>NW_012101809.1:2154911-2176767 GCF_000951045.1 Mandrillus leucophaeus
TCCTGTTTTTTTTGAGACAGGGTCTTGCTCTGTCCACCCAGGCTGGAGTACCATGGTGTGATCATGGCTCACTGCAGCCTCAACCTCCTGGGCTCAAGCAGTCCTTCCACCTCAGCTCAGCCTCTTGAATGGCTGGGATTACAGGCACATGCCCACCATGCCCAGTTTTTTTGTTTTGTTTTGTTTTGTTTTAGATGGAGCTTCACTCTTGTTGCCCAGGCTAGAGTGCAATGGTGTGATCTTGGCTCACCACATCCTCCACCTCTGGGTTCAAGCGATTCTCCTGCCTCAGCCTCCCGAGTAGCTGGGATTACAGGCATGCTCCACCATGCCTGGCTAATTTTTTATTTTTGGTAGAGACAGGGTTTCTCCATGTTGGTCAGGCTGGTCTTGAACTCCCAACCTCAGGTGACCCACCCGCTTCAGCCTCCCAAAGTGCTGGGATTACAGGCTTGAGCCACTGTACCTGGCTTTTTTTTTTTTTAAGAGAAGGGGTCTTGCTATGTTGCCCAGGCTAGATCCCAGTTCTAATCCTTACAGCACCCCTGTGGGGAGGTGGTGTTTTGCCCCCGGGTTTCACAGCAGGAGCAGCAGCAATGTGGCAGCAGGACCACTGGGATCTGAGAGAGCAGAGCCATTGGAGGAGGGCAAGGGAGAGATGTGGTCTCTCCTTATTTTGAGGTAAGGCCTTTGGATCCCCTGCGTTTCCTGAGCCTGTGAGCAGGAGGAGCAGAAACCTCTCCCCTCAGTGGGTTTTGCATGGTGGTAGGGCTGGGGTGGGCTGGGGCAAGGCCAGGGCTAGGATGAGGGAGTTGCTGCTCACCACGTGGTCTTCTCCTTGGAGAACTTGATGCCTGGCACGCGGCCCATGCGCCGCACCATCATGTGCAGGTGGCTGCTGCCCGTCAGCACCTTCACAGCGCTACCCATGGTGATGCTTTCCAGGCTTAGCCCGTTCACTTCCGTGATCTTGTCCCCAACGCACAGGCCAGCCCGCTCTGCACCACAGGATGGGAGCGGCTGGCATGGGGCACTCGGGAGAAGAGTCCCCAGGGTGGGGGCTGAGCCTCCCCCATCAAATGGAGCTCCTTCGGGTTCAACTGATCTCCTCAGTCAGAGTAGGGATTGTCAGAGCAGGGGCTGAGTGTTCCCAGTGCCTAGGGATCTGTCCCTTAAACCATTCTGCCCTGAGGGTGAGCCCTCTCCCCCCGTCAGTCAGGCCTTCCAGAGTTGGGGACTCTTCCTTCTGTCCCTGACAGCAGCATCCCCTGCAATTCACTGAGGTTAGAGTCACATCCTAAGCCTGGACTTCAACCTGGGGGTTCTGCTTACCTGCACTGCTGCCTTCCTCCACTTTGCTGACGAAGATGCCCAGGCCATGCTCTGAGCCCCCACGCACGCTGAAGCCCAGCCTCCCTGCTGGACTCTTCTCCACCCGGACTGAATGGATGATGTCACTTTCATCACTGTTGGCTGTGGGGACAGGGATTTAGGGATGCCCCCATGTTCATTGCGGGCACTGAGGGCCCCTGGGTTCCCCAACTAGGGGCCTGCAAAGGCTGGGTTGCTGGGCACAGTCACACAGGCATGTAGGGGCCTAAATGCAGTGGGGCAGGTCAGCCCATTTCTAAGGCCCCTCTGGGTGATTTTTATTTTATTTTATTTTAAAGTAACAGGGTCTTGCTCTGTCATCCAGGCTGGAGTGCAGTGGTGTGATCATTGGCTCCCTGCAGCCACAAACTCCTGGGCTCAAGTAATCCTCCTGCCCCAGCTTTCCAAGTAGCTAGGACTATAGGCACACACCACGGTGCCTGGGTTATTTTTAAATTTTTTGTAGAGGCAGGGTCTCACTTTGTTGCCCAGACTGGCCTCAAACCCCTGGCCTCAAGCAATTCTCCCACCTTGGCTTACCAAAGTGCTGGGATTACAGGTGTGAGCCACATGTCCTGCCCCCTCTGACTGATTTTGAGGCCATGGGCCGGGAGGGTGTAGAAGAAGGTGAGATCAGCGGGACAGGACTCTATGCTAAAGACACTATTCTCTAGCCGGGTGTAGTGGTGTATGCCTGTGGTCCCAGCTACGCGGAAGGCTGAGGCAGGAGCCCAGGAGGTCAAGGCTGCTGTGACCTGTGTTCACACCACTGCACTCCAGCCTGGGTGACAGAGCGAGACCCTGTCTCAAAAAAAAAAAAAAGAAAGAAAAGAAAAAGAAAAAGATGCTGTTCTCCTTCCTTCCTTGTGTGTGTGTGTGTGTGTGTGTGTGTGTGTATATCAATGCTTTCTGAGCTTCACATGCCCATGGGCCTGGGGGAAGCCAAATTAATAAACAATTCTGTTACTCCGAGAGTCCGATGGACAGACAAGAATGTTCAAGATTCTGTTCTATTGGGCACAGTTGAGGGTGTCTGGCCTCATCAGCTTGCAGCATAAATTAGTATATTAGCTCTATCTTCAAATGCTTGTAGAGCTACCCAGTGGAAGGCATTAGATGTTTTCATCTGTGTAAACAGAACCTGTCTGCAGTACTCTTGCTCACATAGTGGAATTAGACAGAGGCAGATTTTGTCAGGAAAAACTTTCTAAAACATTCAGCTATTGGAAATAGAATGGGTTTTCTTTCTTTTTTTCCTTCGAGACAAAGTCTTGCTCTGTCGCCCAGGCTAGAGTGCAGTGATGCGATTTCAGTTCACTGCAACCTCGGCCTCCCAGGTTTAAGTGATTCTCCTGCCTCAGCCTCCCAAGTAGCTGAGATTACAGACATGTGCCACCCATGCCCGGCTAATTTTTGTATTTTTAGTAGAGATGGGGTTTCACCATGTTGGCCAGGCTGGTCTCAAACTCCTGACCTCGTGATTCACCTGCCCTGGCCTCCCAAAGTGCTGGGATTACAGGAGTGAGCCACTGCCCCAGCCTTGAAATGGAAGGGATTTTCTAAGACAGATAGTAAGCGTCCCATCTTTGGAGGCATGCAAGCTGAGACCCAGCAAATCTCTGGGATGTTATGGAATCCCTGAGCGCCCTTCCATCTCTTAGACTCTGTGATTCTAAGAGGAGTCAGGGTTCTAGGAACTACTTGGCTACATGCGGAAAGAAACCCCAAGCCACACCACGCTGCAATATGTATGTGCCCAAGACGGTCCTCTCCATCACACTGGGGAAAGTAGAGGGGGAAGGGGGTTCCTAAAGGCTGAACCCATCAGGTAAGGATTCTTTCTTTTTTTTTTTTTTTGAGATGGAGTTTCACTTCTTCTCCTAGGCTGGAGTGCAATGGCTCAATCTTGGCTCACTGCAACCTCCGCCTCCTGGGTTCAAGCGATTCTCCTGCCTCAGCCTCCCCAGTAGCTGGTATTACTGGCATGTGCCACTACGCCGGGCTGAATTTTGTATTTTTAGTAGAGACAGGGTTTCACCATGTTGGCCAGGCTGGTCTTGAACTCCTAACCTCCAGTGATCTGCCTGCCTCGGCCTCCCAAAGTGCTGGGATTACAGGCATGAGCCAAGGCACCCGGGGCAGTAAGGTTTCTGTAAGGACTCTGATGGGTGGGATTTTGATGGGTAAGGGGAAAGGGAGTGGCACTGATGAGGGGGAAGGAGCCAGGGATGCTCAGCTGTGGGCCCTTAGGAGGCTTTCCAGTTACAGAAAAGAAGGCTGGAGGGGTAAGTTGGGTCCCAGGTGAGAAGCTGAGATTTCTTCGTGGGTAAGGGTTACTCTAGAGGTGTTTGACAGGGAGAAATCACACACACACAGACACACACACGCACACACACTCTTCAATTTGATCTAAGAGAAGTCAGGTTACAGGGCACAGCCAGGGCAGCTCGGAAAGAAATCCCCAAGGGCAGCTTGTGGGAGGGGTGGTGCAGGACAGATGTGGGGGGCCAGGGCTTTCCCAGCTGATTAGATTACACAGATCTCAGGCCACTTACAGCCTTAGCCAAGGAGCCTTTTGCTCCCTTGCTCCCAACCCTCTCTCCTCAGGGCCTCACTGGGGCCCCCCTAGGGCCCTGGGTCAGGGAATGTGAAATCTGAGGTTTTCCAGGAGCCTGGGCCCTGCAAGGATGGAAACTTCTCTACCTCCACTGCCCCAGCCTCTCCTCCAGGTGCTCCACTGCAGCCCCGGCACTATCCTTGCTTCTGTTCTTGCCCCCTTCAGCTATTCTTTATACAGTACCCAGAGTCAGCTTTTACATTAGATCTTGTCTTTTCCCTGATTAAAAACTTCAACACCTGTTCCTGCTTCTAGAACTCCAGTCTCCTCACCATGCCTTATAAGGCCCTGCCTGGGCTTCCCTCTGTCCACCCCTCCGCCCTCCCTTCCACCCTCCCTCCCTCACTGAGCTCTGGCCACCCTGATCTTCCTGTTCCTCGTGGAGGTCAAGCCCTTCCAGTGTCCCCACTGCCTGCAGTGCTCTTGCCCAGGCCTTTAGAAGGTCAGCTCCTCTTCCTCATTTCCCTCCTGGGTCAGACACCACTTTCTCGGAGAAGGCTTCCTGGAGTATCCTACCCCTCCTCCCAGTGATTCCCTCTTGTAGGGCTTCTCAAAGCGTTGTGCTGTATCAGCAGCATCAGTGTCATCTGACAACTTGCTAAAAACAGGAATTCTTTCACTTTACCACAGACCCACTGGACCAGAAGCTCTGGGACTGAGCCCTGCAATCTATCCCTGAATGAGCCTTCCTGGCAATTCTGAGGCATCTGAGGTTTGAGAAGCACCATTCTATCATATCATCAGATGATCATCTTCTGACTCTTCTCATCCTTTGCCATTGTTTGCTTATTTGTCTTATTTATCTGTCTCTTTTGACTGGACTGTAAGCTCAATCATGGTGGGGACTTTGTAATTCTCTTGTAGTATATCTCCAATATGTTGGACAGCACTTGGTATTTGATAAGTATTTTTTTGAATAAGTGAAAGAGTAAATGGATGAATGGATGGACAAACTAGGAGAGTGAGGAGAAATGCATTAAGGGTAATGCTTTCCTGGATTAAAGGTAATTCATTTTTTCTGGGACCAGTTGAGTTTAAGGAGCTGGTGGGGTCTCATGGGGCTGATGTAGGTGGCAATGTCCCTCTTCCCACTGTTTATTCCTTATCAGCTACTTTACTCCCGGGGAGTGATCTACATAATAATATGGGGCAGGGTTCCAGGCTGCGGGGACTTGGGAGATGTCTGCGCTCAGGCAGAGGGGAGAATTCTGAACTCAGAGGGTCCCAGCCCAGTCAGAGGAGAAGCCAAGTGGTCAGAGCAACTCCCCAGTCCCTCACTTGCTAGGAGATCCTGCTTCCTTGGCTGCACAGTGGCACTTGCATGAGGCAGAGGGAGAAAGCAATCATGAAACCCTGGAAGAGGATCTTTAGAGGGATGGTATAGGCCCGGCACAGTGGCTCAGGCCTATAATCCCAGCACTTTGGGAGGCTGAGGTCAGAAGATCACTTGAGCCTAGGAGTTCAAGACCAGCCTGGGCAACATGGTGAAACTCTGTCTCTACAAAAAGTAAAATAAAATAAAATTAGCCAGGCTTGGTGTTGCATGCCTATAGTTCTGGCTTCTCAGGAGGCTGAGGCTGGAGGATCACTTGAGCCCAGAAGTTCAAGGCTGCAGTGAGCTATGATCATACCACTGCACTGCACTTCAGTTTGGGCGGGTGACAGAGCAAGACCTTTTCCCTCTAAAAAAACAAAACAAAACAAAAAGACAGTATAAACAGCCCTTGCATCATACATGGGCAAAGGGAAGAGGGGAGAGGGAGAGAGAGAGAGACAGTATTGGAGGGAGTATAGCGTAGTTCTTTTCATAGAATGGGACTAATAAAGACTGCTGTGGTGCCTGCTTCCCTTTTCCCCAATGTCTCTTAACTCCCCTGGAGACTTCTGCTCCCTGAACAGAATGACCGCGGTGACCCTCAGCAGTGCCCTGTTGCTCACCAGAGGGTGAGGCACAGACTGGTGTATGACAGTGGTGAGCGTGCCAAGCCACTGGTGGAGGAAAGCCTGCTCCCTGAGCAACATGCCCACCCCTGTTTCGGTGGCCTAGGGAGGGGAACAGAGATGCCCCGCTGGGTCAGAGCGGGAGGAACAGGGCCGCTGGGTCAGAGCGGGAGGAACAGGGCCTGAAGAGTCTAGTCTGGGATCCAGCCAGGGCAGCTCTGCTGGCTAAGAAAGAGGAGAGGAGCTGGAGATATTTATCTGGTCCTGCCCACAGAAAGCCCACACTCAGGGGGCCTGGCTCCGCCCCTGGCATTCAAGGTCCTGTCTTGCTCACCAGCTCTTAGTCGCCTCACATCTGTCACTGCAGCCAGGCTGGCTCCTAAGTGCCCACCCACCATGCTCTATGCTTTTCATTTCCAGCTTTTGTTGATGATAGCTCACCCCTGCCACCAGCTGTTCTTGTTGCTCTGTCCTGCTACACTGTAGTTTTCTGGAAGGTGAAGAGGGAGCCTGATTTCTCTCTGGGTCCCTTGTAACACCTCCCCAGGAATGGTATAGAATTGGTGCTCCATGAAGCGGCATTAAGCAACTACATAAGCTTAGGTCTCCCCTTCCCTGATGGAGCTCCCTCTCCACCCTCAACCCTCCTCTTCTGAACATTTGCTGTGCTGCCTTCATTCCCCTCCTTCAGCACTGAAGCCCTGAATTCTGTCTACCCATTTGGGCACTGACTCCTCGCAGCCCAGCACAGAGCTTGTCACACAATGTACTGGTTGATGGAGGATGTCCTCCTTTATCCTGCCCCATCCCCCAGAAGTACACACAATGGATCTGGAGAAGGGCAGAGCCCATGGGAGAAAGAGGCCAGTTCAATCCCCTGCCTTGTCCACCTGGGGCTAGCATACCACACGCATGCCTTTCCCTGCTGCCATGGCCTTCTCTCCCTCCTCTGACCCTTCTACCACCCTGGACCCCTGCAGGATTGGCCTGGAGAAGAAGCAGGTGAGGAAGAGTGTATGGGTTCCCAGGCTGCCTGCCACCTCCCTGTGACTCCAATCTCTTGAATTCCCCCACTCATACAGGCTCTGCCTCCTCCTGCTGAGTTCCCACTGTCCCCTACCCCCACCCTCCCCAACCCAGGCCGGTGGCTGGGTCCCACCCCCACCTTCGATGGGTGAGTTGATGAGGATGACGCGTCCCATGGGCGATGAGGCTCGGATTCCGCGGGGGGGCCCGTTCAGCAGCCGTTGCTGCTTCCTTAGCAGGTATCGCGTTGCGGTGGAGCCTGAGTCGCTGCCTAGGTGGCCTCGGGAGGAGAGGGAGCTCAGAGAGCCGGAGCTTAGGTCTCCTAGGCCCAGTGGGTCGAAGCCCACTGCGAAACCCTGTGCCATGGCGGCTGGGCTAGGGCAGCACCCTACAGGTCCAGAAGGAATCTGCTAGCTCTGGAGAGGCCAGCCCCGCGTGCTTCGAGCTCCATGAGCCTCTCTGCGGGGATGGGGTCTCAGTAACGTGAAGGCCCTTGCTTGTGATGCCTCTCAGCAGTGTGAGCTCCAGGCCTGGGCAGGGAGAGCAGGGATGAGGGAGGGGTGTAAATGTTTCCCCTGCTGCCCTCCAAAACTTCCACCCCTCCCTGCTGGTTTAAGCATCCTGCCCTCCCATGCCTTAGGCCCCCCTCCTGTCTCACCCCAGACCAGAGAACTGCCCCATCCAGGCACCATCGTGGACTCTCGCTGACTTTATACAAGACAGGTGGGAACCTTTCACCCCTCATTGCTGCTGGCGGCTGAGTCATCTACTCCCGTCCTCAGTCCTCAGTAGAGGTTGAGAGTGGGGTTGGGATTACTAAGGGCGCTGGGGCTTAGAGCGGTGTGAGACAAAAGAGAGGTCGAGACAGCTCACGGCATCACCTCTCTCCTGCATATGCAGGTATGGGGGTGGTCCGGGACAGGGTGGGGGCGGCGTGGGGCGGGCTGGGCCTCGAGGACAGGGCTTCAGGACCTTAGACAGCTGAGGCCGAGGAAGCCCCCCAGACACCCGCGGACTCCAGGCTGCGGCTCCGGGTCTAAAGAGTCTGCACGAACCTCTCCCAAGCTTGCGGGAAGGATCCGCTGGAGAGGGGTCCCACGACATCCCGCGCAAAACCCAAGGCCAATTCCCTCAGAGAAGCTCTGGAACCCAGAATGAAGCACCCCAATATCAACTCGGCCATCCAGGCCCCCCACCCCTTTGTGCCTGGTCCCCCTCACCTGGTCGCTGCTGTGGCGCCGCCAGCCTTGTCAAACCACCCTCCCGCGAGAGCTACTGTGGCAGTCTGCAAACCCCACCCACGCTCCGCGGAGGCTGCGGGAATTGCGCTGGCCTGCACCGCCCTGGGCTCCCATTGGCTGGTAGGGCCGTCAGTCATTCTATTCCGACACCTCCCTTGCGCTCCAGGGACAGACTGGTGTTACCTGGTCCCGGGCAGCGGAGTTCTTTACCCACCCCAGTTCTGGTTCTGACGCCCTAGTTCATCCCGCAAATTTAGGACTTGGGTCTCGGCTTGTTCCCCTCCCGCTAGAAACACCTCTTCTCTGAGCCAAGACAGCTACCTGGGCTCCTGGAATTGCCACCCCTCCGTGGGCACCCTTGAGGCCTCCGTGGGGGGACGTCACCGGGCAGAGCGGGACGTGAGCCTGCGTTTGCTGCAGGCGTGCTCTGTGTGGTGACTGGGTGAGTTGTGAGTATGTGTGTGGCGGAAGGGGTGCCTTCTTCACTTGCATCCTCCTCCTCTGTCAGAAGGTGTCTCAGGCTACCCAGTTCTGGAATGGTCGCAGGGTGGGGCAGCTGGTCCCTGGACGGGAAGAATCCTAAGAATCCTTCTGATGCACTTATTCGGATGCAGACCGCGAGGTTCCTGGGGTCGTCTGCCCCTCCACATCCCAGGGGTGGGGCTACAGTCTGGGGTGCAGCGAGAGGGGTTGGGAGTGTAAGGAGACCAGGGACACAGTGGAGCTAGGGGTTACAGAGGAAGAGCAGGGAGAGGGCTGGGGACATAGAAGGGGCAAAGGCACAGGCACGACAGGAACAGGGCTGTGAAGTGATGCGAATGTCGCGCTGCTACAAGAGGAGCTTGTGGATACTAGGGTAGGAGCCCAGGGGGGCAAGCAGCCAGAGGCCATTGCCAAGGCAGCCATCAAGTAAACAAGCCAGGTGGTAACCCGAGTCCCTCCCGGCGCGCCAGCAGAGGACCGCCCCTCCACACTGTCCACCTGCACCCTGGGCTTTCTCTCTGGGCACCTAGACCTCTTGCTGCAGGGCTGGGGGTCTGCTGAGGCCCGCCAGGGGACTGTAAACAAAGGGAGCAGCGCCCTCAGCTCCAGCCCCTCCTCCCTCTGGCTGGGGAGGGGGCCAGAACTGATCCCCGAGGTGGGATTGGCTCTGGAAAGCAGCTTAGGGCCTGGTCCCGGTGGCCCAGGCCGGAGTGGGGGGGATCGCCTCGAATGACACCCACCTCCCCCAGTTTCTGCCAATCCCCGTGCCCACTGGGTGGGCGCGGCCGGGAAGTTCCTGCCCCTCCCTGCTGGTCGGCGTCACGCGTGACGTCCCGCGTGATGGCTGGGAGGGCCCGGCGGCGACAGCGGAGGCAGAGAGGAAGGCGGTTCTGAGAGCTTCAGGGAGCCCTGGAAAGCGTAAGTGCTCGCTGTCCCTAGCTGGCGGGATTCGGGAATGCGGGTCAGAGAAGGAAGCCTGCCTTGAAACTATCTGTCCTGGTGCAGTCAATATTTTCGGCTCTATGGAGGTCCACAGGGCACAAGGGAGGTTGCAGGGAGGAATGTCAGGGTGGGGCTGTGTGTAGTCACACATTCAAGTGTCTGCAGATGGGCACAATGTGCACCTGTAACAGTCTTTGAGGGCCGGTGTTACAGGACACCTCCACTCTGTCTGTATGTCTGGGCAGGGTGTGCATGATGGTGTCTTTGTGTGTGGGTATGTGAGTGTGAGGGGAGGGCGTGTCTGCCTCTGCGGGAGGAAGTGTGGCTGGAGAGGATTAGTCATTCTGTAGGATTCTGCCCAACTCAGCCAGATGGCTGCACCAGGTTTTCCTCTCTGTGCTGGATAGAGGGAGCAGCCACTGAATCCTGCTCTTATCCGGAGGCAAGTGGTTCAGAGAGGTGGATGAGTGTCTGTGCCAGCCCTACCTGGCCAGGGACCAGGGAGAGCCTGGAGTCATTCAGTGTGAGTTGGAGAAAATGGATCTGTAGAGGGGACTTGTGTGTGCCCACATGCACACACATGGCTGACATCAGAGTTCCCTGATTGAGATCTGAAACAGATAAGCCCTGGGTGGCCAGTAAGGCCTTGCTCTCCTCCAATCAGGGACTGGAGTGTGGGATGTCTTATGCCATTTTCCAAAATAGCCTTGGGGATTTGTATCCAGGTCTCAGGGCAGCTGGGACCTAAAGCTCACCTGAGCATGGGTGTGTAATATATATGTTATATATTCTTGTGTGTCTGCAGTACACGTGGCTGAGATGTTTGTTGCTGCTCATGTGTCAACCACATACATGTAAATCCTCCCTCATGAAAATCTGTACCAGGATAGAGCACAAGGAGATCTGTTTTCCTGTTTCTGGTCTTCCCCTCCCCTTCCTCCAGTGGCTGCAGGTCCCTGGGCGGGGACATTGCTGAGGAAACAGCTCCTTCCCACACCCTTGCTTTCCTTTCTGGTCACCTTGAGCTCATAAAGGGACTGATGATAAGCTCAGGGGCCAGGGCAGGGGCACCAAAATTTCCCCTAGCTGGAGCCCTTGGACCCTTGGACTCCCGCTCTGACCCTTGTGTCTGTCCTGCAGAAAATGGGTGAATTGCCTTTAGACATCAACATCCAGGAACCTCGCTGGGACCAAAGTACTTTCCTGGGCAGAGCCCGGCACTTTTTCACTGTTACTGATCCTCGAAATCTGCTGCTGTCCGCGGCACAGCTGGAAACTTCTCGGAACATCGTGCAGAACTACAGGTGACCACCCCCCAGTCTGACCCTGTGTGCCAGGATCTCCTTTTCTGGGATTAATATAGTATGTCTTGTACCTGCCTCCTCAAGCTTGACAGTGACCCTGTCCCTCAATCCCCTCACTCTCTAGCCCCCTCTGTTGGCCAGAGCTTTAACCCAAAGGATTTTAGAGCATTTGGGTTGAGAAGATGGCACTGATATTTATGGGAAGGGCTGCTCTATGTTTCACAAACCTCTACAGGGACCTATCCCATCGCTGGGTCACCATCTGCAAGGATAGAGGTGCTCAAAGTGGAGTCCCAGGAAGATAGAAGGGAATTCCCCTTATCTTTGGGAGGAAAAACTCTTGCAATGCTCGCAGCCATTTTTGACCCACTGGAAACCACCATCACCCATGACCCAGCATTTTAGCAGAAACAGAAGGATACCCCTCTTCGTGTGGCTAGAAGGGAAATAGAAATAGGAGCCTCCACTTCTGGGAAACTTTGGCCCTCCTCCAAAGACAAGGAGCTCCCTTATGCTGAGACTAGAGGCTGAAGTTCCTGGTCCTCTGTCCAGAGTTACCCTGAGCTGGGCAGATGGGGCCTGTGAGGGTAGATCTGCCCCCTGGCATAGCTTGTCTGCTCCTTGCCAACTTCTGCAGGGCTGGCGTTGTGACCCCAGGGATCACCGAGGACCAGCTGTGGAGAGCCAAGTATGTGTATGACTCTGCCTTCCATCCGGACACAGGGGAGAAGGTGGTCCTGATTGGCCGCATGTCAGCCCAGGTGCCCATGAACATGACCATCACCGGCTGCATGCTCACCTTCTACAGGCAGGTCTTGTCCCATGTCCCCTTCTTGAGTGCCCTGAGCTAGAGCACGGCTTGACTAGGTGCTTCTTGTCTGGGCCAATTTGGTGAGTGAAAGATTGTGTTAGAATCCCTTCCATTCCTCAGAATTCAGCCTCAGCAGTTCTCTCACCCCAGAGACAGTAGATGTGTTTGTATAAATGGGGGTGGGGGTACATAGGGGTTACCAGAGCAGGTTCTACGGCCATCAACTGGGTCCCTTCTTAGGCTTGGGGAATAATTTGGTTTCATTACAGGGGTCTAAAGATGAGGGCCACTGTACGGGGGGCAGAGTGAGTGTCTTTGTTCCCTCAGGAAGACCCCAACTGTGGTGTTCTGGCAGTGGGTGAATCAGTCCTTCAATGCCATTGTTAACTACTCCAACCGCAGTGGCGACACTCCCATCACCATGAGGTGAGAGCCGGCCCCCTGCAGCAGCTGCACTGTCCCATCTGACCCTCTTCTCCCAGCCCACAGTGCCCTCTCCTTTCTCTCCCGCTCCCTGCAGTCCCTGCAGCCAGTGCTCAGCGCTCCCTCCTCAGCCTGCCCCACCCCGACTTACCCTGCCTAACTGAAAGCATGAGGTCCTCTTATGCATGCTGTGGGGGACCCACCCCTCTTCACAGGGTGTGATTGGGGCTTCCAGACAAGTTTACACTGGAGATGAAGGGAGGGCTTCCTCTGCAAGAAGCTTCCCCTTTTATGCCTCATGTATTGAGGACTTGGCATATCCCTAAAGGAAAGGGCCACCTGCTGGACTCTTCACCTCTCCCCGTGACCTGGCTCTTCCACCCACAGGCAGCTGGGGACAGCCTATGTGAGTGCCACCACTGGAGCTGTGGCCACGGCCCTGGGACTCAAATCCCTCACCAAGGTAAAGGCCCCCTATTCCCCTGACCCCCCCATTCATCCTCCATCTGCCTCCTCCTTCCTCATCATGCCTCCAGTCCTGACCTATAGGCCCCCTATATCTCCCCAGAGTCCCTCATCACCCCATGGCCCTCAGGGCCACTGAACAACACCCTTCCTCCGCAGCACCTGCCCCCCTTGGTCGGCAGATTTGTGCCCTTTGCAGCGGTGGCAGCTGCCAACTGCATCAACATCCCCCTGATGAGGCAGAGGTGAGTGACCCCGGCTCCTGGCACGTGCATGCCCGGTATAATGTAGCACAGTGCCCAGTCATGCAGACCACCTCAGAATGGGGACATCCCTCTCCCTCCTCAGACATGAGCTGCTGGGCCCTGGCTCAGTCTGACCCTGGGATCCTCAGATGGGAGAACCAGCCTTTGAGTCTGGGGTGTGTGAGGGAACCCTGAGGAGCCGCTGCCCATTCGGGCATTGCAGGCGGGATCCGGGGCCTGTGATCTGACCCTAACCCTGCTCCCTTCACAGAGAGCTGCAGGTGGGCATCCCGGTGGCTGACGAGGCAGGTCAGAGGCTTGGCTACTCGGTGACCGCAGCCAAGCAGGGAATCTTCCAGGTGGTGATTTCAAGAATCTGCATGGCGATTCCTGCCATGGGTAAGGCAGGAGTGGCTGGGTGGGGCACAGGAGACTCTGAGAAAAGCAGGTGCAGTTCTCAGGGACTTTGGAGGGCTCTAGGGAGAGAGGGAGGAGCTTTGAGGGGGGTCACCCTTCACAGTTCCTGACTTTGACTCCACCACTAACGCTCTCCTTCTTGGCCCTGCTCTCCCCACAGCCATCCCCCCACTGATCATGGACACTCTGGAGAAGAAAGACTTCCTGAAGGTAGGCAACTCTACCTCTCCTGTCCTGGAATGGGGGATGGCTGGGAGAAGAAGTGACCAGGCCCCAACCCTCTCTCCAGCCTGGTCTGAGTCTCTAAGACTTGCCAGCCGTTCTCCTGACCCCTGCACCACCTCCTCCACCTTCATTCATTCAGCAAGAATGAACTGGGCTGGGGTGAAGGAACACTGCGGGGGCAGGAGGAGAGGATGAGGGAAGGAAACCAACTTCATCAGTGTTACTCCAGGGGCTTCTGATACACAAAGGAGGGGACTGTCATAGTCACACTTGATCTTATGCTCATTCTTTCACTCCCTAGTGCCTCCATACTAAGAGGTACACATGGGTGCACACACACACACACACGCACACAGAGACATGAACAGGACACGAAAGCAAAGCACAGGAACAAGCTCTGGCTCATTCACAGAATAATTTATTCACAAATGTATTGAGTGCCATGCACCAGGGATGTTTTAGGGCTGAGGAGACAGCACTGAACAAGATGGTTATGGCCCCTGTCCTCCTGAAGTTTATAGTCTGATGCAGAAACCAATAAACAAGGAGGCACCCAATAAATACATTCTTAGAAAGTGTAATATGTATGTGCTTTGTAGGAAAGCAGTGGGACAGTGTAATTGAGATTCATGGGGGAGAGCTGTTTAGACAGGATGGTCAGAGAAGGGGTCTCTAAAGCCCCGAAGGATGAGGAGAGAGGCAAAGAATGCAGAGAAGAGTGTTTGGAGTAGAGAAAATAGTCAGTAGCAAGGGCGCGGCAGCAGGAGGGGCTTGCACATTTGAGGAACAGGTTGGTGATCCCTATGGCCAGAGCAAATTGAGAAGAGTGCCGAGGAAGAGACATACTTGGAAAGGGTCAGATTCATGCCACTGGGATGGGAAGAGGTAAGTGGAAGTTCAGAGGAAGTTTCCTGAAGAAATCAGCTCCTGGAGGAAGTGAGGGAAGAAATAAAAGGGCCGGGGAGTGCCATGGCAACCAGTTCTGAGAGGTGAGAATGTGTCATGGGGTGCCAGGGAGGGTAATCAGCATATAGGCCCGGCTGGAGTGGAAGGGTGCAATCTAAAGGTCCCAGCCCTGTCATTGCTTTGGGAGAAAGAAAAGGGTCACAGGTCTAAGGGCTCCAAGGCAAGGCTGATGGGATAGAGCCATGGTGGGTGAAATGGGGTGACAGTGAGGTAGGGGACACAAGCCATTCCATTGTCTCTCTGTCTCTCCACAGCGCCGCCCTTGGCTGGGGGCGCCCCTGCAGGTGGGACTGGTGGGCTTCTGGTAAGTATGCAAGGAATTAGCTGGGGTGTGTGGGAGTGCTTTGTCCATGGTGGATGTGGGTAGGTATGAATTGTCTTTAAGATGTTTATAGACATCATCCATTCATACATTCAGTGGGTGTGTGTTTTGAACACCTATAGGGTCTACTTTGTGTGTTGGGGGTGGTCCCTGTCCTTGAAGGTCAAGAGTTTAGTGAGGGGGTTCCAGTCTTCATCTATAAGAGGAATCCATGGAAATGTACCTTTTGGTGCCATCCAGGACATTCATGCCCATTTAATTCCTGATTCTGCCACTTACTGGCTGTGGGGCTCTCTTTCCTCAGAACCAGATGTCCAGGTTGGGTTTACTATTCCTAAAAGGTCCTTTCAGCTTTTATCAATCTCCACCCTTAGGAGCTATCTCCAAGGATGGAGTGGGGTGTAGGGAGGGAACACCCTAAGGTCAAAGCTTTACAAATCTTTCCAACACTCGTCTCCCCCAGCCTGGTATTTGCAACCCCCCTGTGCTGTGCCCTATTCCCCCAGAAGAGGTAAGTGCTGTCCCTGGGCTGGGCGGGGGACTCTGGATTGGACTCTGCATCTCTGGGCCAGCTGACCTAGGGTCCTCCAGTGTGTTCAGGAGGCGGCCTGGCAGGCCCTCCACGGATTCTGGGAGTGGGGGAATGACAGTGAGCCAGTCCTTCTGGCAGTAGAAGGAGAGGATTCTTCAGCCTGGGAGGAGGTGGGATGGCAATCCCTGGGCCTGAGTGGGGTTGGATTCAGGGGACATTAACCGGCCTGTGCTGTTCTATTGCAGCTCCATAAATGTAAGCAAGCTGGAACCAGAGCTGAGAGCTCAGATCCATGAGCAAAACCCCAGCGTAGAAGTGGTCTACTACAACAAGGGGCTTTGAGGAGGGTCAGCCTCTGTCCCCTCCCTCAGTTCCTTGGGCTGCTGCTTTAGTGGAATCATGTCACCCCTGCCACTTGCCTATCTGCCTAGCACTGGCTAGGGGCCTTGGTGGGCAGATGGCCATTGAGGGTAGCAACCTATTAGGGTGGGGGAGGTACCACCATAAGGCTTTTCCTCCCCTTTCTGGTTTCAAAGAGCAGAACGCATAACCTCTCCCTCCTGTGCTTGAGTGTCCACACATATACCTACATGATACATATGTGCATTTGTACATTGGGTCCTGAAAGCTAGGAGCAGGCATGCTAGCCTAGTATGTTCTGACATCTGGCTTCCCTTCTCAGCCTCATGTCTACCTGCCTGCCAGCCAGGCTACAGGTGGGACTTCCTTCTCTAAACTGTTATACCAGCCAAGTTATATTTGATGGCACCTTATCCCTTCTAGACATAGGAGGAGCCCCAGGATCTCAGGACAGAGACTTATAGACACTAGTAGGCCAAAGTGGGCTGAATCCTTCAGGTTTCTGATATCTAGCTCCCCAAGCTGACTGGGCTGGCAGAGGAGAACATGTTTGGACAAGGGAGGCAGGGGACTTATGCATCCCTCAGTGCCATCCCCTGTATTCTGGAATAGCTCTGTTTCACCTCCTCCTCTCTACCAGACGAAGGAGCGCCTGTGTCCTGTACTGCCCTCGCTGTCTCCCCCAGCACCCTACTCAGCAGCGTGGGCATCTTCAGGCACAGTCTTAGGAGTTCCTGTTGTGCTCTGACATCATGACCTCAAATCTAAATCCTACAATCCCAACTCCTTTTCCCAAACAAAAAGTCACAGAGGCAGAGCAAGCATTCCCCTTTAAGAGCTCCCACTGCACCTCCTCCCAAGGGACACAGCTGTAGGAATGGTGCTTAAACTCCACAGGTATCAGAGAGGGTGTAACTAGGACATCCTCAAGGGCAGCTAGGCCCCGAATGTACAATGTTAAGACAGGGAATTTTGTGTTCCATTGACCTTTTTTTTTTTTTTTTTTTTGTTTTTTGGACAGAGTCTTTCTATTTTGTCCAGGCTGGAGTGCAATGGTACAATCTTGGCTCACTGCAAGCCCCGCCTCCTGGGTTCAAGTGATTCTCCTGCCTCAGTCTCCCAAGTAGCAGGGATTACAGGTGCGTGCCACCACATCTTGCTAGTTTTGTATTTTTAGCAGAGACAGGGTTTCACCATGTTGGTCAGGCTAGTCTCAAACTCCTGACCTTAGGTGATCCACCTGCCTTGGCCTCCCAAAGCGCTGGGATTACAGGCACGAGCCACCGCACCCAGCCTGTTCCACTGACATTTCTTAGACATTCAGCAAAACCCCCACCTTAACCTCTTTTCTTTCTTGAGGGTTGGTCCTGTCCCTACCTCCACCCTCCCACCCCCTGGAAGAGGAAGGGCCCGGGCATCAATGGCTAGTCCAAATAAAATATGGGCTTGGGGATGGAATGGGTGGTGGCATTCCATCCCCAAGTGTAGTTAGATCCCAACTCCCATGACCTCTGGCTTCAGTGGTAGGTGGGGCAGGGCAGATAAAAGGGCTTCAGTGGGAACCTCTGAGAGCATTTGTTCCCCAAAGGGGAACTCTGAGAGTGAGAACTGATGCAGTTCCCCCCATCAACCGCCCCCAGTGATAACATCTATGAAGTCAGCCATTACTCAATAAACTGCAAACTTGTCTACTTCTTGGTCTTCACTTGATTCCATGTCCTGAGGGCCCAGAAAGAGTCCCCTGCCTGCAGCCTTCCGTCTCTCCCCACTGAATGCAGGTCTTGTCTCATTCTTCCCCTTGTGTAGGGAGCCTCAACCCCCAGCAGAGGGAGCTCTGAGATTAGAAAATCAGTCCTCCCGCTGTCACACCAAGTATGTACTATAAGGTAGACAGGGAATGTAGATGCTTTCACCTTCTTTTTTTCTTTTCCTTTTCCTTTCTTTCTTTTTTCTTTTCTTTCTTTCTTTCTTTTTTCTTTGAGACAGGGTTTCACTGTATCGCCCAGGCTGGAGTGCAGTGGCACGGATCAGCGGCTCACTGCAGCCTCGACCTCACCAGTTCAATTGATTCGCCTGCCGCAGCCTCCCAAGTAGTTGGGACTACAGGCACGTGCCACCAAACCCAGCTAATTTTCTGTATTTTTTTATAGAGATGGTTTTTGCCATGTTTCCCAGGCTGGTCTCCAATTTCTGGGCTCAAGCCATCCACCTGCCTTGGCCTCCCAAAGTGCTGGGATTACAGTCGTGAGCCACCGTGCCCGGCCTAGATAACCAGTTTTAATTTCATCCTGTCCTGTCAGTCACTAAGCCCACTGGAATCCTTGGTCAACTCTTAAAGCTCTTTCTGCAGTTACACTTTTGGCCTTTGGCAATCCCCTTGAAAAGAGGCCTTGTATTGCCAAAAACTGCAATCACTTTTGCACCAACCTAATACTTTTACTGGAAAATCTATGTAACATAACCCCATCTAGTGAGTGAGGTACAGAAATCTCTGCAAAACAAAACCCTTAAGAACATTTTGTAACAGAGTTATCTGTGCTCCACAGATAACACTAAACCATGTCAGAGAAAAGATTGGCCAGGGCACTAGTGGGCTTCTCTGTCATCTTTCCTTCCTAATTCCACACCAGTTTCTCAGACACATCAAAAGAGTTAGCTATAGGGCACATCACAGACTCTCTAGGGACAAACCTTAGCCAGTTATACCTTCCAAACTGCCTCCTTATACTTGGAAATTTCCTCAGAAGTCAGCATTTGGGCTGAAGGGCAGCACCTTTTTCACTGGAAAGTGCTCTGCCCCATTCTCCTGTGGGTCTCCTGTCTTCCTCCCAGACCTCAGACTCCAGGAACCTTCACTGGAAGCCCGCATTGGTGTCCTTGGCCTTCCCTCCCATCTTCTTCCCCTTGCCTGGCCTCATTTGCTCCAGAGCCCCCATCCTGCCTATTATGAAGACCGGAAAGACCACAACCTTCCCTCTCTCCCTGCCCATGTTCTAAGTCAAGCCTGGCCATAGGGAGGTGGTCAAGTACGGATATCCTGCTCCTTTCCAGGATCACCGGAACCAATGACACAGACTTCCTAAGGACAAGTAATCAGGGCAAGCTTCAGCTCTGGCACTGTGGGGCTCTGACAGACTCTAGCCTAGTCCTGCTGGGTCTGGTGCCCTACAAGTCAGAGCCAATCCCCATTTCCTCTCAGTGAAGCTTGTCCATTTTAAGCCCTGCCCCCGGGCCCTCGCGGTCAAAGGCAAGCCACGCCCCTCTGGGAACAGACAGTTCAGAAGCAGAGTCCCGCCCCTGCTGTGGTCCCTGTCAGTTAAGCTAGGCTCCGCCTCCTTCCCGTTTCCCGAGCAACGGCTTTAGTGCCTCAGGCCGGGAGTCTCCCTCACTTTCCGGGTCGGAGCTTGGAAGCTACGTCTCAGATCCGCTTTCTCGCTGAACTCGATCCTGGGTCGCTAAATCCACCAAGTCCCCCTCCCTCCTTTCCAATTTCGAAACCCACGAGTTCCCTAGCGCCAGCACTTTGACTTCCTGCCCAGAAATCCGCGAGGTTTTTGAGGAATCATGCGAGGACTCTCCTCCTGGATCCCAAGCCCGGATTTTTTCAGCTGCCTCTGAGGCTGCTGGCTCTTTCTCCGGCGCCGCCCTCCTCCTTTCCCTGTGACCACCCTTGCGCCTAACAGTCCAGGAAACGTTCGCTGAACTCTTAATTGTGGTTCTGTGGCCGGCGCTGGGTAGAAATGGGCGGTTGGGTGAACAGAGAAGCTACCCTTCCACCTGCAGGTACACAGCGTGTGCCCGAAAGGCATGAAGGACAACTGTTTGCTAGGAATTGGGGAGGAATCTTGATTCAGCTCTATCATCCCCAAAAGGGGAGTGTCCTAAGATGCTCTCTTCTCTCTTCCTTTATACACATCTTTTCCCTCTTTGGGGCTCCCCTAGGCTCCAGTCCCAGCTCAGGCTGCCAGACAAAAGCAGCCTCTGCTGCAGGCCACAGCCTCCGGTAGCTTCCTCCTTCCTCTTCTCAGACCAGCAATGTTTGCAACTGAATAACGACCTGGAGAAGGCGGGAGGAACCCTGCATAGCTTGGACTACACACACAACCCCATATCCAAAACCTGCAGTGGGAAAATAACCCCATGCCTTTAATAAAGAAACGAAAAGCTCCTTGAGGCTGAAGTGCTTGCTTATGGGGCAAGAGTTTGCTATGTTAACCTATAAATTAACCAGCTATGTTATTTTCCTTCCGACTTCCCCTCCTCTATCACCAGCCAGTCCTCATCAATTGACAATTTTTATTTACCAAAAGGAACACTTTGGTTTGGGTTTTGAGATTATCTTGTTGAAACCAACAGAAAATAATTGTGGCTAGCTTCACTAAATAGGGGGAGATATTGGAAAGATTCTGCTATAGTTTTCATACCTAGAGATGGAGGTTAATAACGGGACTGGAAAGGACAAAGCTAGTTTTGAGGGTGTCAGCAGCTGGAGTTTATGGGCATGGCAATCCCCTTGAAAAGAGGCCTTGTATTGCCAAAAACCGCAATCACTTTTGCACCAACCTAATACTTTTACTGGAAAATCTATGTAACATAACCCCATCTGGGAAGCGAGGTACAGAAATCTCTGCAAAACAAAACCCTTAAGAACATTTTATAACAGAATTATCTTTGCTTTCTCCAAGTTTCAAAAACTGGAATAGCTTAGATCAGTTGTGTACCCTAAGGAGGTGGCCAGGGGTCAGGGTCAACATGCAAGGACATTGGACATTCAGGTTTACTTCTGACGTTGAGGCTGTAACCAAAACAGGGCAATTGCTGTGAACTGGGAATCACCCTGATTGGTATTTACATGTATTACTGGCCTTATATAGATGTTTCTTTCCAGTTTAAATGAAAGCCCACCGAGGGCAGGTGCCATATCTTCACTTTAAAATTGTAGTAAAAAACACATAACATGCTATGTACCATCTTAGCCATTTTTAAGTGTACAATAATAACTATATTCACATTGTTGGCTGGGTGTGGTGGCTCACGCCTGTCATCCTAGCATTTTGGGAGCCCAAGGCTGGAGGATCCCTTGAGCCAAGGAGTTTGAGACCTGCCTGGGCAATATAGGGAGACCCTGTCTCAAAAAAAAAAAAAAAATGTATACACACACACACACACACATATTTTTTTTCACATTGTTGTGAAACAGGCTCTAGAACTTTCTCTTGCAAATCTGAAAGTATATACCCATTAAACACCAATTCATATATTGCCTTTTAAATGCCCACAGCATCTACAATAATGCCTTATCCACAGTAGGCACTCAATACTTGTTTGCTGAATAAATGAATGAGGAATCCAAATGTGCCCTAAATCCCAGCTAATCCCACTCATATATTGATCTCAGGTCATAAACACAATGGTTCTCAATCTGTTTTATACCTCAACAAATGTAAAAATGTGACACCTTCAAAACAAATGATGGCTCACAGCTTTAGTGATTTTCAGCTTGGAGGATGGAGAAGCATGTCCTCCCAGGGAGGCGTATCAGAATCTTGGGGATAACATGGCTTGAAAAGTTCCCTGAGGAAGTGAAGCTTGTCCCCTACTTATTATAGTCAGCAAGACGAAGAAAGAGCTCAGCTCCTCCCTCCCTCTTCTCTTGTCAGAGCTCTAGGAGTTTCCAATGCAGGGAATGGGGTGTTGGAGAGAGTGTCTCATATGTAATCAGAGCCACTCTCTCCAAGTCTGTTGTTTATCTCTTTCCCTGAACAAGCCAATGCCTATTTCCTTTGGCAGTTCCCTGTGGGGCTGACCTACCCTTCACATCTGCAGCTTCTTGGGGCTGGCACCAAACTGCTATGGCTTAAGGCAGGCTGGAAGGGAGACATCTTCATTGTACTGTTGTCCAGTTCCTAGAGAATGGTCTCACAGCTGTGTTGCTTGTACTTAGTGATATAGTTTCATTTTCATGACCTTCTTTCCAAGGCACCAAGGCACAGTAGGGTGGGATGGTGATGCTGGTCAGTGATGGTGTCAGGTAAAACATCACTCTGCGCTCTACCTGGCAGCATTACTTTCTAAATTCTCAAGTTGTCTGAGTGTGGTTCATCCTGCTAGATTTGTTCATCACTGCTAATGATCTTTTCTTTCTCTTTTTTTTTTTTTTTTTTT
>NW_012101809.1:2176817-2186576 GCF_000951045.1 Mandrillus leucophaeus
AGATGGAGTCTCACTCTTTTTGCCCAGGCTGGAATACAACAGCGCAATCTTGGCTCACCACTACCTCTGCCTCCCAGGTTCAAGCGATTCTCCTGCCTCCGCCTCCCAAGTAGCTAGGATTACAGGCACGTGCCACCACGTCCGGCTAATTTTTATTTTTAGAAGAGACGGGGTTTCCCTATGTTGGTCAGGCTGGTCTCAAACTCCCGACCTCAGGTGATCCACCCATCTCAGCCTCCCAAAGTGCTGAATTACAGGCGTGAGCTACCGCACCCAGCATCACTGGGCTTTTGATGGTTATTGTAATACAAAGAACTATACAAAAGTCAATGTGGAAAGGGAAATGAGAGTGACAGTGTCCAAGGTGATTCCAAGTCCTGAGAAGTTACACAGAACCCAACAGGCACTTGCATCCCATCAGTAAGTAATTGGGGTTAAGAATGAAATAAAAATATTCTTTTTTTCTTCCAATTTATGTGTATTAGTTTTTCAGACAGCTACAAAGTTGTTAGGATGTCAATACTTAAGTTGTTTGGACCTAAGTACTTGAAGAAAACTGTTAGCTAAGCCCTCTCCCTCCCCCTCCCTCCTCTCCCTTTCCTTCTCTTTTTTTTTTTTTTTTATTTTTGATGGAGTCTTGCTCTGATGCCCAGGCTGGAATGCAGTGGTGCAACCTCAGCTCACTGCAACCCTGCCTCCCAGGCTCAAGTGATCCTCCTGCCTCAGCTTCCTAAGTAGGTGGAACCACAGGCACCCACCAGCATGCCTGGCTAATTTTTGTATTTTTAGTAGGAAAAAAAAGTTGTATTTTTAGGGTTTCACCATGTTGGCCTGGCTGGTCTTGAACTCCTGGCCCCAAGTGATCCACCTGCCTCAGTCTCCCAAAGTGCTGGGATTACAGGCGTGAGCCACCATGCCCGGCTGTTAGCTATTTCTTTTGGCTTAAGGTGCTGTGAAAAAATTACTGAAAAACGAAGGGTTCTATAGATGTAGAAAGTTTGAGAACTTTTGTCCTAAATAAATGAAGGAAGAAATGAAGGAATACAGGCCAGGCATGGTGGCTCACACTTGTAATCCCAACACTTTGGGAGGCCAAGGTGGGAGGATGGTTTGAGCCCAGAAGTTCAAGACCAGCCTGGGGAACATAGCAAGACCCCATCTCTAAAAAAAAAAAAAAATTTTTTTTTTTTTTTTAACTAGCTGGGTATGGTGGCATGTGCTGTAATCAGCTACTTAGGAGGCCAAGGCAGGAGAATCACTTGAACCCAGGAGTTCGAGGTTACAGTGAGTTATGTCATTGCACTCCAGCCTGGACAAGAGAGTGAGAGCCTGTCAAAAGAAAGAAAAAGGAGAGAAAGAGAAAAAGAGAGAGAAAGAAAGAGAAAGAGAGGAGAGAAAGGGAGAGAAAGAAAAGAAAACAAAGGAATATCACTGGGCTGTATTTGGTTCTCAGACCTGCCCTCTGTAAACCTACCAGGTACTGTGTCTTTGTAAGAAATTTTCCCTCATTGGTGGGAAGTTCTAACCTTATTTTAGCAATTCAAGGTTGTTCACAATGTGATCAGAGGGTGTTAGGGAATCCATCGGGACTGGGGACGGTGGTCCAGGCAGGGAAGGCAGAGCTTCACTGGCCAGGCCAGGCCAAGCCATCTCAGAAGGTCAGAGGCAGAGGAGGGAATGAAGGCTGAGGATAGAGGGGCCCCTCTTTGTGGTTCTACTCTGTATCTTCCGCTGAGCGGCACCAGGTAGGCCGAGTCTCTTTCCCCAAACTCGATTCCCAAGGACCTGCTCCAGGATGTGACTACTGGCAGCTACCCCGGGTCTGCTGGACGGGAAGGATGTGCTGTCTCTCCCTGCCACTGGAGACCTGGGGGCCTTCAAGCGCCTCATCCAGGAAAAGGAAGGGAGTGGGCACTGCTGGGGCCCCACGCAGGTCCACACCCCTCCCTCTTTCCTGCCAGCATCCTCAGGTGACTGGCAGGCGCCGTCCTGGCTCAAAGACCGCAGAGCTCGCGGGCCCCAGCTCATACATTAAATATGTGGAGGCGTTGGGACTGCGTGCCACAAACACGAAGACAAATTTTTAATCCCGAGCAAGAACACGCTGGGAGACTGGGGGCGCAGGAGAAAAATGAATTAGGTTTTTATTATGTGTTTTATTATGCTGTAACTGAACAGGATTAGGTGAGTATACAATATATTTCTGATGCGGCTGGAGGCGGGAGGGGGCGGGAGAGAAGCTGACAGCAATGAGAGACAGCCAAGCCCGCAGAGAAGCCCGGGCTCCGGGAGGCAGCGGGTCCCAGCGGAGGGCCTTGGAGTGGCGCCACCACGGCTGAGTGGGACCACCTCTTCTCTCCCAGCAGTTTGGGCCAGGATGGGGGCGAGGGTAGTGGTGACTGCATTGAGAGGACGGGGTTAGAGACAGGTCCCGCTAGCTTATGCTGGAGGAGGGGACGGGCTTGGGAGTTGGAGGGCTGGGGAGCTTAAAAACCCGCCTCAAAGGGGAAACTGAGTCACAGAGAAGGAAGGCGAGCGACTGTAAAACGACGGGACGCTATTGATCACTGGGGTCAGCAGGTCCCGAAATTCTCACTTGACCCTAACATCTCTCCCCTGCACACGTGAGGCACAGGCCTTGCAGGTCAGCAAACATTTGAGCACCCACTTTGTGTCTGGTCCTCGCTTACTGCAGGACGACCTGGGTTCTCGGACCGCCCCCCTCCCCATCCAGCCCAACTCCTGTCACCTTTGAAAAGATCCATATCTAGGCAGGCCTAACTCAGCATCCTACCCAGCACTGCGCCTTCAGAAGGCCCCCTCAGGTAAAGGGCGCCCAGGTGAGCTCCTCTACTCCACACAACCAAAGCTGGGCTGTTGGGGCGGACGAACCTACCTCTCACCCCTGGAACCGCCTCCCTCCCCCAGCTTCCCTCTCCGTCCGCCCCAGCCCGGGCAGCTTCATTAATGGTCTCCGCCAGCTCCGCGTCTCACCTGCTGCAGCGCCCCTCGCGCTCCGCCAGGGACCGGCTCCTGGCGGTGATGAAGAGGCCCATTAACCACTTCTACCTTTAGGGCGGACTGGGCCGCACTCCCCACCTCCCAACCAGGACATTAGAAACCGTCAACCAAGATTAATAGTTGCCCGGCTCCGGGGCAGGGAGATGAGCCCAGATACTGCGGCGGCGGCGGCGCTCGCTCCGCGCGAGCCAACCCGGCGCGGGCTGGGCGCACCACCTGCCGCTGCTGTCCCTCCGCTCCGCCTTCCTTTCAGCTCCCCCTACCACTCGCCCGCGCACCTGAGGCTCTCAGGTGAGTCCAGCAATGGGATTGCGAGTGTCAGTGTTCTCTGCTGCGTCGCCGACCTGGGAGCGCTCGAAGGCAAGGCAGAGTCTTGGCACTTGGGGGAAGAAGGGCTCGCCCTCTCCAAGGGACTCCTCCAGCTTTCCTGCTGCCTCGATTTAAGGACTTCCAACCTTAAATGATGGCTGACCATCGCTTTTTCGGACAGGCTTCCTTGGCCCCCGCCCTCCCTCAATTCAGTTCTCTTATTCTCGCTCCGTGCGCCCCGTCATACTTTTCAGCATACCTACCGTATTTGTACTTTTGCCTTTATTTGTGCGGCAATTATCGGGCGATTATATACATCATTGATGTCTGTCTCCCTCACTGGACTGTGGGTTCCAGGGGGAAGACACCATAGTTTTGCTCACCAGGGGCTCTGATGTGCATTCAGTAATTGTGTGTTGAATGAATGAGTGGGCAACAGGCTTGTCCCCTGTGTGTTTATTGGAATATCTGCTTCCTGTGCAAGCCTCCTTGCGGCTTAAACTTCCTCACAGCACCTGCACTCTTTCTTCTAACTCCTATTATAATTGTAACATTGATTTCCATGATGTCAGTTCAGCGTCTTTTCCCCCTTGGGACCATGAGCTCCTGAGGGCACGTGGAGCAGAGCACAGCCGCATCCCCAGTGCCTGCCAGCAGGGAGCTAGGAACTTGGACTGGAGCCTTGGGGCTCTTCTGGTCCCGTTCTTTTGAGGACTCTGTGGCCTGGAGAGGCAGAGTGACTTGCAGGAGGTCACACAGCCAGTTAGAAGTAAAGCCAGGATGAAAACTTTCCTCTTGGACACTGTGATTTTTCTACAAAGATCACACCATCAGGGACCCCAAGGACTCTGACTTCTGAAGTTGCTGGGCTTTGGAGAGCCTGTGGGGTTGTCCTAGGAATCTCTTCCTTTGGCGATGATGGTGACCCAGAACTCAGCCGCTCCTGGGAGGTAAGGAGTTCAGGGCCCAGGGGTGCCCAGTACTGTGTGTCAACAGGGGCAAATTCTTTCCATTATGTCTCAATTCCGGTTTCTCTTCCTTGGATGTAAAACCACAGAAGTCCTCTTTCTCCAATCTCAGAGAGATGTGAACTGTCTCTGGTTTTCCTCCTTCCCCACCATCAGAAGAAATTTGGGCCGGACTCGGTGGCTCACGCCTGTAATCCCAGAACTTTGGGAGACCAAGGCGGGAGGATCATCTGAGGTCAGGAGTTGGAGACCATCCTGGTCAACATGGTGAAACCCTGTCTCTACTAAAAACACAAAAATTAGCCGGGTGTGGTGGCACATGCCTGTGATCCTAGTTACTCGGGAGGCTGAGGCAGGAGAATCGCTTGAACCCGGGAGACGGACGTTTCCGTGAGCCGAGATCGCGCCATTGCACTCTAGCCTGGGCAACAGAGCGAGACTCAATATTAAAAAAAAAAAAAAAAAAAAAAAAGAAAAGAAAAGAAAAAAAAAGAAGAAATTTGGGACTAGAAACTGAAGAAATAAAGGGAACTAAAGAGAAAGTGCTAAGAGAGACAGTAGGGGCCTGAGCTCTTCCTCCAGCTCATCACACCCCTGGTGTCACCTCTCTAGAACCCAGTTACTCTAGGGGGGATGGGGGCAAGATCGATACATCACTGGGTTTTGATGACCGCAGGCTTTCACCTTGCAGATAATGGGGTGAGCGGCGGTAAACTCTCCCCGACTGAGCGGGCTCCCCCGGCCTTAATGAGATAATCAATACTTGTTCTCGGCTTAATTTCCATCTAATTGCTCTTTAACGACGCCGGATAATGGGCCGCCTCCTGTGAGGAGGGAGCTGGCTGGGAATCCGACCCGCCTCGGACTCCCGCCTTTCCTCCCCCGGGCAGGGTGCCCTCGCGCAGGTGGGAAGGGGGCGCACCTCGTTCTCCACGTAGCGGGAGCTCCCTCCGCCCGCCCGCCTGACCCGCGCCGCCACCTGCCTGCAGCGCTCTCGGTCCCCACCGGGGGGCGCTTCAGGCTTTGGTTGCAGGATGCTGGCCAAGGCTCCGCTTCAGGTTCGGGCCACCCCCAACCTTATGGGCTGTGTAACCACGCGCCTCTGGACAAGCCCTTTCCTCTTCTCACGTCCCAACTCGATGCACTGCCCCGGGCGGGTGCCCCAAGACCTTAGGTAAGTTGCTGTGTTTCTGTACCTAAGCAGGACTCAATTTTTCCCCTGTAAGGTTGCTGGGCTGTTTCCTGCAAAGGAACCTGGCTGGTCGCCACAGACCACTGAGGCAAGGAGAGGGGAGCAAGAATGAGGAGGACTAGGCCCTGGGGCTCAGAGAGCCTCCTGATTCCCATTAGCCTCACTCCCCTGCTCCAACCACGGAGTCAGTTAGGTTCCTGCCAACCCCAGCAGCTCAGTCATCAGCACTCGCTTCTCTCACTTCCCACCCGCCTGTCTCAGCAGGAGGAACACCTGGAGGTTCTCCCCAAGGACTCTCAAACATGCTGGCTTCCCCTCTCCTCCCCCCACCTCATCTTTCTTGTCTTCTCTTGAGGCCAACCCGGAAGCACTTTGGCCTCAGGTGCCCAGATGCTGTGACCTGCGATTTCCCCATCATCTCCCTACCTCCTGATCTCCTGCCATCTGGGCACACATTCGCCTGCATTTCCACAGCTTGGCCCCTGAATATGGGGTGTTTACATTTATAAAACACTTTCTGCTGTTCTGGCTCCAGCTGCAATGAAGTTAGGCTGACAAAGATACACTAAAAGTGGCAGGATAGTGTGATGTTAGAATCATGCCTTGGACCTAGGCAGCTCCAGCCAGGTTCAAGTCTTAGCTCTGTTGCTTACTGGTCAGTGACACTGCGCAAACTTTCCTACAGGTCTGAAACTCAGCTTTCTCTTCTAATAATCCTACCCAACACGGTTTTGTAAGTCTGAAACAAGTTAACATACGTAAATTGTTTGCCATAGGGCCTGTCGCACTGATAAATGATAGCTATTATTGTTGTCGTTATCATCATTATTATAATTATTTTGACACAGGGTCTCACTCTGTCACCCAGGCTGGAGTGTAGTGGCACCATCATAGCTCACTGCAGCCTCAACTCCTGGGCTCAAGTGATCATCCTCCATCCTTAGCCTCCCTAGTAGCTGGGACTACAGGTATGTGCCACCACAGCCAGCTAATTTTTTACTTTTTGTAGAGATGGGGGTTTCACTATGTTTCCAAGGCTGATCTTGAACTCTTGGGCTCAAAAGATCCTCCCACCTCGGCCTCCCAAAGTGCAGAGATTATAAGCATGAGCCACCGTGCCTGGCTTGTTATTATTATTGCATGTTAGAGCTGAAGGAACCATCTAGTTCAAGGAACATGAACTCAAAGGCTACAAAAGAGCAGTCAGGAATCTTAAATGAGGAAAGCACACTAGGTTGGGATTGTGTTGAGCTGGAGAGGGCCAGTCCTATTTAAAGCAGCAGCCAGTACTCTCCTTCAATTGTTGCTGGGTAGACCAGATTCCCCACTGCTTGTTTTTTGTTTTCAAAACAATCTGGCAGCATCAGCATCTTGGATATCAGCTCTGGCTTTTCTTACCTTACCCCTCCCACCTCTTTATCCTAGCACTAGGAGCAGCTGGGGGTTCTCCTCAAAGCCTCTCTGAACATCCTGGCCTGACAATTCTGGCCCCAAATTCTGGACTTTTATATAAAATGTCTCAATGTTCGAGTAAAAACTTAAAAACATCATGCCAAATATGACATGCCTGAAGTCCAAATTTACCCTTGTTTCTCAGAAGAAACCTTGGTTCAGATGGGTCTCAGCTGCTGACAAAGCTGAGACTGAAAGCCTCGATTCTAAGTCAAAATAAAAACTTCTAGGAGGCCCTTCCTAGACTGTGGGGCCTCTAGCTGCCACCTACCATACATGTTGCCCGTCACAGATAGTGCCTAGTGGCTGGGCCATTGTTTGCACTTGGTAGCTCCAGAAGCATAAGACCTGGGTCACAGCAGCTTTGTCTCTTGTGATACATCCACACTTTCAAAAATGTTAGGCCAGGCCAGGCACAGTGACTCATGCCTGTACTCCTTGCACTTCGGGAGGCTGAGGCGGGCAGATTGCCTGAGCTTAGGAGTTTGAGACCAGCCTGGGCAACATGGTGAAACCCTGTCTCTACTAAAACACAAAAAATTAGCTGGGCATGGTGGTGTGCACCTGTAATCCCAACTACTCAGGAGACTGAGCCATGAGATTTGCTCAAACATGGGAGGTGAAGGTTGCCCTGAGCTAAGATGGTGCCACTGCACTCCAGCCTGGGTGACAAAGTGAAACTCCGTCTCCAAACAAAACAAAAATGTTAGGCCAGGTGTGGTGGCATGCCCTGGTAATCCCAGCACTTTGGGAGGCTGAGGTGGGAGGATTACCTGAGCCCAGGAGTTTGAGTTCAGCCTGAGCAATACAGCAAGACTTCGTTTCTACAAATAATTTTTTAAAAGTAGCTAGGTGTGGTGACAAGTGGCTGTGGTCCCAGCTACTTAGGAGGCTGAGGCACGAGGATTGCTTAAGCCCAGAAGGTCAAGGCTGCAGTGAGCTCTAATTGTGCCACTGCACTCCAGTCTGGGAGATGGAGAAAGAGCCTTTCAAAAAAAAAAAAAAAAAAAGAGTTGTTGAGGGGAGTGTGACAGCAAGTCAAAAAATCCCAGGACCCAGGGGATCTTAACCCCCAATTTAGAGCCCCAAAATTGTACACACTTTTTTAGTTCATCAACTTCTATATAATTCTACTCAACAAATTTCCCACCTGTATCCCCCACACTGGGGGACAGATCCAGCAGGTTTATTGGGAAGTTCTCCTGATTGCCACTTTTTTGTTTTGTTTTGTTTTTGGAGATGGGGTCTTGCTTTGTCACCCAGGTTGGAGTGCAGTGGCACAATTGTGGTTCACTGCAGCCTTGAACTCCTGGGCTCAAGCGATCCTCCCATCTCAGCCTCCCAAGTAGCTGTGACTATAGGTGCATGCTACCATGCTAAGCTATTTGGGGAGGGGGTAGAGGCAGGGTATCCTTATGTTCCCAAGGCACCTGGCCTCAAGTGATCCTCTTGCCTTGGCCTCCCAAAGCACTAGGATTACAGGCATGAGCCACTGCTCCTGGTCCCGTGATTTGATTGCCACATTTTGCTACCTCTCTTCTTGTACCTTACCCTTGGGGAAAATGATAGAAAAGGCACAAAAAGTTCTGGATTTTGGTAGGCTGAGTATGTTGACATGTAATGCTTATGAACTTTTAAACATGCACAGCATTCTATGAATCATACTGATGCTCCACTGGGACCTGAGATTCTCCACTGGGACCTGAGATTCTCCATGTGGTTTGGCTGCTTAAAAGCCAAGTAGTTCCTAGCTAATTAGTCCTTTTTATTTCCCATCAGCCCTGAGAAAGCTCCCACTGTTTCTTGCTTGGAGTTCTGAGCATACATTTGTCAGGTTCTTCCTTAGTTTCAGTGAACTGGTCAGCTGTGGGGAATCCCAACACTCCACAGAAGCCAACACTAGACTCTGTTATTTCTCAAGAGAAAAGGTTGAAAGTGGGATATCCAGGCTGGGTGCGGTGGCTCATGCCTGTAATCCCAGCACTTTGGAAGGCCGAGGCAGGCAGATCACCTGAGGTCACGAGTTCGAGACTAGTCATGGCCAAAGAAAAAGACTCTATTTCAAAAAGAAAAAAACAAAAAGGAAGGAAATAAAATGGGATGTGAGCAAAGATATTGTCACAATGTGATGCTGGGGTCTAAGATCTCTCCCTGGTCCCTATGGTCTTGATGGGGCACTCAGGAAGATGGCCTCCTCCCTCTACAGGGGTTGTCTTAGGTTTTGGTTTCCCAGAAAGCAGATCCCGAGGCAAGGATTTTGGTACAAGTAGTTTATTTGGGAGTTTATCCCAGAAAACACAGTGAGGGAGAAGGGAAGTCAGAGACGGGACGAAAACCAAATAAAGGATGCATTAATGAGCAGGTTACCACTGAGGGCAACTGTGACTCAAGTCTCTCTAAGCCTTCTGCAAAACCGTGGAGAACACACCTCAAAATTACCCCACTGAAGGGAAAGGAACAGGATTATCTGTGCTCCAGTGTTTTTCCTCACTGGATGTGGTTTGATACCGAGTTGTTACCTCCATGGCATTTCCAGCCTGCCCTGCACGTCAGCTGAGCTCACTCTAGGGGCTAAAGAACTCCCTCAGACAGACAGACCCACCGGATCGTAAAGGAACTATCTGCAGGTAACCTTTGGTGTGAGCCAAGGGTATACGAGTGAGGCACTGACTACATCTGCTATGGGGTTTGTACTCCAGTCACATCACTGTACTCCAGCCTGGGAGACAGAGTGAGGCTCTGTCTCAAAAAACAAAAAAGAAAAAGAAAAGAAAAAGAGAGGGGAAAGGGAGGGGAAGGGGAGGGGAAGGGGAAGGG
>NW_012101809.1:2186626-2189030 GCF_000951045.1 Mandrillus leucophaeus
GAGGCAGAGATTGCAGTGAGCCAAGATTGTGCCATTGCACTCCAGCCTGGGTGACAAAAGTGAGACTCCATCAGGAAGGGGAAGGGGAGGGGAGGGGAGGGAAAGGAAGGGAAAGGAAGGGAAAGGAAGGGGGAAGGAAGGGGGAAGGAAAGGAAAGAAGGAAGGGGGAAGGGAAGAAGAAAGAAAAGAAAGGAAAGAAAAGAAAGGAAGGAAAGGAAGGAAGGAAGGAAGGAAAAGAAAATCTACTAGTGTTGAATATGCATATCACATGAAGCAGTAATTCCGATCCTAGGCATGTCCCAATTTATATAAATTTCAAAACCAGGTAATATTAAAGTGTAGAGTTAAAGGTGGTTATTGGTCAGGCACAGTGGTTTACATCTATAATCCCAGCAATTTGGGAGGCTGAGGTGGGAGGCCTGCTTGAGGTCAGGAGTTCCACACCAGCCTGGATAACATAGTAAGACCTTGTCTCTGCAAAAATAAAAATAAAAAAATTAGCCAGGTGTGGTGGTGTGCCTGTAGTCTCAGTTACTTGGGAGGCTGAGGTGGAAGGATCCTTTGAGCCCAGGAGTTTGAGACTGCAGCAAACCATGATCACGCCACTGCACTCTAGCCTGGGCAACAGAGAAAGACCATGTCTCAACAAAAACAAACAAACCAACCTACCAACCAAACAAACAAACAAAAAGGTTATCTAGGGAGAAGAGGAGGGAAATTATTGTGGAGGGGGCATGATGGGGGCTTCTGTGGGTGTTGGCAACGTTCTGTTTCTTGACCTGGATGATGATCACATAAGTGTTCATTCAGTAATAATTAATTTAACCATATGTCTACTTTGTGCACTTTTCTGCTTGTCTGTTATACTTCATAATGAAATTAAGTTAAAAACAAAATGAGAACAAGAAATGTAGAAAGGGCCGGGCGCGGTGGCTCACACCTGTAATCCCAGCACTTTGCGAGGCCGAGGTGGGTGGATCACTTGAGGTCAGTTCAAGAGCAGCCTGACCAACATGGTGAAACACTGTCTCTGCTAAACATACAAAATTAGCCTAGCGTGGTGGTGCACGCCTATAATCCCAGCTACATGGGAGGCTGAGGCAGGAGAATCGCTTGAACACAGAAAGTGGAGGTTGCAGTGAGCCGAGATTGTGCCATTGCACTCCAGCCTGGGCAATAAGAGTGAAACTCTGTCTCAAAAAAAAAAAAGAAAAAAAAAAAGAAAGAAAAAGAAATGTAGAAAGAATCTACATGTAGAATGATTTAAGCATATTTTCTAAGTTTATCAATATAACATTTGGCCAAGTCATCAGGTTGGATGGAGCTATAATCACCATCTCAAGGGTCAATGGGATACTGAAGGTGGGTGTTGGGGAGAGGGATTGCCTGTTGAGATATAGGAAGGTAGACTGAGGCCTGATTGCTTCTAGATGTCCTGAAGCTTATTTAACTTGCCTTAATGCCTAGGTATTCCAGAGAGCCAGTTCCTGGCTATTCCAGTCTTCATTTTGTAACATTACTTGTAGCTGAATTACATTTTCCTTTTTTCTTTTCTTGTTGTTTTTTTTTAGATGGAGTTTTGCTCTGTCGCCCAGGTTGGCGTGTAGTGGCACGATCTCAGCTCACTGCAACTCCGCCTCCTGGGTTCAAGCCATTCTACTGTTTCAGCCTCCCAAGTAGCTGGGATTATAGGCATGCACCACCATACCCAGCTAATTTTTGTATTTTTAGTAGAGATGGGGTTCCCCATGTTGGCCAGGCTGGTCTCAAACTCCTGACCTCAGGTGATCCGCCCACCTTGGTCTCCCAAAGTGCTGGGATTACAGGCATGAACCACCATGCCCAGCCAATCTTTTTACCCAGCCGTCCCAGCTTTGCTACATTTATCTTGACATTCTATTTTACCTATAAAAATAGCCTCTACCAGGAAGCCAAGGTGAGCAGATCACTTGAGGTCAGGAGTTTAAGACCAGCCTGGTCAACATGGCAAAACCCTGTCTCTACTTAAAAATAAATAAATAAATAAATAAATAAATAAATAAATAAATAAGCCGGGTGGCTACTCAGGAGGTTGAGGGAGGAGAATCACTTGAACCTGGGAGGCCAAGGTTGCAGTGAGCTGAGACTGTGCCACTGCACTCCAGCCTGGGCGACAAAGCTAGACTCTGTCTCAAAAAAAAAAAAAAAAGGAAAAATAACTTACAAAATAAAGGAGTAGTGAGTATTACACTCAACCGTTAGCCTTATTCCAAATTCTCTTAGGGTGTTTATTGATGATATAGATGATAAATATACATACAGTTGTGATCAGTATCCATATACTTCTTCTTTTCTCTTAACCTTATTTTTCCACATGTACTTGTCACTTTGTTTCCTACATACGTTATTTTGAGTTTACCTATTT
>NW_012101809.1:2192005-2193263 GCF_000951045.1 Mandrillus leucophaeus
AGGAGGAGGCCAGATGAGGGAAGGCAGATGTAGGCGCCCAGTCTGTCAGCGCCTTGGTGGGGGAGCTGGGTGGGCAAGCCTGCAGTCGCTCCCAGGAACCAGCCCTGGGCTGCGGGGAGGCGAAGTTGGTTGGTCCTGCCCTCCTGGGGCGCCCCGACATCGACGTAAAATGACTTGGCAGCAGAGCTCCTGCCGCTTCCCCCTTATGCAGCTGCCCTCGCCGACGCCAGGGACTGTAACGGCAGATGGGACAGGGCCTAGCCGTTCAGCCAACACTTTGAGCTTCCCAGCCAAACTCCTACCCCCACTCCCCGCTTCTGGTCCTCACCCCCTTCCTCTCTCCTAGCCTCGGTGTCTGGTTACGGCTCCTCTGCTCGCACTGTGACTTTGGGCCAGGCTGGGGGAAATGACCCGGGAGGGTCCCGTGTGGCTACATAAAATTGGCAGCCTTAGAACCAGTGGGAAGGCGGGTGCGCTAAATCGAGGGGCGGAGAGAGGGGGCGGAGGAGCTGTTTTCTGAATCCGAGTCCGTGGGCTCTCTCAGAAGTCCTCAGGCCGGAGCAGAGGTGGCTGGCGGGCCCGGCTGACTGCGCCCCTGCTTTATTTCCATAACCTTTTCTTTCGGACTCGAATCACGGCTGCTGCGAAGGGCCTAGTCCCGGACACTAGGTGAGCACTCTGTGCCCCAGGCCATAAGCAAGGGAGCATCAGCTCCCGCTGTTTCCACCCCCCATTAACAGCTTCTTACTTCTGGAGCCGTCCATTCTCTTTGGGCAAGGATGCTCAGGGGCCAGGGATCGGAGTCGGATGGTGCACGGAAGTGGTGCTGGTGGTGGGTGTGCGTGCGCTTGGGCCTTATCACCCCTTCCTCACCTTCCCTCCCAGCCACCCCCGAGAACAGCCCAACTGATTGCTAACTGCCATAACTGGATAATCCCTAGAGGGTCACTAGGCCTAATGTGTTGGGGGAGTCTACTTGGTAGCAGGGGAGGGGGCGATGCTAGCGTCATGCTTTGGTACAAGAAGCAGTGAGGTTGGTCTTTCGGCACAGGTCCCGTTTCTGACCTCCTGACCTGGCTTCCCTTCCTGGCAGGGTGCCACGAACGCGCTGATGCCCCAGTGCTCGCAGGGCTTCCCGCTAACCATGCCGCCGCCGCCCGCAGCTGCCTTGGCGCTGTCTGTGCTCCTGCTACTGCTGATGGTGCGGACGCCGCTCCCGACCGGCGCAAGGCCGTCGTCAGGCCCAGATTACCTGCGG
>NW_012101809.1:2195858-2197723 GCF_000951045.1 Mandrillus leucophaeus
CTCCTGCCTCAGCCTCCTGAGTAGCTGGGATTACAGGCGTGCACCACCACGCCCGGCTAATTTTTGAATTTTTAGTAGAGACAGGGGTTTCACCATATCAGCCAAGCTGGTCTCCAGCTCCTGACCTCAGGTGATCTGCCTGCCTTTGCCTCCCAAAGTGCTGGAATTAAGAGGTGTGAGCCACCATGCCTGGCCCTAAAATTGTATTTTTAAAAAGACATGGTCTCTCGAACCCTTGAGCTCAAGGGATCCTATTGCCTCAGCCTCCCAAATAGCTGGGAGTACAGGTGTGCACCACCACACTCCGGCTCATCATTCTGTCATTATATTGCAGTTATTTCATGTGTCAGTGACTGAAAGTGAACATATGATAATCTTGTGAACACAGAGTTTCATGGTGGAAAGAAAACTACATTCTATACCTCATTCCTTCTTCAGTACAAGCGTCTGCAGGAAAAGGGGAAAAAAGAGGCGGGATCATCTATTATTCAACAAATTTCAACGTCACCCTGCCCATCTGGATCTAGTCTCCCTCATTAAATGCAAAGGATGCTGCCACCTGGCTCCTCTCCCTAGCAGTATTCACATCATCTAGGCTAGAGAATCCCTTCCCTTTGGCCCGTTTTGCACAAAACCGAGTAAACGTTTTCAAAGTATAAATACGCAAAATCATTTGCTATCTCTTTACTATTTACGATGCGCATAGGTGTTACTGAAAGTTTTGGAGCCTTGACGGATGAAGTATGGGATGCTGAGGATCGGGGAATGTATCTAAACTCTCAAGTTCTGTCCTATTCAAAAAACTCCCTTCTAAAAGTATTTTTACGGTATGTAGGGTTTTACAGGAACAAAATCTCTACTTAATAACAGCGGATCCCCTTTTATTATCTTTGTGCCTACCTGGATGCACGGTTCCAGGATGTTCTCGTCACTAACCACAAGTCCACCAGAGGGCGCTGGTTCCCCGTCTATCTACTGTTCTCCATCAGCGACTCAGAAAATCCAGGTTAAACACTCAGGCAGTCTTTCACATTTAATCCACAAATATTTACCAAGAATTTGCCGTGCCACCTGGCTCGGGGCTAGGTTCACAAGATACAGTAGTGAGTTAGGCACGATTCCTACTACCAGAAGCTTAGAGCATAGGAAAGACAAAGTAAGCAACTGTCTACAATAGTGGGATAAGTGAAGAGTTTCCAGGTCTGTGGAGTTTGTTGTTGAAATATCAGCTCCAGGCCTTAGAAGCCGGCAGCAATTCATTAAGAGATCCCGGACTTGTTTCTGCTCTGTATCCCGGACAAGGAGCTCCGTCCCCAAGGTGTTTTGTTAGAGCCAGAGACCTCTCCTTGGTTGACTCCATTCGTCAGCCCCACAAGTCCCTGTCTCTGGTCTTTTTCACGGTTTCCGGCAGCTCTCTGACAGTTCCCCTTCTGCCCCAGGTCGACACTTAGGCCAAGGACCAGGGATTACTCACAACTATCCGCCAGAGCTGGCTCCGCCCTTTCTTTTTCCTGTTTAAAATCCGCGGGCTCTTAGTGTTCTCAGTTCGTAGAGTTCCTGTTCTGATTCTCGCGACAGTTGCGAGGCCACGCGTGAAGTTCCCTTCCAGTCCCTCTTTCGAATTTGAGACCAGGAGAGAGTGTCTGCCCTTGCCCCCCTCCTCAGAACCCCTCTCGCCAGGGATGGCGCCTACGTGGCTCGGGAGCCCCTGAATGAATGGGGTTGGCCCAACTCAGGGGCGCTCTCCGAAAGGAGAGTGCCGGTTGGATTCCAGGGCTCCAGTGCGCATGCGGAGTCGATCCCGCGCAGGCGGGCGGGCACCACAGCGAGGCCTTGTGGGCGGAGCCTGGCTAAGTGCCGCCCCC
>NW_012101809.1:2203018-2221735 GCF_000951045.1 Mandrillus leucophaeus
CGGCTGCTGCTGGGAATGCGCCAACCTCGAGGGCCAGCTCTGCGACCTGGACCCCAGTGCTCACTTCTACGGGCACTGCGGCGAGCAGCTTGAGTGCCGGCTGGACACAGGCGGCGACCTGAGCCGCGGAGAGGTGCCAGAACCGCTGTGTGCCTGTCGCTCGCAGAGCCCGCTCTGTGGGTCCGACGGTCACACCTACGCCCAGATTTGCCGCCTGCAGGAGGCGGCCCGCGCTCGGCCCGCTGCCAACCTCACTGTGGCACACCCGGGGCCCTGCGAATCGGGTACGCACGGCCCGGGGCACCCACCCCAGCACTTAGGTTTCCTAAAGGCACTGCTCCCCGACCCCTGACGGCGTTGGTCTCTGGCCAACAGATCAAAATAGATAAGGCCATAGAGACCTCGAGTCCAGTATAAAACCCTGCTCTCGCTACTGGTCCATAGAAGCTGCCACCTGAAGGTGGGGGTGGGGGAGTGGAGTGGAGTGAGGGTCCCAGGCTTCGTCAGCAAGCTGCATGCGCTGAACCACGTGAAAGCTCCAGAGCTGGCTGGCAGGGAGAGACAGGTCCTCTGAGGGCGCGGGCACATAGCCTATGGTTTGCTCAGAACCCCTCGTCCACACACACTTTTCCCAGACCAGTGGAGTCCAGGCAGCAAAACGGGTTCCTGTGAGATGCAATCACGTTTCATTTGGGCAGATTCTTAGAGCAGTCTGTTCACTCAGTCTCCCCACCTCTCTCCTTTCTTCTGCGTTTAGGGATTAGTGAAGAGGAGCAGGAAGCTCAGCTAGTTCTCTCTCTATCCCCGGGGACTGGGGGCCATTCAGGCTTCTAGCTTTCCTTGGCAGCTTTAGTAACTTTCACTTCCTGAGCCCCGGCTCTGTGTCTGGCTCGGCTGGGGCAGTCAGAAAACAAACACCCCGCGGGGATCCCAGCAATTTCCTGCACTCCTGCAGGCCTCCTGCCTGTTGCACAAGTCCAGCTTCAGGTTCTCCGCCTTGCGGTGGGACTCCCCCAGGGGGTCCCGCTGTGTAGGGAACGGCTGCTTTTCCGCCTTTGGGAACTGGGCCTGTTTAGAAAAGGGGAACGGGTATCTGGAAGGTTTTAGTTATAGGCACTGCGGGAAAGGCTGGGGAGGGTGGAATGAGGACAGGAGAGCAGTTGGGGACAGAGTGGCTGCCAAGCTACAGTGTAGGTGTGTGTGCTTGTTCGTGCATTGAATCTGCATGAGGTCCTATATGCACATGTGCATGTATATCTATCTCCACGTCTGCGTGGTACCCTTGTGTGTACCAGCATCCACATCTGTGTGTACCTGTGTGTGTCATGGTGTGTTTATGGATATGTATTTACCTCAGCATATATTGTGTTCTGCCACAAGCATGTCCACAAAAATTTGTGTATCATGTGTTTGCCAGACTGGATGCCTTTGCTGGGCCATGCTATTCTCAGACCTCCCACCTTCACCCCCAGGGCCCCAGATCGTATCACATCCATATGACACTTGGAATGTGACAGGGCAGGATGTGATCTTTGGCTGTGAGGTGTTTGCCTACCCCATGGCCTCCATCGAGTGGAGGAAGGATGGCTTGGACATCCAGCTGCCAGGGGATGACCCCCACATCTCTGTGCAGGTAGAGACCGGTGGGAGAGGCTTCCCTCAGGCAGCCCAGGGCCCTCCAGAAGGACCTCGCTGATTCCTTGCCTGGCTCCAGTTTAGGGGTGGACCCCAGAGGTTTGAGGTGACTGGCTGGCTGCAGATCCAGGCTGTGCGTCCCAGCGATGAGGGCACCTACCGCTGCCTTGCCCGCAATGCGCTGGGTCAGGTGGAGGCCCCTGCTAGCTTGACAGTGCTCACACCTGGTAAGGGGATCCCTGAGCTCTGGGGGTTGGAGGGATGGTGCTGGATTCCAGCTGTGAATATGTAAGAAACAGTCCATGTGTCTGTGTGCATGTGGGTGCATACACAAGCATAGCCTTCTGCAGACTGGGCTATGTTGGTACTGACAGCCCCTCTCTCCTGTTTTCTCTCCTTTGCCCACGTGTGTTTGCAGACCAGCTGAATTCTACAGGCATCCCCCAGCTGCGATCACTAAACCTGGTTCCTGAGGAGGAAACTGAGAGTCAAGAGAGTGACGATTACTACTAGCTCTGGCCCATGGGGGTGGGTGAGCAGCTATAGTGTTCATCCCTGCTCTTGAAAAGACCTGGAAAGGGGAGCAGATTCCCTTCATGGATTGCTTTCATGGGGATGATCATGGGAGGCCTATTTAACTCCAAGGTAGCAGGGTGTTAGGGGAGAGACAAAAGCTGGAGGAGGTTAGGGAGAGAGGCTGAGACCAAGACCAGTGGGGTATAAAAGGGCCCATGCAGGAGATGCCCTGGCCAGTAGGACCTCCAACAGGTTGTTCCCCAGGCTGGGATGGGGGCCAGAGCAGACACGGAGGTGCAGGCACCAGGATTCTCCACTTCATCCAGCCCTGCTCTGCCACACTTCTAACTGCCCTTCCTCCCAGGCCCTGGTTCTTGCTATTTCCTGGTCCCCAACGTTTACCTAGCTTGTTTGCCCTTTCCCCAAACTCATCTTCCAGAACTTTTCCCTCTCTCCTAAGCCCCAGTTGCACCTACTGACTGCAAGTCCCCTTTGCTGTCTGCCCTCTTTTGCACAAGAGAGAGCACAGCAGAGCGTGGCTTAGTTCAGTGCAGAGAGATGGGTGAGGCTAGCTCCAGATCTTATACCGCTCTGTACTGGACAAAACCTAGCACAGGGCTAGGCACCAATAAAGATTTCTAATGATGCACAGACAGATGCACGGACAGTTTATGCGGATGTGCACATGAAAACTGAATATCCCTGGGAGGCCTCCCACACTAACAGAACTCTGGCTTCTAGAAGCTGCAGGGCCTGCTCTCTAAGCACATGCCTGCCAGATGTACAGAGAGAAGGTTTGAACTTGGGCCTATCCTGCCTTTGAGGGAGGGAGGCTGGAGCCATTTGGTTGGAGGGAAGTTATCTTCCCGGTATGCCCTCCATTGGGGCTGGTATACATTACCTGCTTCTGTGCTCATCTTACTCCAAACCCTTTCCCAGGCCAGAATGGGGAATCAGGCCTATGTGGGTAGGCCCCCAAAATGAATGCATAGAGAGAGGAGGGTAGAAGTTTGGTCACCTGTGTGGTCCATACTCTTCCCCAGTTCCCATAGGAATCTATCCTTTTCCTGCAGAAGCCAGAGCCATGGTAAGCCTGTTTCCTATCTGCCCCAATTGTGACCTGTCCTCTCTGGCTTGGGGTCCCCAAATCTCTTTCCTCATTCTCCTTACCTAGCTCAGGGACACTGGTGAGACTCAATGTTTATTTAATGATTGACGGAGAGAATGAAAGCATAAGTCAGCTAGGCCGAGACACTGTGTGTGGATGGCGACAGCCTCCTACACGCCAGCGCTCCACCCAGATCCTGGCGCCACTGCGGGAGGGCCTGCCCTTGGCTCAGCGTCAGAGTTTGTCCTCTGGGGCCCAACGCAGGGAGCCTGGCCTCATGGGAGGGGCGTGGTCCGGAACTCCAACCCCAGGGCCTGCTTGGCCGCCCCTCCCGCGGCTACGCACGACTCCATCTACTGCTGCCTTGCCCCGGGTCCTTAAGCCAGCGACAGTGTTTATTGCCGAACCCAGGCTGGAGCCGGGCGGCCCCAGGAGCCGCGCACAACAGCGCAAGCGGGTTGGATACTGGGAGCCGATTCCAGGGCGCCCACAGAAGCAGAATCAGAGGGGTAGGCGGGGGTGGGGCGTGCTGTTCGGCACCGTGGCCAAAATCCACTCGGCGCTGAAAGAGGGAACTTGGGTGTGAGTCCCAGCATCGGCCAGGGAATCCGCCCCTAGCTTGTTCTTCGCCTAGCTGGGCTCCAAGGCGCCCTCTGCGGGCCCATAGCCCCTACCGCGTCCACCTGCAGAGCAGAGGCTCCTCACCAAAAGCCCACCCTACCAGAGAGGGTCACGCAGGTCCCGGGGAATCCGTACTCCTTGATCGCGTTAGCCGACTTTGTAGGTGTTCAGGAGCAGCCTCCTAGCAGCCTCAGTTTTCCCTTCCGCCGCCCTGCTGGTTCAAGCCCCACATCCTGGAATGGGAGAACTGTTGTCCACCGCCCCCTCCCTCCCCGCACCCCGCCTCTGCTGCAGCGGACCCGCTTTAATAACGTCGCTGGAAAGTGACACGCGATTTATTATTAAAGTAATGCGGGCGCGGGGACGGGAAAGGTTTAATAAACGTGCTGAGATGCCGAGGATTATTCACCGCAAATAAATGAGAGCGCGGGCGGCGTTTTAATAAATAATTTCCCGCTGCTCCCGGGGGAAGGGAGGGGAGGGGAAGGGAGGAGGAGGGGGAGGCTGAGCCGCTGCCAGAACTCCCGGTTTCGCCTCCCCACGGGCTTCCAAGCCATCCCCGGTTTCGTGTCCTAGGTTGCTCACACCCGAGATCTGAGGTTCCACGAGCGCCGACCCAGAGTTGCCCAGGCCTGAAAGCGGGAGAGGCTCAGTCACACCCTACATTCCCCCACCTCCGAGATTTTAAGTATAGTCCGCTTGAAATCCCTGGAATGCTCTTTCTTCTGGCTCCTACCCAGAGATCTGGAGTCCGGACCAACCGGGGCAGGAAGGGTCCGTCGGACCAGCCCCTCCCAAGCCGAGGCTTCCAGGTCTCAGCCGGGCTCTTCTTCTTGCTTTTAGCTGAGCCGAGCTGGGCATGCCTCTCTCCTCCATCTAGGGCAGGGTGTGAAGCGGAAGCCAGAGGGGGCTGTCTGAAAATGACCTTGATCCCCTCCTCGGGCTGTCGTGAGGAGGAGAGCCGCTTCGCCTGGCTGCTCGTCATCGCTAAGGCTCCAAAGAATGGTTGCGCAGCCGTGTTGGTATAACCGAGGGTGTCCTGGAGAAGCCCAGCCCCTGGCGCTCTGGTGACCTGGGGGGTCGATGTACGGACTGGGCAGAACTGAGCCCGAAGCCGGAGAGCGCCCCTGAAAAAGAAGCCTGGAAGCCCGAGAGATGAACCCGACTCAGAGAGGGCAAAGACTGCAGACCTTGGGGACCGAGGACACGCTCACCACGATGGTGGGGGCTGGGGGGAGGGTGCGGGCGGTGGCGTGCGGGGAATCGCCTGGGGAACACCTGGCTCTGCAAGTTTTGTGCCTTAGCGGAAAGAGGCGACATCTCTGGCAACTTGGGAGTACAGGAAGTGGCGAAGGAGTGCCATCTGCTGGATCATTCTGGTAGTGACACTCAGACCTGAGCCAGGGGCCTCGAGACAGTTTACTTAACTGGAAAAATCTGAGTAAAAAAATAGATGCTTCAATTTGTATTCATTTAGTGTATGTGAATGTGCACGTGTATGTGTACCATATATTGATATGATATCTATATGTAAAATCTAATATATCCATAGTAGTTATGTGTGCATTGTATGTATACATGTATACATCTAGATGCATATTATACATGTAGTTTTTTTTTGAGATGGAGTCTTACTCTGTCGCCCAGGCTGGATTGCAGTTGTGCTATCTCAGCTCACTGTAATCGGGTTCGAGCGATTCTCCTGCCTCAGCCTCCCAAGTAGCTGGGATTACAGGTGCGCATCACCATGCCCAGCTAATTTTTTGTATTTTTAGTAGACATGAGGTTTCACCATGTTGGCCAGGCTGGTCTCGAACTCCTGATCTCCAGTGATCTGCCCGCCTCGGCCTCCCAAAGTGCTAGGATTACAGGCGTGAGTCACCACGCCTGGCCTACATGTAGGTTTTGTATGTATGTATGTGTGTGCAAAAGTATATATGGGTGTATTATTATATGTATATGTATAGACATTTATTTTCAAGTATATATTCCATTATGTATCATTCATTCTTTCTTTCTTTCTTTTTTTTTTTAAGAGACAGGATCTTGCTCTGTCACCCAGGCTGGAAGACAGTAGCACTTTCATAGCTCACTGCAGCCCCAAACTCCTGGGCTCAAGTGATCCTCCTGTCTTAGCCTCCTGAGCAGCTGGGAATTACAGGCACGAGCCATGATGCCTGGCTGTGTCATAATCTTTCTACAAATATTTGTTATGTACCAGCACTGGGGCTACATCAAGGGAAAAATATTGCCTGTAACCCAAGCACTTTGGGAGGCTGAAGTAGGAGGATTGCTTGAGCCCAGGAGTTCGAGACCAGCCTGAGTAACACAGTGAAGCCCCGTCTCTACAAAAAACATTTAAAAAAATTTGTTGGGTGTGATGGCACACACCTGTAATCCTAGCTACTCTAGCAGCTGAGGCAGGTGGATTGCTTGAGTCAGGAGTTCAAGGCTGCCAGTGAGCTATGATTGCACCACTCCAGCCTGGGTGACAGAGCCTTAAAAGAAAATTGTTCCTGCCCTCATGGAACTTGTATTCCAGTCTAAGATGTGTATGTATACTTATGTTAATTATGTATATTTATATTTCCAGGATCATGCACACACGCACATATAATACTGTCTAACATGTGTATGTGCGAGGAGTAGATAGGCTTAAACTCTGGTAGGCCTGGAGATTCCCTGGTTTTTTGCTCACAATCACTGGTCCTGTCACCTGGAGCTCTATTCTGAGCATGAAGGCAGCTGAGGGCAGAGAGAAAGAAGCTAGAAACATAGGCCTGTTGCCTCCTAGGATGCATTGTGGTTATTTCCTCAGCCTTCTGATTGACTGAATTCTTTCTAAACTGGGAACAGCTGTGTAAGTCCATGCGTGGTAAGGAACTGTTAGTGCACATCAAGTCTTTCCTCTGCTCAGTGCTGGGGAAGGGTGGGAGTGGGGTCTGGGAGGCTGGGGTAAGAGGCTAGGTTCTCTGAGGGCACTTAGAGACCGAAAGGGATAAATTCTGGGAGGCAGTGAGCTCTGGGAGTCACTTGCGGATAATGGGAGGTGGTTTGAGGACACTTGGGGAGGGATGGGGTGGTAGGATAGAGAAGGGGGCGGAAGTGAGTAATGAGGTTGGGATTGGAGATGGAGTTGGGGTGGGGTCAGGGCAGAGATAGAGGCTTTGGTGGCAGGGATACACCTGTCTGGGGGTGGAGCCTGGAAGCCATCTTGGGGGAGTCATCCCTCCCTCCCCACCTCCACCCCCACTCTCTCTCTAAGCTGGGCCCCAGTTTAGCCCTCTCTCTGCTCAAGCTGGCTCTCAGATGCGCCGGGGCAGAGGAGGAGAGCTAAGGCTCCAGGGCCTGGCCTGGCTTAGGTGACTCACTTAAGTGGTGGGCGAGGTGGGGCAGGGTTCACAATACCGGCATCCCATGAAGCCTTGTCCCAGCCACCTGGGTCATTTCCCACCCAGCTGCCATTACCAGCTTCCAGTATGGGCTTGGCCCAAGGGGTTCAAACAAGGGTGGGGTGTAGACCTGCAAAGGGTCATAGAATATCCACCCATTCCACCAACACACACACATTTCTAGGACTGAAGTGGGAAGGTGCTTCTGAATCATTTCTTCCTTTCCCTGCTTTTGCTATATGCTTTCCAGATGCAGTCAAGTCTGGGAGTCTCCAGGTGCCACCTCAACCCTTGGTCTATGGTAATACTCATACCTCTCCCCTTCCTTCTCACCCACCCTTGCTGGACTACCAGGGTTTCTGCCCCTTCACTGCATTTTCCCCTTTCTTCAGGGCCTCTTTTTTCCCCCCAGGGTTGAGGCCTTAGATCCCTGGGCTGTGTCCATGCTGGTTAGGGAGTGGGGTTGGGGTGGGGGGGATTGCTAAAAACGCAAGCTAGTTCCTGGCCTGGATTTATTTTTCTGATTGATTTATCTTTTAGAGGCAGGGTCTTGCTATGTTGCCCAGACTAGACTTGAAGTCCTGGGCTCAAGAGATCCTTCTGCCTCAGCCTCCCGAGTAGTTGGGTCTATAGGCACATGCCACTGTGCCTGGTCTGGATTTGGTTTTGACATTTACTCTGCCATTTGGGCAACTGAAGGCTCTCTGGACAGGGTGGACAGTTATGAAAGTCCAGTTATGGTGACAAGAGTTACCCCACAATCAAATCTCATCCCATTCTCTTAGTGGGGAGAACCTTGAAGTACTCAGTACCTTCACTGAAATGAGGGCTGGAGTCCCCTGGGAGAAAAGGCAGGGTCTCTATGAGAAGTGGTGACAGCTTGAGAGAAGTAATGGAGTCTCCCAGGATAAGGGTTGAGGACTCTAGGGACAATTGCTTCCTGCTACCCCCACCCCAAGAGCTGGAGTAGGGCTGGAGAAGGCCCCACAGTTCTCCTGGGCCTAACTCCTTGGTGTCAGAGGGGTTAAGTTCTAGGGGCAGTAGTGGGGGGTTTCTAGGGGGAGTAATCTCTGAAGGGTAATGGTGGGTCTTTGCACAGGAGGTTTTGCAGTATGGGATTGAGTCTCAGTTCCACTGCTTTTTTTTTTTCTTTTCTTTTCTTTTTTTCTTTTCTTTTATTATTATTTTTTTAAGTCAGGGTGTCTCTTTGTTGCCCAGACTAAAACGGCACGATCATGGCTCACTGCACCCTTGAACTCCTGAGCTGGAGCAATCAATCCTCCCGCCTCAGCTTCTTGAGTAGCTGGGAGTACAGTCATGCACCACCCCACTCAGCCAGTTCTACCGCTTTTGAAGTGCGTATATTGGGTAGGTTTCTTAACCTTCCTTATTCTGTGTCCTCTTCTGCAATATAGTGATAAAATTTACTCCATAGGGGTTATGACAAGGATTAGAGATCTTATAAGCAATGTGTCTGTAACAAAATAGGTGCTCAACAAACGTCAGTTTTATTATGCAGTACTATTATGGGGCAGATGATCTGCATGGAGATGGGGGCTGGGTGCCCAGTGCAGAGCTTCCTGCTGAAGTGGGTTTGTTGGAGAATGGGGTGATTGCAGTCTTGGCACCTGCCTGGAGGAGGCCTTAGGAATTGGGCCTTAGGAAAAGGGGGAAGGCTGAGGCAGGATAGAGATGGGCAGGGACTGGGCTTCCAGAGAGCTGAACAGTCTTCACCCCCACCCCTAGCCCTCCTCAGGGAGCCCTTGTCAGAACCCAGGGCTCTACCTCTGGGCTTCTGAGGAGGGGCATCCCCCAAAGTCACCTCCATCCATCTCTTTTATCTGGGCTGATGAAGGGCTAGAGCTCCAATGGGGCCTCTGATGGGGAACAGATACAGACCAGGCGGAAGCAGCCGGAACTCTGCTGGGCTGGAGCTGAGGACTGGGCCAGGGGGTCAGTGAAGACAGATAAAGCTCAGAGCAGCTGGAGGCTCAAGGGACCTGGGGCGGGGGAGCAGCAGGGGCTGAGGGCCGGCTGTGTCCTGGGAGGAGGCAAGGCCGGAAGCTTCTGATGGGGACCAGTGTCCACCAAGGACTTCAAATGACCAGACAAAGCCTTTAATGACTCTTTGGGAGGAGGGAAGTGGGGACGGAGCTGCCTCCCCCAGACACGGGTGCAGGAAGGCCAAGGTGCCTGCTGAGAGTGAGGGCTGGTCCTGGGGGAAGTCAAAACTTAGAACAGGCGGAACCCTCCAGGCACAGGGCAGCGGTTCTGGGGCTGCCTTACCTTTAAGGGAGAGAGTGATGGGAAAAGGATTGGGAAGCGATTCTGTGATTTTAGTTCCTGTTTTAATTAACTTTGAAGGGCTTGGGGCCTCCCTGAACGCCAGGGAGGGGAGGAGAGCAGACATTTATTTTCCTCTTTTCCCTTTTAAAGACAATTTTATTAAATCACTTTGTTTTCATTCTGGCTTGAACATAGGGCGTTTAAATGGAAAAGTAATTATTTCACCTCGTTTGCTTATGGAGAGAGGGGAGTCAGGAAAGGGAGGGATGCCAGTGAGAGGAAGAGGCTGCAGCCTCAAGCACAGTGTGCACACAGCGTGCGTGCACACACAACCATGCTCACACTTACACCATAATCCACATCCACATATTTCTCACTCTAACACACATGTGTACAGTCCCAAATGCAGACACTTCAGTATTTGCACACACACATCCACATTCTCCTGACACACACTCCTTCACCACAGCCATACTTACAGACAGAAGCACTCTCTCTCATGCACACTCACAGCACACTGTGCTCACAGTACAGGCACCGTCACAGTACCCTTAGATACCTTCCAAGCACCCGTGGGTGTGTATGCTTGCACCTGTTCACACACGTGCACGCACGCACACACACAACCCCAATGCAGTCTAGTACTTCCAAGCCTATTGCATTACACCATCAGAAGTACACACAGTTTCAGACACACAGTTACACAGATGCCCATTCTCAAATACACAGGCACACCCTGACAAGCAACCTTGGGGACAGACATGTGAGGAGGGCATTGTCATGGAAAAGGTGAAAGAGTGGTGGAATGCTCCCTCTTACTGGGGTTCCTGAGTCCCCAGGTCGACCTAGGCTACTCCATGAGCCCCTTTCTCTGTTCCCTAAAGTTCTCTGAATGATTGCTTGTGACCTTGATTCTGTAGCCTCTGGGACAGTCGCTCCCAGCAACCTAGCCCCCCACCTCAGATCACTGGGGCAAGGCAAGAGGCCCCACAGGTTTTCTGGGTTCAGCCCGCTCTCATCAGGACCCAGGTTCTAACTCCGGCTTCCCCGACTCCCGACGCCCCTCCCTGCCGTGTGAACCAGCGTTGGAGGGGTTAAAACTTCTGTAGCGCGCCCCCCTCCACCCCCACCCCCACCCCTGGCTGGTACAAGGAGGGCCGGTTTGCTCCGTACCTGTACTTTGTCTTCATCTGTCACCCCTTCTGACAGTCAGATACATCTTGTGGGGAGGGGCGTGGGGGGCGAGGGAGCAATAATTAACCTCTCCCGCCTCATCCCCCAAATGCCGTTGCCTCTGCAGCGGTTGCATCGGGGTCTGCGGAGGAGAAAGAGGGAAAGGGAGGAGATGGAGATGGGGAGAGGGGCGAGAGGAGAAAGCGGGACGCTTCCAGGGCCCTCAGAGGGAGCAGAGAGGAAAGGCCCTGACATTTTACTGCTCTGCCAACCTCTTTTCCGCACCCTTCTTTCCACTCCTCTTCCTGGGGGAGCTGTGGGCAGGTGGGAGAGGCGATTCCAGCAATAAGAGAAGCCTGCCGTACTCACCACCGTCCCCTCATAGCAGAGGCTCCTGGCGGGGGTTGGGGGCAGAGCATGGTGGGGAAGACAATCTTCATGTATGAGCTCTGCAAGGGGACCTGCAGACCTTACAGCATGCTGGGCAGGGATAGAGGGGGTGGCTGCCCTGTACTGGCGTTTCATGTTGCTGTCAAATGAACAGCTTGTGTTAAGAACCAATTTTTCTTCCAATCAATGAAGGGGAGGATGTCTTGGGTCATTCCTGAAGCAGTCAAATGACTCCAATGCCAAGGAGCTGTGGCTCAAAGGGGACTTCAGATTTGGGCTGGGAAACAGAGGACTCTCGAAAAAGTCAAGCAAGCCCCTAGGCAGTGGCTGGAATCAGAGCTTGGGTAAGGGGAAGATAAATTCGTCTTGGGCTGAGTCCTTGGATCAAGCTGGGGGGAATAAGGGTTGGTAAGAAACACCCAGCCAAGGAGAACTCTGGCAGGAGAGAATCAGCGGTGATGGAAAGGAGAGGGGTTGCTGTCACCACTGGGGCTGGTGGGGACACAGAGAGACAGGGCCCGGCCTGTCCCCTGGGCAGGCTGAAGGCCAGAAGATTCTAGATTTTTCCACCACTTTAAAGAAGTTGTTAGTCAAATCTATCATCTTTACAGTTTTCTTGTTTGGTTTTGTTTTTGTTTTTTTGAGACAGAGTCTCTCCCTGTAGCCCAGGCTGGAGTGCTGTGCTGCCTTCTCGGCTCAGTGCAACCTCTGCCTCCCAGATTCAAGTGATTCTCGTGCCTCAGCCTCCCGAGTAGCTGAGATTACAGGCGTGCACCATCACACCCAGCTAATTTTTGTAATTTTAGTAGAGACATGTTGGCCCGGCTGGTCTCAAACTCCCAATCTCATGTGATCCACCTGCCTCAACCTCACAAAGTGCTGGGATTACAGGTATGCACCACTGCGCCCAGCCTCATCTTTTAAGATTTAATTTAATTTAATTTAATTTTTTTGAGACAAGATCTCTGTCTCCTAGGCTGGCATGCAGTGGTGTGATTATAGCTCACAGCAGCCTTGAACTTCTGGGCTGAAGGGATCCTCCTGCCTCAGCCTCCTGAGTAGCTGGGGCTACAGGCACATGCCACCAAGCCCCAAATATTTGTTATTTTTTTTATTTTTAATTTTTTTTTTGTAGAGATGGGGGTCTCGCCTTGTTGCCTGGGCATTTGTCATCTTTATGGTGTCTGAGATATAGGACCTTTTCTCTAAGGTCTCTGAGTTGTGAACACAGTATTGTCCATGAGTCAGAATTCCTGATAGGACCTTTTCTCTAAGGTCTCTGAGTTATGAACACAGTATTATCCATGAGTCAGAATTCCTGGGTTTTAACTCTAGTTCTACCACTAGCTACCTGTGTGATGGAAGATAAGTTACTTAACCTCTCTGGACCTCAGCTTTCTCACTTATAAATTGGGGAGGGGGGCTGCTGATGAGACAAACTCTACAGACAATGCTGATACTGATATCTACAATCTTCTATGACCTAAGAAAACTTGTTTAGGGCCAGCTGTGCCCTCCTCCAGCCCATACACATTCTGAACCCCTCCCTCCACTAGCAGCATATACATAGACCAAAAACCTCTCTCTCTCACACACACGCGCGCGCACACACACACGTGTGCACACTGTCTCCTTGTCCCATGTGCTGTGTGCATCCCTGGACTTCCAATCGTCTATAAAATTTGCTGTGTTTGGGAAGGAGGCAGGGGCTAGGGTACCCTAATAGAAAAGCTGACTCTATGCATTCCTGTTAAAAGAAGAAAAAGAAAAAGCCTAGCAGAGCTGGGAAGTGGAGTACCAAGATAGGAAGTGAGCACTGGAAAGGGCTTCCCAATGGGGAGAAGAGGCACTGGCAGAGGGAAGAGAGCCAGTCTTAGAGAGGTGGAGACAGAGAAAAAGAAGCCGACTTAGCTGCAGGGGACTCGCTGCTGAGAGTGAAGAGTGAAACGTGCTGACAGCCTTGTCAGGAAGTCACCTCAATGCATCCCACACCCCTGTCTGTCAGGTTCCATCTCCCCAGGAGAGGAGCTCTTGTGAGTCAAGCTGCTCTCTGTCCATCCCCGCCACCCCCTACAATACACACACAATACACCCAAGATGGAATTAAATTCTGGCTATTATTTTTTTCACCTGGAGAAGTGCTGGGAGTTTTGACAGCATTAGGAAAGAGGAGAGAAGTAGGAAAAAGTCAGGACTACCTAGGGTGGGGCCACCTAGGCTGGGGCTGGGTCACCCTAGGTGGTGCCTAGGGTCCAGCTGGTGTGGCAGTTAATGTAGAGCTGGGCTTTTCTCTAACAGCTCGGAGTCTGGAACAGCTGTGGGTCACAGAAGACACATCATGGCCCTGGAACAAAGCTGAGCTCTTATATAGCTCTGTTCTCCTGAAGGGGAGGGTTAGAATTTGGAGAGACTGATGAGGGCAGCTTTACGTGTGAGGTGGAGATTCTATTTCCCTAGCCTTGGGAGTCAGAAGTGATTTCCACCCTCTCTGGCCACCCTCTAGGGTTTCTTTTCTGGCCTTATCTCCTTGCTCCTAGCTTCCCATCTGTGGCAATGGGTCTCAAGTTTCAGCCCCAGTCTCTGGTTTCACCCACTCCTAGGGCTTCACCTATCCCCTGAATAATCCTTAGTCTGTGTTTAAAAAATCATTTTTTTGGTCTTTTACTTTAAAAATGTAGTCTATGAACATATGCTTATAAAAATTTCCATGTTGGCCAGGCATGGTGGCTCATGCCTGTGATTCTAGCACTTTGGGAGGCTGAGACAGGTAGATCACTTGACCTCAGAAGTTGGAGACCTGCCTGGGCAACACAGCAAGACCCCATCTCTACAAAAAATACAAAAATCAGCCAGGCATGGTGGTGCACACCTGTGGTCCCAGCTACTCAGGAGGCTGAGGTGGAAGGATCATTCAAGCCCAGGAGTTGGAGGCTGAGTGAGCCATGATCATGCCACTGCCCTCCAGCCTGGGCGACATACTGAAACCCTATCTCAAGAAAAAAAATCGATGTCAAACTTCTGTAATGTATAAAGAAGTAAAAGCCTTTCTCTTGCCCTCTAGTTCTATTCCCTTTTCCATAAGCAACTACTGTGAAAAATTCAGTGTGTATTCTTCTAGGTCTCTTACATAGTCACCATATAGACACACACACAAAAGTAGGGTTTAAAACAATTATTGTATATTTATTGTGTCATACTATTATTTTGCAATTTGCCTTTTTCACTTAAAAATACCAGAGATATTTTCCAGGTCATATATGGATACATTTCAATATATGTGGATATATTTCACACCACACTCCAGAATAGATTGAACCAATTCTTTATTCATAGACCTTTAGGTTATTTCCAAGTGATGTCACAATGATCCTACTTTAATATATGTCATTTTTTGGTACAAGAATGAATATTTCCTGAGATTAACATTTCTAGAAGTGGCATCTGTGAGTCAAAAAATACGCACTAGACTGGGTGCAGTGGCTCATGCCTGTAATCCCAGCACTTTGGGAGGCCGAGGCAGGTGAATCACCTGAAGTCAGGAGTTTAAGACCAGCCTGACCAATATGGTGAAACTCTGTCTCTTCTAAAAATACAAAAACTAGCCGGGTTTGGTGGTGCATGCCTGTGATCCCAGCTACTCAGGAGGCTGAGACGGGAGAATTGCTTGAACCTGGGAGGCAGAGGTTGCAGTGAGCCCAGATTGCACCACTGCACTCCAGCCTGGGGGACAGAGCAAGACTCTGTCTCAAAAAAAAAAAAAAAAAAAAAGCCCTATATCTAACCCTGATTACCCTTCAGGTTTGAAACACACATTGCCAAGCAAGCACCCATGGATGCTGGAAGAGGGTGGCCTGCTGGTTATTGCAAGGTGAATGTCTCTAAGTGCTTCCAACTTGACAAGCCCAAGGCCAAGCTCATTGTTCCCTCTTTTCCCATCCTGCTACTCTGCCTCCCAGCCTCCTTGCTTTGGTCAGTATCATTCCTATACATGCACTTGTCCAAACACCATACTTTGAGTCATCTTTGACCAAGGCATCTGTGTGTTCGGATTTGCCCAGAGTTGTCCATACTTCATGTCTATTTTCTTGGTAAAATCATTGCTAGAACTCCATTCATGTTCAAAACTGTTCTAGATTGCACAATAAATTATGTGGCCATGTTATCTCTCTTCCTCTGATTCCTGTTCAATTCATCACAAAGTCCCAGCAGTTCTTCTTCCACTCTTCTCTCTGTTCCTTTACCACTGCATAGCTCAGGATCCCATCATCAGGCCTGAATGACAACAGGCTCCCAACTAGCCTCCCCACTCTGCATCTCTCCTTCCTCCAACCCATCCTTCCACTCCACTCCCAGTCTTGTCTTTTTAGGCCACTTACTTTTGTCATATAATTCTTTGGCTCTCTATTGCCTACAGAATTGAGACCATTCAAGATCTGTCATAATGCCATGGCTCATCAGAGCAGACATCACCCATCTCCATAAAGTCAGAAATCTGCAGCACCTTATATGGAGCAAGGGCAATAATCAGGCACTGGAAAAACTTTTCCATGCCACTCAAATCTGCATGAGATAGCCTGGCATAAGAAAGGCAAATTAATAAGAGAAAAGACCCTTTGTGATCTGAATGAAGCCCAGAAGGTGGCTTTGTGTCTCTGAATTCAGATCTAAGGCTAGCCATAGAGAGACCCCCTTGGGCAACATTCCTTCTAGCTCATTCTTTCTCTCCCTGCCCACTTGCTTTGTTACTTGCACAATAATTCCAAGCACAGTTGCTTGTTCCAGAGCTGGAGTCTCTAGGGACATCTTGTTTTTTTCTTTTTTTTTTTTAGAGACAGAATCTCACTCTGTGTCCCAGGCTGGAGTGCAGTGGCATAATCTCACCTCATTGTAACCTCTGCCTCCTGGATTCAAGGGATTCTCCTGCCTCAGCCTCCCGAGTAGCTGGGACTACAGGCATGTGCCACGATGCCTGGCTAATTTTGTATTTTTAGTAGAGACAGGGTTTCACCGTGTTGGCCAGGCTGGTCTTGAACTCCTAACCTCAGGTGATCTGCCTGCCTTGGCCTTCCAAAGTGCTGGGATTAGAGGTGTGAGCCACTGAGCCCAGCCTGTAGTGACGTCTTCTTGTTCTGCATAGTTTCTGACTGGCTTTTAACCAGATGGTGCCTGCCCCCTGTACTCCATGCCAACTCTGCGGAATGCCAGATATGATCAAAGATCAAGGAACACCCAATCCTTGAGTGAGTGGGAGGGTGGAAACACAGAGCTATATAGTATGATAAGAATTGACCCTCAAGCCACACCCTGAGGGGACTACCCTAGGGAACCTACAGGTCAGAGCTCCCTATCCCTCCCCACCATGTTAACCCCCACCCACCTGAGTCTTTAGGATGAGCTTCTGGAGCTCTTCACCAAACCTAAAGGCACCTGCAGCCTCCCACTCCCTTCCCTGGCATCCCCTCCCTTCACTCAGATGTTGCCAAATGGATGCTGAGCTTGGATATGTCCTGGTGGCCGAACTCCAAACAGGGAGGGAGGCATCCTGGCCCCCTGCCAGCATTCTGTCCATAGTAACTTGGCAGGGAAATGCCAGCTGCATATATCTGCACATCTGTTTATGCCTCTGGCTTGTTATTTATTCTCTGCCTTTCATGGGCAGCAGAGCCAGAGCACACCTCAACTCTTCCCAAGTTAGATTAACTGGGAAAGAAGGCTGGGACATTCAGTCACCACAATTGCTGATGCTCATTGAAGGGTTTGCCTTCTTCAGCAGCTGCTGCCACTTTTCATAGAGACACAGAGGAGAGGAGAATGGGGAAGGGAGGCAAAGGGATAAGGGTAGGAGGAGAGGTGAGGGGAGGGGAGGGCTGTAGTGGTAGAGCCATAGTTGTGCTGGGATTACTCAAATCAGGTGGGCTGATTCTGGTCTCCACTGGAGAAGGGGAGTTGGCCAGTAATTCAGAAACAATCACCCTGACCTTCCTTCCTGCTAACCACCAGATTTCGGCGTGTGTGTTCTTGTATGGCCTGGGTAAGAGTCAGTCATGGGAATAAGGCTTTTAACAGAAGTTTGGTGGGATAGGCTTCTTGGGGTGCTTAAATAACTTTTCTTTTTTTGAGACAAGGTCTCACTCTGTCACCCAGGATGGAGTGCAGTGGCACGATCACAGCTCACTTCAGCCCCGACTTCCCAGGCTCAGGTGATCCACCCACCTCAGCCTCCTGAGTAGCCGAGACCACCAGCACACACCATCATGTCCGGCTAATTTTTTGTAGAGACGGGGTTTCGCCATTTTCACCATGTTGCCCAGGCTGGTCTCTCCCTCCTGGGATCAAGCGATCCACCCGTCTCGGCCTCCCAAAGTGCTGGGATTACAGATGTGAACCACTGTGCCCAGCCTAAATAACTTTTCTTCAGGGATTCCTGGGGTGAAGTACCTGGTGGTGAAGAATCAGAAGCCAGGCTCTGTCCCTGGGATTAAGGACAAGGAATGAGAAGGAAGAGGGAGGAATAAGAGGAAGGGAACAAGAAGGAAAAGGAAAAAGTGTGTTGAAGAATGAGGAAATGTTTAGCAAGGAAGAAGAGGGATAAGTGGAGGGACCTGGAAGTTTGGTGATCCTTGAAATAGTGGGGGTGCTGTCCTTGGTCCTGACTGACAAACGGCCCAGGAATAGCCCAGAGTGCCTGCCCCAAACTCCCTGCATTTTCCTGTGAAGGTGACCAGATAATTTTGGAGGAAGAAAAAAGAGCTAGAGCTGCATCTGATGGAAACTGAATCCATAGACCTAACTTCACTCTCACACCTTCTGCTTCTCCTACCTTTCCCCAAAGCAACTCCCTGTTTAATAAATGCTCCTTGCAGGAGGCAGACAGTTGTGGGCTCAGTGGAGATCTAGGCAGGACTCCTGGGGAAGGGTGCAGGTACCTGTGCCCTGAAGACTCCTGGCCCAAGTCCCCCCTCATGAGATAAGTTGGCTGGAAAGTGGGGGTGCCCTAAGGTGGGAGTACTGGCCTGATCAGATTAAAAGCAACCAGATCCTGCCAGAAGCCTGGATGGCATTTTGCTTCCACTTTCCCTCCTATTCCTTTGCAGAACTTGAATACCAACACCATCTTTTCCCTCCTTTAAAAAATTGTATGTAACAAGCTGTTCACAGGTAGGCCTTGCACAGATGGGGGTTTAATCAGCTACAGTCTAAGCACACAAGCATTCCAGCCTAATTCAATTCCCGTCAGTTCATTAGGGGATATATTCATCACCCAGAGATTACAGCAGGGCCAAAACTCTGAATGGATTCTAAAGAGCTGTCAGTGGAGTAGTAACTGCACCAGCCTATACAGGAGGCCATATTGTGTGGAGGGTGTCTGGCAGCCCTAGCCATACTCTGAGACTCCTGATCCTACCAGGCTTCTTCACAGGGACTCTGTTTTCAGAATCACTGTTTGCAGACCTCAAGACAAGGCTCTGAGGGGAAAAATAAGAGAGAAACACAACTGCATTTGGGAGTCCCTATTTAAAGGGGACATAGAGGCTCCTCCTTTTAGGAAGCCTCTAGTCCAACGGGGGAGACATGTCTTCCACCCTCTGGAGGGCT
>NW_012101809.1:2221820-2249227 GCF_000951045.1 Mandrillus leucophaeus
GGAGTGCAGTGGTGCAATCTCTGCTCACTGCAACCTCTGCCTCCCAGGTTCAAGCGATTCTTCTGCCTCAGCCTCCTGAGTAGCTGGGATTACAGGCACCCGCCACCATGCCTGGTGAGTTTTTGTATTTTTAGTAGAGATGGGGTTTCACCATGTTGGCCAGGCTGGTCTAGAACTCCTGACCTTAAGCGATCCACCCACCTCGGCCTCCCAAAGTGCTGGGATTACAGGTGTGAGCCACCATGCCTGGCCAATTAGACATTTTTGTCCTAAAATCTCTAGCAAGAAATTACCTCCTCACGAAAGCACAGGTGGGAGTATGACCTCCCACCAGTTCCTACAGTTAAATTGGAGCAGAAGCTGGGAATAGAAGGCAGGGCACAGACTCAAGACCATGGGACACCATTACTTTTTTTGTGCCATGGGAGCCTAGGTCAGATGAAGCTGGGCGGTGGAGGTAAGGGATCTCTTCCAGATTGGATTTTCCCAAATAGATGAGACCCTCATTAATATCAAGTGACCTTAACCATCTGGTATGGAGAGACTTGAGTATTTCTCTGTTTCTGCCCACATCCCCATATGAAGCTTAGGAAGCTTGTTTGTTGATCACCTCTGGCTTTCCCACAGCTATCCTCTGCCTCCCATTTGTCTCTTGTCCTCCCTGGCAGTGGTGTGGAAGTCTTGCCTTGAGTGGTTCACTAATCCTAGAGTGTGTCTGAACCAAAGGCAAGGCACTCACAGGGCTAGACTTTGGCCTCCAAGCCTATAGTGCTTCCTGCCACCCCATTTCTAGGCTTCAGTCCTAGACATGTCCTCTGGACTGAGGAGAGCTGATCACCTGTGAAGCCTATTTCCTCTGCCTAGGTCTTCTGCCCTTTTGCTCACCTGGGCCAAGACAGAGGATGGGAGAGAAGAGACATGGAGCCTGTGGCCTACCCTCAGATGTGGGTGAGGGAGAGCTTCCTGCAGCTGAGACCAGAAAGATAACTGGGAGGTACCAAGTGAGGGGCCGGGGAGGATTTTCACCCTCATTGAGCCCCTGTGCTCCCTAGAATTCTTCTTTCCCAGACTCCTGGAACCCATTCTTGGCTCAGTGTCCTTCAGTCAGTCTCCATGAGCCCTCCTCCTCCACCCACAGCCTGCCCAGCATCCAGCTTCCTAGGGAGTCCCTCAGCTCTGAGACTACATCAGAACAATATTCCACAGGGATTCAGTTGGAAGACTTCCGGCGTGGAGGGTGGGGTCTGGCTGTTTCTCAAGGGGAGCGACCAGTGCCTAGAAGGCGCACAGGCTCTGCCACCCTCAGGCCCATCTCCTTAGGAAGGAATCAGAGACAGCAACAAGAGCACAGAGCAAAGGGCCAGGAGCCTGATAGAGGGGAGAAGATCCAGGTCAGAAACAAAAACTCAGTTGAGCCACAGTGATGCTTGAGTTATGAGAGGGTTGGGGAGATCCACAAGCACCTTTTCATTTGGGCACAGGTGTAACCTACCTTGAATTTGGGACCTGGAGCCAGGTCCTGCCACTGAATGGGCAGTTATAATGTAACTGGGAGCCTGGCTAGAAACCTTGTTTTCCCACTTACTAGCTAGGGAATCTTTGGTGAGCCACTTTCTTTGTTTTTTTTTTTTTTTTTTATTGAGATGGAGTCTCCCTCTGTCATCCAGGCTGGAATGCAGTGGCGAGATCTCAGCTCATTGCAACCCCCGCCTCCTGGGTTCACATGATTCTCCTGCCTCAGCCTTGCAAGTAGCTGGGACTACAGGCATGCATCACCACACCTGGCTAACTTTTGTATTTTTAGTAGAGACATGGTTTCACTATGTTGGCCAGGCTGGTCTCGAACTCTTGAACTCAAGCTATCTGCCTGCCTTAGCCTCCCAAAATGCTGGAACTACAGGCGTGAGCCACCACGCCTGTCCTGCTTTGTTTTTTAGACAGAGTCTTGCTCTGTCACCCAGGCAGGAGTGCAGTGGTGTAATCATAGTTCACTGCAGCAGCCTTGAACTTCTGGGCTCAAGTGATCCTCCCATCTCAGCCTCCCAGGTAGTTAGGACTTCAGACAGGTGTCACCACGTCTGGCTCATTAAACAAAAATTAGGGGAGCCAAGCATGTTAGCTCATGCCTGTATTCCCAGTGTTTTGTGAGGCAGAGGAGGGAGGATTGCTTGAAGCCAGGAGTTTGAGACTATCCTGGACAACATAGCAAGACCCCATCTCTAAAAAAAAAAAAAATTAAAAATTAGCTTGCTGCAGTGGTGTGCACCTCTCATCTACTCAAGATTGTTTGAGCCTGAGAGTTTGAGGCTGCAGTGAGCTGTGATTGCACCACTGCACTCCAGCCTGGGTGACAGAGCAAGACCCTGTCTCTCAAAAAAAAAAAAAAAAATTTTATAAAATACATACCAAATTTTATTTCAAGGAACTGGTTAATGCAATTGTGTGGGTTGGCTAAGTAAGTCTGATATCTGTAGGGCAAGCAGTCAGGAAGGAAAGATCAGGAACAAGCTGGAACCCCCTGGGCACTAGCAAAGCTGCTGTCCACAGGTAGTCGGGATAGGAGAACCTAGTAAAGGGAGAACAATTCTACATCCAGCTGCTTTTTGGAGCATCCTTCATCAGGGAGAGCCCTGACTCTTTACAGGCTCATCTGACTAGGTCAGGCCCATGGAGGATAACGTCCCTCATTTAGAGTACATCCTCAAAGCCCCTTTACAGCAGGACCTAGATTAGTGTTTACTGAGTACCTGGAGAAGGTGTGTGGAAGCTGCAAAATGCCTGCTGCCTCCCTTCTGTTCTTCTCAGAGCTTAGCCTAGCCTAGTTGACACACACACATACACACAAGTGCCACAGGAGAAACATAATTGTTATGACAATTAACAGAAGGCTGGGCATGGTGCCTCATGCCTGTAATCCCAGCACTTTGAAAGGTTGAGGAGGGCAGATCACATGAGGCCAGGAGTTTTAGACCAGCCTGATCAACATGGCAAAACCTCGTCTCTACTAAAAATACAGAAATTAACCAGGTGTGGTGGCGCACACCTGTACTCTCAGCTACTCAGAAGACTGAGGCAGGAGAATCGCTTGAACCTGGGAGGTGGAGGTTGCAGTGAGCCAAGATCTAGCCACTGCACTCCAGCCTGGGTGAATCTATCTGACAGGATTCTACCCATTGAGAAGCTGGGGCACCTACTCCTTAGCAAAGGGAGGCTAAGGAGATCTCATCCTGGGTTTCCCGTGATCAGAAATAAGTGTGTCTCTATGGGACTCCTGGGGCTTGTGGACATGGAGTGGGATGGGGAGAACCTCAGGATTAACCAGCACTCTTGGGGGTCCCCTGCTCTGGCTTTTTGGGGCCACCAAAACCAGAGCTATAGCGGCAGTTGATGGGAATAGCCCTCAGTGACCAGTGGGGCTTCAGCAGGTAATTACCCGGCAAAAGCTGGGAACTGACAGGGTAATTATTAGCTTCTAATTGCAGGGCAAACCCAGGCTGGGATCCTTCTCTCCAAAGCAGAGGGCATTAGTATTTGCATAGCAATTAATTACTTTGGGAGCTACAGAATTTAATTACCCACTAGTCCACAGGAGCCAATAATTAAATTACTCTCAGAAACAGGGTATTTATTTCCCAGTTAGTATGAGCAGGTAGCTCCTACCTTGGGGAGTGTGCCTAGGTGGTGACCCCTGAGCTGATGGTTGGTCCTTGGCCTGAGCAGGCACAGAGTGGTGACCTTGGTGCCCAGCAGGGAGTGCCCGCACTGTGATGCAGACGGACACCCAAGCATGCACGGACACAGGCCCTTGTAGGGCACACAGACACATGACACCATGTGCTAGCCACGACTCACGGACTGGTGCTTGGATGTACAGTAACTCATTGTAAGTGGGGCGCACACACCCAGCGAGAATTACACACACGGTGAGGAACAGGCAAAGAGGGCAAAGAAGGAGAATTTTGGCTCTATCATTTTGCCACTATTGTTTTGCCTGACTTGCATCAAAATGTATTTGTGGTACCATGTACTTTGGTCAACAGGCTGTGGTTCTGAGCCCATCTGGAATCCATCTTCATCCCTGATGCCTCTCAAAATGGGGTTTGGGTTGGGAGGGGCTCAGGACAGAGTAGAGGCTAGGGAGGGACTGGCACTGTCTATTTTGAGCATCGCTTGATTTCTTTGTTTTTTGAGACAGAGTTTCACTTTATTGCCCAGGCTGGAGTGCAGTTGTGCAATCTTGGCTCACTGAAACTTCCACCTCCCTAATTCAAGCAATTCTCATGCCTCAGCCTCCCGAGTAGCTAGGATTACAGGCACCCACCCACCACACACAGCTAATTTTTTCTTTTTTTTGGTAGAGATAGGGTTTCACCATGTTAGCCAGGCTGGTCTCAAACTCCTGACCTCAAGTGATCCTCCCGCCTCGGCCTCCCAACGTGGTGGGATTACAGGTGTGAGCCACCATGCCTGGCCACATAACTTGCTTTTTAAAATCTGGAAAGTTTAATGTTTTTGCATCAAAATGGCCATGCCAAAAGGTTATATATGCCTGAGAGACAGGAGCTGATAGAAGACCCTGAGGTCTGGAGGAATCTAGATACTTCCAAATAGAAAGAGGCCCCTTGAAACAGAGCTGTGTTTGGTCCAGCCCTTACTCTCCCTCTTCATAGATAACAGGGTCCTGGAGGGAGGCATGAAGGGATGCGGTGTGTCTGGGTTAGCTTGCCCAGTGTCAGGACCTCCAGTGCTGAAGGAGAAAGCCCAGAGCTGGGTGGTATCTGCCAGGTCTGCTCTCCCTGAATTCCACTCCTCACCTTGTTCTTGCTTCCCATTGGCTGCCTGGGGGCAGGGGTTGGAGGTAGCTGAGGCAATGTGGTTTTCACCTCTATCTACTTAGAGAGTGTGGGAAGTCCCTGGCCCTGGGGCTGGGGATGCTAGTGTTAGAGGCAGCCGTGCTGCTTGGTGAGTTGCCCATTCCTCTGGGCTGGTGGGCCTAGGTCTTTGTGCACTGCCCCCAAAAAGGAAGGGCGGAAGAATGGGGCCCACTTCCCTTGTTCTCCACTCCCTTCATCTCAGGCAGGTCAAATGGGCACTGGTTATTCTGTGGTTGTCTTCCTCCCTCCCTTTCCCCGGTGACTATGGAGCCCCTGGCACGTTCAGGTCCAGAGCCAGGCCACTGCACAGCCCCGCTGCCCCATCCCAACTGACATCAGCTCCCAGCCCCTGACCCCTTGGAATTCCCCTCCAAAGCCTAGAGCTGAGCTGAGTCCCTGCCACCAGCCTTCCAACTTGGCCTCGGGCCCTCCCCAGGTGGGATCCTGTAGATGCTTCTAATGAAGTTCTCTCTGACTCTGTTTGGGGCACCCACCACCCGAGGAAAGGAGCGGCGGCCGCCCCGGCCCAGGCTGCTGACAGCAGCAATCCATCTCCATCATAGTAATGGCGTCCCCATTAATCGGCCATAAACTAATAAAGCAAGCACTTTCCACCCCTCACCCCCCGGCAACTTCATTAAGTCTTTAGTACATTAATATGTCTTACTTAGTGTCAGCCAAGCCTCTTTCTCTGTTTGGGGTGGAGCATGCTGGGGTGGGCACCTCGTCCAGTGGGTAGGGGCACATGACCCCTCTCCTGGTCTGGGTAGGGGGCTGCTGACTCAGGGCAACCCACTCCCCCTCTCCCTCCTTCCCCTCCACCCACTGTCCCCTTGAGGACCTTGAAAGGCTGCAGAGAAGAGGAAGAGAGAGAGGAACAGGAAACTGTGGAGCAGGAGAGATGAGGAAACGAGAGAGGAAAAGGAAGGAGGAAGATGGGATAAGCTGGGGGGGAAAGGGGGAAGCTGGGAGGAAGGGGGAGACGGAATGGGGGAGGAGCTGTGCACCTCCAAATTAAATTTGTGATTCAGGCATCAGATGGGCCGACAGCCAGAGATTAATTCAACTGATCGAGTTATAAAGAGCAGGAGGCCTGGGTAATCAATCTTGCAGCTGTCAGGCCGACAGGCAGGAGTATTAACCTGGCGAGACGGCACGTACCCAAGACTTTTTCATTTCATTCACCCCAACCACGTCCCTGACCACCTCTGGTCTGTCTCTCCAAGTAATAATAATTGCGGCTGTTAACGATGACAGAGACAGGATGAGGGGACGAAGGGACGGGCCCCTGCGGCAGGGTTTCCCCTCCTGGAGCTCCTACCCACTGCTCCGTCTGACCACTCCCAGAAGGTAGAGCAAGGACCAGCTCGTGGCGCTCTGAGAGGTGGGGAAATTGAGGCAGGAATTCCAAAAAGACCTTCAGACAGGGTAGAAGTGGGGGTGGAAAGGTACTTTGGGATAAACAGCAGTGTCCTAGATCCCTCTCACCTCTCAGGAAAATAATTGTCCCTAAGTCAGCCAGCTTGGCCCCAACACGTTCAGCTGTGGCCAGGGAAGCTGGGATCAGGAAGGTGAGATGGGTTCCCTCCTCTGGACTATTTTGCCTCAGCCACAGACCTGAGCTCTGTGTGGCTTGGGTGGGGGTCCCATCGTGGGCACAGGCTCCTGGACTGGGGCTGCTGTTCTTCCTGGGCAGCCTTCTCTCCTCCTCTCTCTCCTCCCGCCTGACAGCATCAGAACACACCTAGAGGGGTGGGGGTCTCCCTGCAGAGACTTGTGGACACACCACCCTTTGAGTAGAGAAGGTGTGGCGATGGGGGTGCCACCTGGAAGTTGACACCTCTCTCAGCTCTGGCTAATTTTCACATCCTTCAAATTCTGATATCTCTTTCTCCCTCCTTGCTCCAGGGAAAGGAAGGGAGAGGACAAGAGAGGGAGAGAGAGGTAAATAGGTAAGAAGATGTGCTGGGGCACCTTTAGGGTCTGCTGGGAGTGAGCCAGGGCCTCGTCAGTCCTCTGAAATTGTTATGCCAGGGTGAGCTGCTGGTAGTGGGGGCCTTGGAGGGCTGATGTGAGGAACTGTGAGTTCTTTCTTCCTTGCTCAGTGAGAACCAGGCACAGGGTTCATGGAAGGGGCTATGGCCCCTGTGATGCCCTCACAATGTTTCCTATTATCATTGTCATTATTACCAATCAGGGACCACTCCATCGCTACAGACAGCAACGCTGTAACAGTGACTCGTGCCAGAGACTGGCTAAAGGTTTTCTATACATTACTACTTTAATGTTCGCAAAGAGCCCTATGAAGCAAGTTCTATGTTCAGCCCCATTTTATAGATGAAAACCTGAGGTTCAAAGAGGTTGGGAGACTCGCTCAAGCTCTCACAGCCAGGAAACAGCAAAGCCAATACTGGGCCCCTAGCCAGAGCCTCAGCTCAGCATGGGCTAACTTTCCCCCAAGGCCCCCAAATCTCACTGTCCCCTCTGAACCCTGCCTCCACCAAGGTTCCTCAGTGTTCTCTATAGGCAGATTCGGGATTTCTCCAACTGAGGTGACCTGGGCGCCAGATCCCTCTGGGTTTGAGAAGGGTGGGGAGGGCGATGCTCCTGTTTGTTTAGAGGGTGGGGCGGGGGACCTGGTGTCAGAGAACACTTATCCAGGGCAAAGGGAAGAGTGGGGGCCCCACTCGGGGAGGCTCCCCAGTGCTCTGCCCTCAAGTAACCCCTGGGAGTAGGCTCTGCCACCTCCCCAGGCCCCATGGCCTCTTGGGAAAGGACAGAGTGCTGACTTGCCCATGCCCCCCGCCTTCCCCAGGGATGGAGCAATTGGAGGGGTGCCATGCTGGGTGTGTGTTGGAGTGGGAGTGGATCCTGACTTAGAAGGGCCTAGAGGAAAAGTTCTCCCTGTCACCTCCTGACCCTAGCTGGGGCTAGGCTGGAGGGGGACTGGGGACATGGGTCTGTCTGAGGCGCCAGGAGCTGGAGGCTGGAGCTAGGCCAGCCTCTCTCCCAGGCTCCCTAGGACCCATTTCAAGTGGTTGCTTCCAGGATGACGCAGCCCTGGGGAGGGGAAGCAGGAACAAGGAGCCTGTTTCCAAGCAAAGGTTCAAGGGTCTCCTTTCCTGGGCTCCCTCCCTCTTGCTCAGGGCAGCCACTAATTCTGCCCTGTCAGTCATGGTGTTTCTTCCTTATCTGGGACCAAAGCCAGTGGAGGGGCCTAAGTCCCTGGAGGTTTGGTGTATGCCCCTCCTGTCCCATCTTGAGGTGGTTCTTGTGCTTGAGTGAGGATAGATGGAGACCCCTAGTACAAGGAACCAGAATCCTCAAGTCTTAAAGTTTTGATCAGTGGGGTTGCTGGGAGAGTTAACATATCGTGGCTTTTCTCTTCTCCCGCCCCATCCTGTTCCATGGAGCCTACTCATTCCTGCAAGATCCTGCATCAGGGGCCTCTTGCAGCATTAGAGATTGGAGTGTTCTTTGGTTTCTAGTACTCTCAACCCATCAAGGTGAATGTGGATTAAGATCCCGAGGGCTGTCTTGTCATGATTACCACGATTGTCCCTCGCGCCTTCTCTGTGCCTTAATTCTCCGTCTGTAGGTAATGGAAAGAATGCTCTCTGTGATCTCTGCCTCCTCTGCCTTAGGATGGGGCAAGGGGGTTGCTGAGGAAAAAGAGGAGAGATCTTTTCAGGTAAATCACATAGAACACCTGTTTCTAAACCTGTTCATCCTTCCATGCCTCAGTTTCTGTGTCCGTAAATTAGAATAAATCACACCTACTTCCTTGGGTTGTTGTGATGCCCAACTGAGATGGCAGAGGGGGCCTAGCTCTGTGTCTGGCACATTGTGGTGCTGAATAAATATTTGAAACAATCAGCCAGAGCGAGGAAGTGCCTGGGGTATGGTGAGGGTGTGGGCTTCAGGGGAGAGGCTCTCCTTCCTCGCCGTCAGTCTTCTTACCCTCAGTCTTCTCGCCTCCCAGCTCTCTGATCCCTCACTGTGACAAGCCCAGACAGAGGCCCTCAACATGAGCACCCCAGCTCTGAAGATTGCTTGGACAAGGCTGGAGAACGCTGGTGCACTGGATAGGGTTGCGTTCGAGGGATGTGTGTCTCCATATCCTTGATTTGAGACAGGGGCTATTTGGATATCAGCCAGGCTTTGTGTATATGTGAGTGTGTGTGTCTGCGTGTGCGCATGCCTGCATGTGTGCGGATGTGTGTGTGGGTGAGTGGGCTCAATGGCTGGCACCAAAATACTTGCCGATTAATCTTTGTCTTCTGAGCACCCAGCCCTGGTCCCTGGGAAGCTCTGGGGCCTGAGCTGGTATCCAGTGGGCCTGAGGGGGCAGAATCAGGCCCAGGAAGATGGATTTCCCTGTCCCCTCAGCCCCCACCCAGCAGTGAAGCAGGGAAGGCTGCTTCATTTTGTTTAATGGGATACTGGGAGGGGGACAGTAGTCATGGGGCATTAACTGCTAATTGGGTCCATAATAAAGTTAATAAAGCTCTTATGGTCTTTGCCATTAAGTGTAATTAAGGGGGTGCTCCGTGGTGAGGAGGGGGATGTTGGCGGGGAATGTGTACTGGGCTCTCACTGGCAGGAGTAGTGATGGGGAAGCTGGCAGCCATGCCAAGGCCAGGAGCTGCACTGACTTCTGGAGCCACCCAACCCTGGCTGGGCTCCCGAGCAGCTCCTCTGGGGATTGGAGGTGGTGAGGTGGACAGGAAGGGAAAGGGTTTACTCTGTGCTGTTCATAGAAGTCCAGGGGCAAAATCATTAACTTCAGCCCCAGTGCCCACACCCTTGAAGCGGCTCAGAACATGGAAGAAATGTCATCTTCAAGGAGAGTTGGCACGGACAATCTCTGAGTTTTAGGGCATGGCTTGGCTTGTGTGTGCTGAATGATTGGGGAAGTTGCATAACCTCTCTCAGCCTCAGTTTCCCCTTCTGTAACATGAGGATAAAAACAGCATGGTTAGGAGGGTTCCACAGCTATGTAGTAGGAGGCAGCTAGGTGAGTGCTGTCATGCTGTTATTCTTTTTATGAGCTCTTGTTTATTTTATTTTGTAATCATACAAGAATGCTTGATGAAGCCTTCTTGTATATACAGAAGTACAGAGTGACCCTCTCATCCCTCTGTCATTGATGTGGTTGTTATTTTTTCCAGAGTTTTGGGATATATTTATATAATATATGTGTACATGCAGAAACACATAGTTTTCTTTTTTTTTCTTTTTTCTTTTCTTTTCTTTTTCTTTTTTTTTTTTTTTTGAGACAGGGTATCACTCCGTCACCTAGGGTGGTATGCAGTGGCATGTTTATGGCTTACAGTAGTCTCAAACTCCAGGGCTCAGGCAATCCTCCCACCTTAGCCTCCTGAGTAGATGGGAGCATGTACCACGAAACCCAGCTAACTTTTACATTTTTTGTAGAGATGGGGGTCTCCCTATGTAGCCCAGGATGGTGTCAAACTCCCCGGCTCAAGCAAGCCTTCTGCCTCGGGCTCCCAAAGTGCTGGGATTACAGGTATGAGCCACTGTGCTCAGCCCACATTGTTTTCTTGAATAGCTGCATGATATTCCATCATATGGCTAAGTTTTAATCATGTTGCTTGTGTCCTAGATGGAAACCTAGACAGTTTCTAGTCCTTAGCTCTTACAGTACTGCAAAAATACCCTTGATATATTTATCTGAGCACAAGTGCAGGACATATATAGACAAATTCCTTGACTATATTGGTATTGTTGGGTCAAATGACATGTTCATTGAACATTTTTGATAGATATTGCCAGACTGCACATGAAGATGATTGCACTGTCTACCCCCAGTGTCAAACCGGCAGAGGGGCTGCCTCCCAGGCACTCAGCTCAGCCACTTCAGTTGCACTCAGACACACTCCTAGGCAGCTCTGGGGATGGGGGAGTCCCAAGGAGAGCACGCAGGACAGAGAGGGCAGCTTCCCCTGGGAGGGGTGGGACAGGAGGGACAGGACCCAGCCCTCCCCTCTAAGCCTGAGAAAGCCACCGGGTAAACTCGGTTGTCAGAAAGGAGGGAAGGTTTCAGTCAGGGTCAGGGGTTAATGCGATGGAGCTACTGGGACATGCTGTGCAAACAAAACAAGTTGGGGGAGGGGAGGGGCCGGCCCTCTGGCCACAGGGAGGGAGATGGGCCAGTCAGCCTGCACTTGGCTTTTCCCTGGGTAGCTGCCATTGTGGGCACAGGTTCTGGGCTGCTGAGGACCTTGTGGCCAGGCTACTGGGTTCTAAGGCCAAGGGTGCAGCATTCTCCTTCTGAAGGCCACCCCAGCCCAGAGCTGGCACGGTAGGCCTGCTGAGCTGCCCTGCCCACCTCCAGGGCCCCTCCACAGGTAATCCCCCTGGAGCCCTGTCTGGGAGGCTTTGGGCGGTATTAGAGGTGAGCCGGGTGGTGGGCCCTGGAGCCAGGCCCAGCTTTTAGAGCATTCCTGGGCATTAGGCTCCCTGTCCCAGCCCAGCCTTGCCTTCACCCCATGGAGCCCCAGGGGCTTCTCTGCCTCAGCTGCTGCTGGCCTAATTACAGGTGTCCATGTCAGGGTCAGCAGTGGAGTTAATTCAGGGCTTGTCTTGGGGTGGCCGAGCTTCATTAATGGAGTCCCAGAGAGTCTAGGGATGAGCCAGGCAAACAGGGGATTAGGGGCTGAGGAAGACTGCTGGGGGGGAAGGCTGGCTAGACAGGGCTATGAGCTGGGCCCCGGGGAGGGGGTCAGCTTCAGGCCTGTGTGTTCACCCACCCACCCACACAGGCACTCACGAGACCCAGCAATGCTCAGACACGCAGACACACAGCCACGGGCCAGACACTCGCCAGAGACACATATGGACTCTCATACACAGGCTCACACACAGAGACACACATCATTGGACTTAGAAATGCTCCCTGAGAAGTCTTGGGGTGTGCAAGGGGAGTGGGGGAGATGAACCAGAGACTTCCCTCTTCAGCCAGGAACTCTGGTCTGCCCCTGCCAGTCCCCTCCTGTGCCCTCTCCCACCCTGGCCAGGGCAATGAGCTTCCCTTCTACCTTGCCTTCAGCATCTCCTCCCACCGTGAACTGGAATTCCAAAGCACTGTTCTGTGGGTAGAATGACAGAGCCGACTCCCAGTCAGGATGCAGGGAGGCGGGGGCAGTTCCTCCATACCCCTCAGTCCAGCCTGGCCTAGAGGGTCCCTGAGCCCAGCTGTCAGCCCACCTCCCCCACACCAACCCTGTGCCTCATGACAGCTCTGGGGTTCTGTGGGGAGGCAGAGCCATACTGCACAGAGGTCACCAAAGAGAAGGAGGAGGAGAAAGAGAAGAAAGGAGCTGACAGGAGCCAGGGTTGGGGGGGCTGGGCAGGGGGAAATCGCTTAACCCCAAAGCCGCCACTAGTCTTTGGAGCCCCTGCACTGATGGGGGCCAGCTGGAGCTGGCTGAGGACAAGGGGCCCAAGTGTGGGAATCCAGGCAGGAGGCCTCCCCAGGCTTCCTGGGTCAGCTGGGAGGAGAGACCCTGGAACCTTCTTCCCCAGCCCGCCCTCCTGCCGCCATCCCTCCCTAGAGTGTGGAGACAGGCTCCGGCTCCCTGGCTCTGTTACCGATGGGGGAATTTTTCCAGCACTGACCTCACCCCCACCCCACCCCAGGCTGGCTGGCTGATGTTCCTGCACTCCTAGCAGCGTGGCCATGGCAGCACAGGGCAGGCAGGGGATTCAGAAACCCAACCCTTGACTCTGGAAGAGTCAGGTTTTCCCAAGGATGCCTCCTTCCACCTGTGCCCACTTCCCAAGGCACCTCCTTGACTAGTATTTAGAAGTGACCCCAGGGATAAAGTGACTCCCATTACAGAAACAGCCACTGCTCCATCCCACTAACTTCACCTGCTCATCAGTAAAGGTGCCCACGGGCCAGGCTGCCACCTGTCATCACCTCAGTCTTGGTCCTAGGCATCAAGCCTTCCCTTCCTGGGCTCCCAGTGTCCCCCATGCCATCCCAGGACCCCCCACACACTCCAGGCCCATAATTGAATATAAAGGCCCAGAAGCTAGTGCAAACAGCGGCATTAATCACCAGCAACCTGGCAGCCTCCTGCCATAGATCTTTTCCACATGTAGAATAGCTCGTGTTAATCACTGCCGCTGATTTATTGTCTTCTCCGCCTTGTACATAAATTATTCACTATGGCTGGGCTGCGAAGGAATCCTGTAATGAGGGCTTCCATCCTCCCATCTCCAAGGTGGATCCTCAGACCTCTAGGTCCACCTAGCTGTGTTCACTGGTGGGTCAAGGCATGGAGCCACAGGCATGGGATTGAGGGGATGATAGGGAGTGGGGACTCTCATGCAAGAATATCTGTCCCCCCAGGAGCATATATAGGAGCTCTTCAGCTTCAGGAAACAGGGCTGCGGACTCGCCTCTCCAGCTCTGGACAGGAGAGACAGGGCAGAATGGGGCAGGGGGAGGCTGCTGGGTGACCCCAGGGCTTCCTAAGGCTCGGGAGAGTAAAACCTTCCAGCCTTTACCTGGAAGTTCCTGCTCACCACCTGAGAGACTCTCCTGCCAATCAAGGCCAACTCTTGGGAGCTCCCCATCACTGGAAGCAGGATGTGGGCGTGTCCATGGGGCAGAAGACCTGCCTCTCCCAGCTCCCTGTCCTACCCTGGGGTCTGTGCTGCTCTCTGGCCACACCTCCGAGATGGCCTCAGCCTCAGGAAAAGGTGGTGGCAGTAGTTATGGCAATAGCCACCAGATGGCAGCCCTGATACCCAGGACAGTAGCTCAGGGAGGCGGGAGGCTGCATTTGGGTAAGGAAATGCCTTGGGAATCCGCCAGGGGAGGGTGATGGGGAGTGGGTGGAGAGGGGGTCTTGCTGACAAGGAGCGCTCTTAGCCTCAGGGGGAGCAAAGTACAGGACCCATTTCACACATCGAACCATGCATGGTGACATCCTCAAATGGGACGGTCTCAGGAGAGGAAATTGGGGTCCAGGTGTATGTGGGCAAGTGGGACCCCAGAGGGTGTGGGTGCAGCCAGATGGACTTCCCTGGCCCTGGCCCAACTCCCCCTGCAGCCTGCCTTTCAGGCTGTCCTTCCCAGGCTCCGATCCATCGCATCCCGACCCCTCTCTCTTGGCTGGGGCACTCTCAGAGGCAGCCAAGACAGGAGCTACTGTGTACTGTGGTCAGCTGGGGGCCAGCAAGCCCAGCCCTCAGGATCTGGCTCACTGCACACATGCAGCACTGTGAGTTGCTTAGACCCAGTCCATCAAGAACACCCGTCCCCGCACAGACCCACTCTCTCCTCCTACTCCTGTATGTAGAGTGGAGAGCTGCTCAGAGACACAAATGGGTCCTAAGATTCAGGAGACTTGTGGCTGCAACACTAGGCTTACCAGAGGGCCCCTCCAGCCCAACATCTCCAAGCCCCTCACCCCCCTACACCTACTACCCACACAACTTACATCACCTACTGAGGCAGGGCAGAGCCTGCACTGGGATGGTATAGAGGATGCAGAGTACTGCCTTGTCACCCAACCAGTGAGCTGCTTCCAGCAAAGATGTGGGTCTCCAGTCCTTTAAATACCTTGAGCCTAGAGGGCAAAGCTGGCAGAACAAGGCTCTGAAGGCCTTCTTTTGCCCCAGCTGCCTAGATGGGAGTCCTAGGAAAACATCTGGAACTCTGTGTCTCCTTGGCAGTTCTTGCGTTTTACAGTCCTTACTGTAAATCCCTGCCCTAAGCTCCCTGGAGATACCTGCTGGGATTCTGGAGTGCCCCAGAATGTGTCCCCTTGGAACACATCTGTTCCAAGGCTGCCCCAACCCCGCTTGTTTATCCTTCAGGGGGTCCAAGTGGGTGTTTCAACTTCAATTATGCTCTGACCACAGCCACCACAGGTCCTCAGGTCCTCTGGGTTCTGATGGGAACTCCCAAACCCAGGCAGGGCCCTATCTCCTGAAGGCAAGGTCAAGACATTCCCATCAGTGAAGATCAGTGCTTCCCCAAGTGCAAGTTTTATGCCTACTTCAGACCTACTGAGCTGGAAACTGTGGGGAAGGGGTCCAGATAACTGAATTGTTACCAAGCTTCCTAAAAGGCGCCTGAGAACCTCTGTACAAGACACTTCCTTAGAGCCAGGCTCATGCCCCTCATTAGACCTGAAGCTTCCTGAGGACAGCCCCAGACCAGGATGGGTGAGTGGTGGGGTTTTTCTAGTTGGCCTCTGAGTATTGACTTCCCTGCCATCACCGCCCTGGAAGTGGGCACACCATTGGCCTCCTCACTGTCCTGCCTGGTCCCCTTCCCTTCCCGCCAGCCCTCTGGCCCTTCCCAGCCAGCTTGCCTAGCTTCCTGGACCTGCTGTCTTCATGTCTGTCTTCACATCTGTTCCAAGGCTGCCCCAGCCCCGCTTGTTTATCCTTCAGGGGGTCCAAGTGGGTGTTTCAACTTCAATTATGCTCTGACCACAGCCACCACAGATACCAAAACAAACGTCCTGGGCGTCAGAGGTGGTGGAGGCTCAGACAGGCTGGTGCCAGGGGGCCTGATAAAGGGGGGCCTGCTTGGGCTTGGAGGTGATGAGAGCTGCTCCTAGTGATAGGGCCCTGGGGAGCAGGGGCTCGTGGATAACTGGCCTCCTCAGGTAGGCCCAGGCCACAGAGGGGACAGTGTCTTGGTCTCAGTACCTCTCCCTCCATCTCCCAGCTTCCCTGCAGTCTCATCTAACAGAAGCCTTTTTTTTTTCTTTTAAAGTGGGGGTGTGCCTTGTAAAAGCCTTGCTTCTCCCCAGTTGCTGGCTAAGTCTGGCCTCACCTCCAGAGGACAAAGATCTTGACTCCTCAACCCAGGCAGGCCTATTGAGATCTTTTTAAATCCCCTCTCAGACCTTGTGGTCAGTGTCTGAGGACAGTAGTAGAAGTCGGGGATCCTGGACCCAGCACTGTTGGATTGTCCCTGTGACTTGGAGTGTGATCTTTGTACACGTTGTGCTTTGGTCTCCCCTCTCTAGGTCAATTAGCAGAAAACGTTTCCCAGTCTCATTGCCCACAAGGGAGAAAAATTCAAACCTTCCAGGCTCCCTGGAGTCCCTGGAGAAGACAATAAAGTGTCTTAGGGAGCAATGGGAAGCAGGACACGGTGCCTGCTAATGAGTGGGCCCTGATTTCTGTCTGGAGCTTCAGAGGATGGAATGCCAGGCATCCACAACTAGAAAGGGGCCCCAGCTCCCACTGGCCTCTGCGGCAGGAACCAGGAGACACAGCAGAGGCCATGCTCAGCAGCCCCTCCAGCTGCGCTTCTCCTTAGTGGGAAGGAGCCCTCTCATTCGCTGTGCCCTCTCTGAATTCTCACCCAGTACCTGCTTTTGCCTCCACCCTTGCCTTCTGCTTTTCCCAAATGGCCACCTCAGCTCATCTGCCCATTGGCTGATCTCTGCAATGATCACATCTGGGAACATCTTTAATAATAATGATAACAGGGCCAGGCATGATGGCTCAGACCTACAACCCCAGCACTTTGGGAGGCCGAAGCGGGTGGATCACTTGAGTCCAGGAGTTCAAGACCAGCCTGGCCAACATGGTGAAGCCCCATCTGTACTAAAAATACAAAAATTAGCCAGGTGTGGTGGCAGGCACCTGTAATCCCAGCTACTCGGGAGGCTGAAGCAGGAGAATCACTTGAACCTGAGAGGCGGAGGTTGCAGTAAGCTGAGATGGTGCCACTGCATTCCAGCCTGGGTGACAGAGCAAGACTCCATCTCAAAAAATAAAATAAAATAAAAATAATGACAATAGGGCCAGGGGCGGTAACTCATGCCTGTAATCCCAGCACTTCATGAGGCTGAGGGGGGAGGATCACGTGAGCCCAGGTGGTTGAAGCTGCAGTGAGCTATGATCATGCCATGGCACTCCAGCCTGGACATCAGAATGAGATCTTGTCTCTAATTATATATATATATATAAAATTATCATTATATATAAAAAATCATTATATATCATTACATATATTATATTATATATAATATTATCATTATATATCATGATATATATTATCATTATATATTATATAGATTAATAATAATTAATAGCAAGGAAAACAAAACAGCTCCCATTTATTGAACACTTTCCATGTGATATGCCGGATGCTTTTGCAATTTGATCTTTCTCTCTGTCCTACAAGGCAGACAGATATAACAGCCCCACTTTATAGATGAGGGAGCTGAGAGGTTAAGTAAATTTTCCAAAGCTGCACCACTAGCAAGTGGCAGAACTGGATTCAAACCCAATTAGTTCTGACTTCTGAGTCCAAGGTTTTTGCTCTAGGCTTCGGATGTGCTATAGAGAGGAGGGTTTACTTGGTGTTGGCTCCATCAGCCCCTTGAAAGCTCAGGGTCGTGGCTTCTGTAGGGGGCTCTCTGTCTTTAGTTCTGATACTCAGGGTTGAAGAGACCTTTGGGCCGCTCCCCAAGAGTCCTGCTGGAGACCCAGTCTCAGTCCCAAATGAACCTGGACATCTGTCAGCTTCCTGTCCACACAGCGGAGGGCAAACTTTCTTAGAGCTCAGCTCTGGCTCTGCTGCAGGCTGTGAGTTGGTGGGGCTCTGGTTCTCTGAGCTCTCGAGGAGGGTCTGGATGAGGGTGGGGTTTCTATTCTGATCTCTGTTCTGGTTCCTCTTACTCATTCAACCCTGACTGCTGCCCAAACACAGGCAGCCTTTGCCCTGGGGCTGGAGCCACAATGTGGCAGGTGGAGGGATGGGAGGTGGACTGTTGGAACCAGACATCTGCTTCCCATCCCCACCATGCACATGTACACACACAGTGAGGAAGGAGCAGGGCATGTGAGCTCTGGAAGGAGGGAGGGCCACCAGGGGCTCATTAGGGTGAATATGGACACATTTGTGTCTTTGTGAGTGTGCATGCTGGAGATTGGGAGTGTGCTCATCTGTGGCTGTGTGTGGGTGTGTGCCCGTGAGGTGGGGGCTGGGCTGGGTGTAAGACTGTGAACATGAGTCTTTGAAAGAATGAGTATGACAGAGCAATGCACTAGTGTGACATGGGGTGTGACTGCTTACAAGTGTATGATTGTGTGAGGGCACAAACACTGGTGGGAAAGGCAGTTGCTGTCTCTTAAGGGAAAATCCCAGAACTCCAGCGGCCAATGTCTGCTCTGCTATTGACCAGCTCTGTGGCTTTGAGCACGTGACTTCTTTGAGTCTACATGTCTCTACCTGCAAATGGGGAGGAAACTGCCTCACAGGGTAATCATGAGGACCAGGTGCAGGTGTGGGTGGAGCACTTTGTCATCTGTCAAATGTAAGTCCCTGGGAAGGTCAATAAGCAATCTCCATCCTCTGCCTCTCTTCCCCAGTGGCACCCGCACAACATGCTCAGGCCCCAGCCAAGGGCCAAGCTGGGGTGGGTGGTGTCCCAGAGTCGCAGGCTACACGGCCAGAGGTCCAGGCTCAGGAGGACTGGTTAGGGATGGGGAGAGTGAGCAGGTGTGGTGCCACACCTATCTACTCCAGCTTCACATGTTTGACTCAAGGCTGCCCCGCCCCACCTGCACCAGCTCATCGGCACTCATTATTCTCCTCTGGATCTGAAGAGATTCTCCTCCATCTCACTCCAGCCCAGCATGCTGTGGCTTCTGCTGCCTCCTCCCTCTGGGGAAGTGAAGGCCCCCCGGGTAGGAGGCTCTCACGCCAGGTTCCCCTTCTGACTTTCTGAAGGCTGTTCCCCACTAAGATCCCAGGGTCTTCAGTCATGTTTCACTTCCATTCTCAGCCTCCCCTGAGCTTCTCTAATGATTCTGGGGCACCTAGTCCATTTGGAAATCATCTACTTAGCACAGTGGTTCTCAACCATGGCTGCACATCAGACAGGAATCACCTGGGAAAGATTTGAAAGATCCTGATGCTGAGGCTGCCCCCAGACCAGAATCTCCGGGTTGGTATGGCAGGGCATGGTGGGTCATGCCTGTAATCCCAACACTTTGGGAGGACAAGGCAGGAGGACTCCTTGAGACCAGGAGTTCGAGACCAGCCTGGGCAACATGGCGAGACTGCCTCTCTACCTAAAAAAAAGAGAAAAAGAAAAAAAAAATAGTTGGGCGTGGTGGTGCACACCAGCAGTCCTAGCTACCTGGAAGGTTGAGGCAGTAGATTACTTGAGCCCAAGAGTTTGACGTTACAGTGAGCTATAATCATGCCACTGCACTCCAGACAGTCTCTAAAAAAGAAAATAAAATGACAAAATAAAATAAATATAGGTTTAAAACTCTCCCAGGTGATTCTAATGTGCAGCCAAGCTTAAGAACCACTGCTAATGTTTCCCAAGCATCCTTGCTGAGAAGAATCATTTGGGACACTTGTTAAATACACAGCTTCCCAGGCTCCCTCCTCTGGAAATTCTCATTTGGTGAGTCTAAGATGGGGCCCTGTAATTTGCATTTTTAATAAATACCACAGATGATTCTAATTATTAGGGAATTTTGAAGCTACTAGCCTAGAGCTGTGTTTCTCAAACTTTAATACACATCCAAATCATCAGGGGATCTTGTTAAAATGCAGATTTTGGTTCAATAGTTCTGGGGTGAGAGCCTGAGGAGCTATAGAAGTTCTGGCCAATCGGAGCATAAATTAAGAGATAGTGAATGATGAGATGAGACCAGTGAAGAAAGCAGGGACCCTATAAACTGTGACAAGGAGCTCATGATCCCATGGCAATGAGGAGCCACTGGAGGGTTTTAAACAGAGGGAAATCTTGTTCAGATACATATTTTAGAAAGATATATTCTTGTGGCCATGTGGGAGATGATGGATCATGCATCAGAGGATCAGACATCAGCCAGGAGGCTGTTGCCACATTTCAGGTGAAAGGTGGTGGCCTGGGCTAATGAGGTGGGAGCAGGAGGAGAGAAGTTAGTAGTCTTGTGGAAGACTCAGTGATCAGTTGGGTGGAGGCTGAGGGGGAGGATGAGGGAGGCTCCAGAGTGACCCCTGAGCTGGCTACTGACTTGGCAACTGGTGAAGAGGGATATCCATCTTGGTTGGCTCTGAAGCTTCCTTCCACATCTACTGACTCTGTGATCTGATCATTGTTTGGCTTAGCTTCTTGTGGGACCAGGGTGGGAGAGAGGCTACAGGAAGCTGCCTGGAATACGTTATGGAACTGGTGCCTTGAAGAGCCCCTCTCCTTGACTTTGAGTGACTCTGGAGGCTCCCTGTCAGCAGTTGCCAAGGCTAAGAGGCTGCTTAGGGGATTCGGTGTTCTGAATACCTTGGCTCTCCATTTATTTCCTCTCTGGCTCCCTTCCAGAGAAGGAAGCCCAGATGAAGAGAAATCTGCATCCAAATGACACCCTTGCTCATGGATCCCATCTGGTGACTCTCCTTGTAAACCCTAAGTGTCCCCAAAGACCTCCCCCAGGCCATTTCTCCTGACATCTCTGCTTGGCACACTAGCCCTATCCTGCCCTTGACCACAGTCCCCTCCCCACATTGAGCTCTGTCTACCCACTCCCAGGACACTTGCCTATTCTCCTGTTTGGGGACCTCATTTCTCCCTTTTGGCAGCTAAATGTTGGCTCAGCATCTCCTAACCCAGTAACTGCTTTGCAGTTCCCAGGCTGCTCTGTCACATCTCTCTCTGGTATAGCTCTTTCTATAGTGCAAGTGTGCAGTAAGACTAAGATAGGCTGGGAGGGCCATTCTGTAATCAATTGCCATCATCTTCAGTATCTGGTGAGAGCTAATTGTATGTTGGGTACCAAACTGAGGACTTTATATGTATAATCTCAGTGTATGTATGTTCACCACATCTCCAAGAGATAGATTCTCCTATTATTCTTTTTTTCTTTTTTTTTTTTTTTGACAGAGTCTCACTCTGTTGCCCAAGCTGGAGTGCAGTGGCGCGATCTCAGCTCACCCACAACCTCCGCCTCCCAGGCTCAAGCCATTCTCCTGCTCAGCCTCCTGAGAAGCTGGGATTACAGGCATGCACCACTACCGCCTGGCTAATTTTTGCATTTTTAGTAGAGATGGGGTTTCGCTATGTTGGCCAGGATGATCTCAAACTCCTGACCTCAAATGATCCACCTGCCCCAACCTCCCAAAGTGCTGAGATTATAGGCGTGAGCCACCATGCCTGGCCAGGTTCTCCTATTCTTATTTTACAGATGAAGAAATAGGCAAAGATGTTAAATAACTTGCCCAAGGTCACTCGGTTAGGAATTGGGACTGGAGCCTGGTGCATCTTCACCACTGAACCGCACTGCCTCTCATAGTCCTTATCACCAACCAAGGCTCAGTTAAGTCCTCTGCCTAGGATCAGCCTCACTGGATTCTTCCCAGAGCAAATGTCAGGCCAAGGCTAAGGCTCATACCCAGAAAGCTGAGCAGATGGTAACTCCAGGGGGATTTTGCCACAGTGGAGTCAGGTATCGGAGGTCAAAAGGACAGCAGTTGAGTCTTGCTCTGTCTCTTGTTATCTGAGTGAACGTGGCCAAGTCTGACCTCTCTGAACTTCAGTTTCCTCATCTGTGACATGGGGATGGCAGCAGAAGCTACCTCTCAGAGGTTATGAGGAACAAATGAGGAAATGTGCAAGGCAGGATTGTATCAACTGCAAAGAGCTGCCTGATGTAAGTGACTATTAGTGCCAGCAGTCACTCAATATTTATCATGAATTACTAGGACCGAATCCAGGTGCTGTGAGTACAGCCAGGAGCCAGCCCCTGGACCTGGACTTGTCCCTAAGATGACAAATTGCAAGTCAAACAAGAATACAGTCACCTTGCCACTCTCCGCCTTCCATGGGCCTTTTGTGATCTTTCTGAAGCTATGACTTGGGCCCTGGCCATCTTTCCTTACCTGTGTAAACTGAAGGTCTCTAGCCCTCTAACAGTCTAGACAGCCCCCAATTTTAACATTCCAGGGGTGGAATGGAAGGCAGGTCCTTGTGACATTTGCTAAAGCAGAATTGCTGCTGACAAGGGGCCTCTTTCTTCATGCAATGAATAAAAATCTTAGTGCCTCGTGTTTGTGTATGGCAAGTCTCACTGCTGAAACTTCTGTTAATTCATTTATTCAAATGAACCACATTTATTTAAATTTATTTTAAATTTCAAAAGTAAACTAAAAATGCATTCTTGTTGTAAGAAATACAGATGAAATACTCCTTCTAATTCCAGAATCATCTGCAGAGGTCACTGCTCTGGTCAATTCACTGTATATCCTTCTAGATCATTTCCTATGAATTTGCCTACATGTATATATTATACAAAAAGAAACATACGATTTTTTTGTTGGGCTTTTACATTTATACCTGAGTATTTTTGTTTTTCTGCAATTTGCTTTTCCAGTGAGTGGTGGCTTACACTTGTCATCCCAGCACTTTGGGAGGCCTAGGCAGATGGATCACGATGTCCAGAGTTTGAGACCAGCCTGGCCAACACAGTGAAATGCTGTCTCTACTAAAAATACAAAAATTAGCTGGGCATGGTGGCGGGTGCCTGTAATCCTAGCTACTCGGAAGGCTGAGGTAGGAGAATCACTTGAACCTGGGAGGTAGAGGTTGCAGTGAGCCAAGATCGTGCCACTGCACTCCAGCCTGGACAACAGAGCTAGACTCCATCTCAAAAAAAACAAAACAAAACAAAACAAAACAAACAAAAAAACCTCTCTATATATGTCTACCTCATTATTTTTAATTGCTTCATATGAAGTATTCAATAGATGGGGTGCCACTGTTTATTCACCCATTCCCACCAGTGAATTGTTAGGTTGCTTCTAATTTTTCATTGTTCTGAATATTGCTTAGTGAACTCTCTGGTATGTGGTTTTGTGGGTGGACATGGCTATTTTGTTAGGATAATGGATATCTAGAAATAGAGTTGGTCAAATGAAGCTGGGTACTGTTAATTTTAACAGAAACTGCCAAAATACCTATCAAGAAGACTGAACCAATTCAGGGCACTTCCAAGACAGGATGAGAAGACCAACTTACGTACACTCTCTCCCATGCTGGGTACTGTCAATAGGTTGAATTTTTGCTAATCTAATGAATGAAGCTAAAACAAATCTTATGTTTATTTTAATTTGTAGTTCTCAAATTATGATTGCATTTCTCTCATGTTGAGCATATTTTCCTAAGTTCATTGGATATTTTGTATTTTTATTTCTGTAAATTGCCTGTTCATTTACTTTGCCCATTTTATTTTTATTTTTATCCTTGGAGACAAAGTCTCACTCTGACATGCATGCTGGAATGCAGTAGGTGATCTAGGCTCACTGCAACCTCCGCCTCCCAAGTTCAAGAGCTTCTCCTGCCTCAGCCTCCCAAGTAGCTTGGGTTAAAGGTGTCCACCACCATGCCCGGCTAATTTTTGTATTTTTAGTAGAGACAGGGTTTTACCATGCTGGCCAGGCTGGTCTTGAACTCCTGACCTCAGGTGATTCACCTGCCTCAGACTCCCAAAGTGCTGGGATTACAGGGGTGAGCCACCATGCCCCGTTGCCTATTTAAAAAACTGGGGTTTCAAAAATATTTTTCTTATTAATGTGTTGGAAATTCTTAATTCTAGTTATTAATATGTGTTGTATTTTGGCTGAGTGCAGTGACTCATGCTTGTAATCCTAGCACTTTGGGAGGCTGAGGCAGGAGGATTGCTTGAGGCCAGGAGTTTGAGACCAGCCTGGGCAACAGGCAAGACTCCTATCTTTACAAAATATAAAATAAAAAATTTAGCCAGGCACGTTGGAATGTGTGCCTGTAGTCCCAGCTACTCTGGAGACTGAGGTGGGAGGATTGCTTGAGCCCAGGAGTTCAAGACTGCAGTGAGCTATGATCTTGCCACTGACCTCCAACCTGGGTGACAGGCCAAACACACACACACACACACACACACACACACACACACACACACAATTTTATTTTAATTTACTTTTTTTTTTTTCTTTAGAGATGGTGTCTCCTCCTCTTGCCCAGGCCAGAGTACAGTGGCATGATCATGGTTCACTGCAGCCTTGACCTCCTGGGCTCAAGCAATCCTCCCACATCACCCTCCTGAGTAGCTGGGACTACAGGCATGCCACAATGCCCAGTTTACTTGTTGTATTTTAGCTGTTTGTCTTTCAATGTCCTTTACCATCTTCTATGATACAGCAGTTTCAAATTTAGATGTAAATATTTTGTCAATATTTTCCTTTATGGCTTTTGTAGTTACTGTCTTATTTTAAATCGCCATCTTTAGCCTGAACTTATTTAATTTTAACTCACATTTTATCTTAACATTTTTAGAGTCAACTCTTAATTTCCTCTGGAATCTACGTTGTGAATAGTGTGAGATAGAAATAACCCTTTCGTGAAGTTTGGAGGGCCTCCCTGTCACCGTGGGTATCTGGACTATGAGTCTGATTTACTAATAACAAAGCACATCATTAGTGTTTTCATAATTTAGAAGCAAGAGGATGCAAAGCAACAGTGGGCATCGGGTGAGGTGAGGTGAAGGAAGGGTGCGGCAGAGTGGGAGTGATGGGAGAGGACCCCTCGCAGGACTTGGCTGACTGGAGATATGAAAATGTCTCCCTACAAAGAGAATGGCAGGTGGCCCCCAGGGATCCTGGGGGGCCATCTCCACGTGCCCCTGGTGTACAAAACATCTTTCCAGTACACCCTGTGTCACATCATATAAATGATCTGTTTCCTTAGCAAGCAACCTCCTCCCAACTACAATGTCAGCTGGAGGGCCAGGTGTGGTGGCTCATGCCTGTAATCCCAGCACTTTGGGAGGCTGAGGCGGGCAGATCACCTGAGGCCAGGAGTTCGAGACCAGCCTGGCTAATATGGTGAAACTCTGTCTCTACTAAAAATACAAAAAAATTAGATGGGCGTGGTGGCGCACGCCTGTAGTCCCAGCTATTCGAGAGGCTGAGGCAGGAGAATCACTTGAATCCAGGAAGTGGAAGTTGCAGTGAGCCGAGATCATGCCATTGCGCGCCAGCCTGGGCAATAAGAACAAAACTCCATCTCAAAAATAAATAAAATAAAATAAAATAAAATAAAATAAAATAAAATAAAATGTCAGCTGGGGGACAGGGACTGTGTCCTCCTCATTTTTGTCTCCCTTGCACCAACACAGAGCCAGCACCCCCGGTTGAATGCGTATACACCTTCCCGTGCCGGGCACATGCCCACACTTCTGTGTGCTCAGGCTGGTGTGTGTGGGGTGTCTCTGGGTGAACATGGGCATGACAAGTGTTGGGAGTGCACATCGACACAGCCCATGTGCTTGCGTCTCAGTGTGGCTGTGTGCATGAAGCTAGCACACCTGAGCCTGTGGGCATGGGAATACACATGTGTCTGCCTTTCTTTCCTCTCCAGTTTTCTGCCCTCTACTTCCTTGGGTCAGAAAAAGCAGGAACTTTTTCTCTTGGCAGGAGGAATATTTAGTAACGGGGACAAAGTGAGGACACTGCAATCCTTGTAGTTTCTCCTGGGAAAGCCTCTTTCTTTCTGAGGCCTCTGCTCGCCTTCTTTGCTCTCTTCTCCCCTCCTTTTTCTATTGCACATCTCTTTGCTTCCCCCCTTCGGGAGGAAGCTCATCTGAGCTCAGCCTTTGCTGACAAGGCCATTTGGGCCCATTAGTTGCCTCCTAATGAGTGACTGCCTTCTCGGCCCCTCCCCCCACTGCAACTGGGAGGGAGGGATCAATTAGCTGCTGCCGTAAACACACACACACACACACACACACACACCCTTACACATGTATTTATGCTTCCACGTATATATGTACACGTCACATACTATATATGATCATAAATACACTCATAGCAAATACAAATACATCTTCTCTTCTTGACCAGTAATATCTCCTAGGGTTCCCAAATTGAAGCTCAGAGTAGGCAGGTGACTTGTCCAAAATCCTTCAGTCAGAAGCCAAGCAACAAGGCATAACCCTATGCCATCTGATGCCCAGTGCAGTGCTACTGCAGCCAAGAGAGAAACGGGGTGTCCCACGCAGGCCCATCCTGATCATAACAGAGCTGTGGGACTTTGAAGGTAGCACGTCTAGGTTAAGGTGTGCAGACATGATCCTGAAGGTGATGGGGACTGGAGAGGCTCTGCCATGTACCAAGGAGGGAGTGGGTGGGCTTTCAGGGAGGACTGCCTTGTCCCCTGGGTTGGCCTGGCCTGGAAATTGTGGAGAGAGGGGTCCAATCTCAGTCCCCCTCTGGCTTCTGCAAGTCTCACCATGGCTGTCTCTCCCTCCACTGAGTACTGACCTCAGGAATCCCCGATTCCTGGCAAGCTCACTCTTGGCCAGAGTACCCTGTTTCAAAGAGTGTCCTCTGGGGAAAGATAGGTTCCATCCTGGCCTTGGCCCTGGCCTGTCCTCCAGATTCCACACTAGGATGGGAGGTGTGAGGACGAGGTCCAGGCCTGAGGCACGCAAGACCCAGCAAGTCCTGCCTGACCAGCCTAGGCCACCTGGGTCAAAATGCCGTGGCACCACTGTGGCCAGCCGCTTGGAGACACTCATAACAAATACACATACATCCTCAGCAGCTGGGGTTATGGCTGCGTCTTAGCAATTTATGTCTCCTAAGGTCCCAGCCCTGCCAGGGACCCAGGCCCTGAATGAAAGAGCTGAGGATGGGTCTGAGGGGCCCTTGCGCCCTTGGGGAAACTTACCCAGGAGGGGTCACGGCAGGGGCAGGGGCTTCCAGAGCCTCCTTTCACCCCAGAAGCTGGAAATGATACTCTCCTTGCCCCCACTCAGTCCCTCTCCCAGAGGCGGATGTTGCGGGAGGGCTGCAGTTCTTGTCTACAGGCCCCTTTTCTCCCTGGGAGCACCAGACCCCACCTCCTCTCCCCATCCTGAGTCCCTGGCTGGGAGGTACTGTGGAGACCCAGGCCTGTCACCTGCCACTCTCCGTAGCCCTCGAGGCCTCAGTGAAGTCTGCCGGGGGCTCGAGGTGGCATCCTGGGAGCCCATCGCTTGGCTGATCTGGGTCTCAGTCAAGTCCCCAGGCCTGCTCCCTGGCCTCCCCCTCAGCAGGGCTCAGCTCAGCAAGTACTTCCCTAGATTAAGTTTCCAAAGGGAATGTCCTTTTCCAGCACAGCCCTTGCCCTATCCTGAAAGGCTCAGAGCAGCAGTCTTGGCTCTGGGGGTGCTGAGCCATCAGGTGCCAGCAGGGTATGGAGGAGGCAATGGGCCCTGGGGCAAGGGCAGGAGGGCACACAGGCTCCAGGTCAGGGAGACTTGGGTTGAAATCCTAACTTCCACTTAGTACCTGAGTGACCTTGGAGAGCTATGCCACTTTTTTCCTAGAGAGCTTGTTAAAATGCAGTACTGGGCTGGCGTAGTGGCTCACGCCTGTATTCCCAGAACTTTGGGAGGCCGAGGCAGGAGGATCACCTGAGGTCAGGAGTTCAAGACCAGACTGGCCAACATGATGAAACCCCATCTCTACTAAAAGTACAAAAATTAGCCAGGTGTAGTGGCACATGCCTGTAATCC
>NW_012101809.1:2249607-2320791 GCF_000951045.1 Mandrillus leucophaeus
GTAGCTGGGATTACAGGCGCCTGCCAGCATGCCTGGCTAATTTTTGTATTTTTTAGTAGAGATGGGGTTTCACCATCTTGGCCAGGCTGGTCTTGAACTCCTGACCTCGTGATCCACCGGCATCGGGCTCCCAAATTGCTGGGATTACAGGCATGCGCCACCGTGCCTGATCAGAGATTTTTTAATGTGTAAAATGAGGAGAACAAGAGCTTCTCCACAAAGACTTCCTCGCAAGGATGAGAAGCCATGTATAATCTCCAATACTATTTACTTACATATGCATTGACCATTTTTGGAAGGGCATACCTCCGGAAATGGGAGTAACAGGAGGAAGCAGGGAGCCTTTTACTCTTCGCTTGATTCCCTTCTGTCCTGTTTTAATTTTACTTCAAAGCGTGCTTTATTTTTATTTAAAGAAAGGAAGGGAAAGAAAAGATGAACCGCTCCCAGCCAAATAGTTGAGCCCCAGTTGAGTCAGTAAACATAGTCTTAATTGTTATCTGTTAAATAGTTAACAACCCATTCTTCACTGGGCATTGTTTCTGGGTGTGAAAGTGATTTGTAAATAAATTGCTGTATAAATGTTAGTTATGATGAACAACTAGGTAATGATGTATTTCTATGCACAATTATGTATGTATGTGAGGTGGCTTGTCCTAAATATGAGTGGGTGTGTATATCCTTCAGGGTAATTATGCAAATGTAAAGTGGTGGTGAAGAGCACGCTGTCAATGGCCATGCTGCCTGGGTTAGAATCCTGAATTCAGTATCTACTGGAGATACAATCTTGGGCAAGTTACTTAGCCTCTTTGTGTCTCAGTCATTCTGTCTTTAATATGGGGACAATTAGGCCAGGTGTCTCACACCTGTAATCCTAGCAGACTGGGAGGCTGAGGCAGGAGGATAGCTTGAGCCCAGGAGTTTGAGACCAGCCTGGACAAGATAGTGAGACCCCATCTCTACAGAACAAAAATAAATAAATAAATAAAAACAACAGGGATAATTAGCTGGGCATGGTGGGGTACCACTGCACTCCAGCCTGGGTGACACAGCAAGATGACCCCCTCTCTAAAATAAAAAAATTAAAAATAAAAAAATAAAATGGAGATAATACCGACTCCATTGGATTGCTGTGAAGGTTAAAGTGAACTAAGTTATGTAAAACTCTTAGAACATCCCCCAGCACATGGTAAGTGTTCAACAAATGTTTTTTATTTTGTGTATCTATGTGAGCATGTTAATCTTTCTCATCCTTTTAACAGGAAGAGCAGGTGGCCAGGCACGGTGGCTCACGCCTGTAATCCCAGTACGTTAGGAGGCCAAGTGGGGAGGATCACTTGAGGCCAGGAGTTAAATATTAATAATAATAATAATAATAATAAAAGGAGGAACATTGTCTGACCCTTCCTCCATTAGAGGGGCTTTGTGACTCTGTCCATCCTTTCGGTCTGTTTGTAGACACTTAACTTTGGTAACTGTGAGCATCTGGAGTGCTTGAGGAAGCTGGGCTCGCTCAGAGCCAGGGCCCCATTCTCACAGGGAGCCCTGGGAGGGGAGGAGCGACACACATCTAGCTTGCATCCCTCCATCGATGCTTCCAGGACACTCCTGGGGTGGCAACGCACCCATTGTGCCCCTGGGTCACTCAGATAAAATATCAGCTGAGCCAGGAGGGAACCATTGAGGGTGGGGGTAGAGAGAAGTAGGTCACTCTCAGAGTCCATCCTAGAGCCAGGGGCAGGGAGGGGCAAGGCGGGGGTGGGAGCGGTTTATAAGGGAGGCTCTGCAAGCTCAGGTCAGAGAGAGAGGTGTCATTCCAGCAGCAGTGGCAAGCTTAATTCCCCATCCTCTTCTGCAGGGTCAGCCTGCCCTCCCACCTACCCCACTCCCTTGCTGCTTCTGATGCTGCTGGGAGGGCTGTTCCAGTGCATCCCACCTCTGGGAGGCACCTCTGGGAGATGCTGGGCTGCCAGGCAGGTTGAGCAGGTTTGAGAGAAGGTGGGAGGGGCCCTGACTTGGGGGAGGGACCTGGGCCTGGGATGGAGCAGAGTTTCTCAGGCACCCAGGCAGGTGGCAGCCTGAGGAGGGGTGCACATGTGCTCAGAGCCACAGCATAGCCTGAAGGGGGATAGGGGAGCTAAGACAGGCTGACCTCCACCCCTGGGCTGCACAGCCCCGTTCCCAGTATAGGCCCTATGTCTCAGAGACCTGCAGAAGTCAGAGATTCTGAATGCAAAACTGGGATGTAGGGTCAGGCAAGGGCTTGTAAGACTCATGGGCAATGTAATTTAAAATGAGACCTACCGCTCTACCCCCTCCATGAGGCATGAGCACATGCACCTGGGAAATCATCACATGTCGGCTTGTGTGTATTCATCACACAAACACACACTGTCACACACATCATCCACAGGCACGTGCACACAATCGTGAACACATAGATACTCGTGGGCACAGACACCACACAGGGATGGTGCTGGAGCCCAGAGTGCTCTCTCTTGCTTTCCAGGTTCAGAAATCAGATCCTGGGAGTTTAAATATTGTGACCAAGGGCCACCTTTGGAGGGTCCCCAAAGAGAGGCCCTCCTCAGGCTTTTCTCTCTTAAGAAGCCACTCTTTTTTTTTTTTTTTTAATTTTAGAGCAAACATCAGCCAGAAGCCACTCTTGCCTAATGCCCTGCAGCCATGCCCTCCCTCCGTATATCTTTTGTCCCTCTGTGGAGTGGCTGGCCTTCCAATACTGCCACATTTGTGTGCACACCTGAGGTCTGACCCCTTCCAGGACTCCGACTTGGGGGTTCCTGGAGGGCTAACTCCTCCCTGATCAGGGTTTTTGCCCCAGGGACACTGCTTTATTTATTTATTTATTTATTTATTTATTTATTTATTTTTATTTTATTTATTTTTTTTGAGACAGAGTCTCGCTCTGTCACCCAGTCTGGAGTGCAGTGGTGCGATCTCGGCTCACTGCAAGCTCCACCTCCTGGGTTCACGCCATTCTCTTCCCTCAGCCTCCTGAGTAGCTGGGACTACAAGCACCCGCCACCAGGCCTGGCTAATTTTTTTTTGTATTTTTAGTAGAGACAGGGTTTCACCATGTTAGCCAGGATGGTCTCGAACTCCTGACCTCCTGATCCGCCAGCCTTGGCCTGGGATTACAGGCTGTGAGCCACCACACCTGGCCGGGACACTGCTTTAGAAGGGAGTCAGTGAGTTCCGGCGAGAAGGCTAAGAAAGCTGAGGCGGAGGTGGGCAGGAGGGCTGCGGCAGTGAGGAGAGCCTTGGTTTGGGCAGGCGTCTCACATTGAGGCTGGCCACCCAGATCCACATGCCTCCTGCACACAGACACCTCACCTGGAGGGGTGTGAGGAGCAGAGAGGAGGAAGAGCATGGGGCAAGTTGGTGAGATGAGCCATATGGGCACATGTAGGGGAAGGTGCAGGTGACAGTCTTCCTATTTTATTTTGGGGGTAAGTGGATATATGTAATACTTGTCCCCAGATACTCATGCTTATACACACACAGGTTCTCACACACATGAAAACATCCTTAAAGCAGACACACCATATGGACCTGGAATTTCACCCACAGATGCCCACTGTCACCCCTTACCCTCAGCCCCTACGCTGCCCTGCTTCTCACACACATGTGCTCACTCTCACATGCAGGCCGATGCCCAGCTTCTCTGGCTCAGACTCTGAACAGACAGAAGAATGTGATAAAATCGACAGCTGAAAACTGTCCTGAGAGCAAAGCTGTACTTTGTTGAGAAACCTGAGCCCTTATTGGAGGAATACAAGTGTCTGTGTCTGGGGGCTCGGGGAGAGGGGAGGTGGTGGGGTGGTCTCCCAGGGCGCCTGTGGCCACTGGGCTGTTTCCATCATAAAAAAAAAAAAAAATGATGAAAGGAGCCGGTCAGTGAGAGCATGGCTGTGAGTAAATAAAGCTGCCACCTTTGACCCTTGGAGGCCAGAGCTCATCCCATAACGAATGCTCATTAGGGAGGGGCTGCTCAGTCCCAGCCCAAGTTCTCCAACACCAGGGGCCCAAGGCCAGACTCCCAAGGGGGAGGGGATATGAGAACCCCTGTGTGAGGCTAGGGGACCTGTACAGGGAGTAGGGGGTGGAGAAAGGAACAGGGGATGTGGGAGGGGGTTGGGGACATTAGGGAGAGGATGATGGTCATCAGGGAGGGATGAGGACTGGCAGGAGAGCTCTGACTTCTGGCTGCCCCTCCCTGGACTCCTCTCTCTGCAGCCTTTCCAGGTCTCTTCCGCTCTTGGGCTCTGAAACAAGCATACATCCCCCTTCTCCTGCTTAAGGCTCGGTTTGCTTATTTTTCTAATCATCAGGAACTACAGACAAACACGGGTTAGCAAAAATAACAAACACAGGGCAAACTACAAAGTCACCAGGAATCCCAGAAAGGTTGAGAAGTGGTTGATTCTGGCTTTGATTCAGAAATAAAAGTATTGGCCAGGCACGGTGGGTCATGCCTATAATCCCAGCACTTTGAGAGGCCAAGGCAGTTGGCCTGCTTGAGCTTAGGAGTTCGAGACCAGCCTTGGCAATGTGGCAAATTGAAGAAAGAAAAAGAAAGGAAGGAAGGGAGGGAGGGAGGGAAGGAGAGAGGGAGGGAGGGAGAGAGGGAAAGAAGGAAGGAAGGAAGGAAGGAAGGAAGGAAGGAAAAGAAGGAAGGAAGGGGAAGGAGGGAAGGAAGCAGGGTGGGAAGGAAGGAAGAATAAGGAAGGAGGGAAGGAAGGAAAGAAGGAGAGGGAGGGAGGGAAGGAAGGAAGGAAGGAGAGGGAGAGGGAGGGAGGGGGGAAGGAAGGAGAGGGAGAGAAGGGGTAAGTAAGTAAGAAAGGAGAGTGAGGGAGAGGGGAAAGAAGGAAGGAAGGAGAGGGAGGGAAGGAAGGAAGGGAGGGGAGGGAGGAAGGGAGGGGAGGGAGGAAGGAAAGAAGGAGAGGGAGGGAAGGAAGGAAGGAGAGAGAAAGGGAGAAAGAAAGAAAGAAAAAAAAAGAAAGAAAAGAAAAAAGAAAGAAAGAAAGAAAGAAAGAAAGAAAGAAAGAAAGAAAGAAAGACAAAGAAAGAAAGACAAAGAAAGAAAGAATTGCCAAACCCGCATCCCATGGGTCTGTCTCAAACTCCTTTCCTACAGATCTGTTCAGCTCAGCACCGGGCAGTCCTGGCTTGGAACAAAGCTCAATAAAGTTGACTGCATAGACAAGTAAGTGGGTATATAGATAAATGCATGGGTGGATGAATGAAAGAAGGCTCTTGGTCATCAACCCCGACTCTGTCTAGGTTCAAACTTCAAGCACTTATGTGGGCCTGGCCGCTCTGTGGGGCCAGGCAGGATCCTCTTCCCCTTCTCTGCAGCTGACCTCTGGGCCCCCTCCCCGCAGGGCTGACATTCACTTTATTCTGTAGTCACCTTGGCTCTTACAGGCTCACCTGGTCCAGTCTCAAGAGAAGAAAGCACTTTGCGATGTGGCTCTGAAAGACTCCGGCCCTGCGTGTCTCTTCATCCTCTGTGGAGCCAGCAGCCGCTCCCTTTGTAGCCAGAGGCTACTATGTGGCCACTAAGTAGGCCCTGGAAAGTCCTATTTTGGCTAATTTTAATGAGTGATATGATAATAAAATGTAGCAATAAACAAAGTTTTCACCAAAAGACAAGAAGACTCCCAGGTTTTATATCAGGACATACAGGCAACAGTGACAAGAAACAGATCACTATACTTCCCAACCCTGCCACCCCATCTGTCCCTGACGTAGAAGGAGGAATAGAAAGAGGAAGTTCAAGAAAAGCATCCCTATTTTTCTGTAAAGGTGAGGTTGCTGGAGGAAGCCCAGCACAAGGACACTCCAGGCAAAACAGAGTTAGCAGGACGCCAGTCCTCGGCTTGGGGGGCTGTCTCTGTCCCATAAGACATGCCTGCAGCCATATGCCCAGAACTTGGCCTTTCTTTATGCCCCAGACCCAATGCTTATTTTCCTTGAATCCCTGAGAGTGACCTGGCTGGGTCTTTGTCCCTGGGGGAAATAGGGAAGCTGAACCCCCAAATGGGGAGGAGGAATCCAAGGTAGCTGACCCCTGTATGTTCCCACTGGATGCTTGGTCTGCACCAATGGCCCCATCCTGGCCAAATTTCTCTTGCTGCATCAGATGAAGGAGAAAACCAGATGGGTTCAGCTTCAAAAACCAGCCAAAGACCTAGGAGACAGAGGCATCGCGGAAGTCAATCACCATTTTTTGCCTCCCCTGTTAGAGTTCCCTCAACTCAACTCCAGCCTGAATCATCGCCAACTTTTCCTAAGTTATTCTGGGACAGACACTATTCTGTGGGCTTTACATGAATTTAACCCTCACAGGTGCTCTATGAAGAGGTGCTGTAATTATCCCCAATTCCAGATGAGAAAACTGAGGTCTAGAAAGGTCAAGTTACTGGTCCAAGGTCACCCAGTTGTTGTTGTTGTTGTTGTTGTTGTTATTATTATTATTATTATTATTAAGACGGAGTCTTGCTCTATCGTGAGGCTGGAGTGCAGTGGCACGATCTCAGCTTCCTGCAACCTCCGCCTCCTGGGTTCAAGCAATTCTCCTGCCTCCACCTCCCAAGAAGCTAGGACTAGAGGCATCTGCCATCACGACCAGCTATTTTTTTTTTTTATTTTTAGTAGAGATGGGATTTCACCATGTTGGCCAGGATGGTCTCGGTCTCTTGACTTCATGATCCGTCCGCCTTAGCCTCCCAAAATGCTGGGATTACAGGCGTGAGCCATGGCGCCCAGCCCAGTTTTTATTTTTTTATTTTTATTTTATTTTATTTTATTTTATGTTATTTTATTTTATTTTATTTTTCGAGGCGGAGCCGTGCTCTGTGGCCCAGGATGGAGTGCAGTGGTGCAATCTCGGCCACTGCAACCTCCGCCTCCTGGGTTCAAGCAATTCTGTCTGGAGTAGCTGGGATTACAGGCACACACCACCACACCTGGATAATTTTTGTATTTTTAGTAGAGACTTATTGGGCAGGCTGGTCTCAAACTCCTGACCTCAGGTGATCTGCCTGCCTCAGCCTCCCAAAGTTCTAGGATTATAGGCGTGAGCTACCGCTCCCAGCCTTGCCCGGTTTTTAAGTGGAGGATTGGAATTGGCACCCCAGTCATCTGGCTTCTAGGTGGCTGGCAGGTATCTGAGTCTGGTTTGGGGACAGGAAAGCACAGGCTCAGGATCAGATTGGAAGATGAGTAAGTATCTCCAGCTAGCTTCCCTGGAGCTCTGCTGCCAGGACCCGTATCGGACCCACAGCAGGTAGAGGCGCAGCCCTTTCACGAGCAGCACCAAGGTCTCCTCTGTGCTGACAGAAAGGTACAAACACATCCCTCTCCCTTCCCCATTTTACTGAACTCCTACCTTCTCAGCAACAAAAAACTTCATCAACATTAAACATCACCATGATGTATGTTTACATCAATCATAATGCTTCATCCCTTAATCTTTATTAACGTTAAAACCAGCAGTGGCTCACACCTGTAATCCCAGCACTTTGGGAGGCTGAGGCATGGATTGCTTGAGCTCAGGGGTTCGAGACCAGCCTGTGTAACATGGTGAAACCCTGTCTCTACAAAAAATACAAAAATTAGCCAGACATGGTGGTGTGCACCTGTAGTCCCAGTTGCTCAAGAGGCTGAGGTGGGAGAATCCCCTGAGCCTGGGAGTTTGAGGCTGACGTGAGCTGCGATCATACTACTCCATTCCAGCTGAGCAGCAGAGTGAGACACGCACACAAGCTAAAACCTGCGCTTTTTCTGAGTTTAGCCTGTTAAAGTATACTGTCTTCTTCAAATTTTTAAAAATTTAACATGCTTTTTTTTTTGTTTGTTTGTTTGTTTGTCTTTTTAAGATGAGATCTGGCTGTATCACCCAGGCTGGAGCGACGCCACCTTGGCTCACTGCAACCTCCACCTCCCAGGCTCAAGCCATCCTCCCACCTCAGCCTCCTGAGTAACTGAGACTACAAGCATGGCACCACCACACAAAGTTAGTTTTTGTATTTATTGTAGAGATGGGGTTTCGCCATGTTGCCCAGGCTTGTCTCAAACTCATGAGCTCAAGTGATCTGCCCACCTCAGCCTCCCAAAGTGCTGGGATTACAGGCATGAGCCACTGCACCCCGCATGCATTGTTGGTTTTTATATTTTTTAAAAAATTGAGACAGGGTCTTGTTCTGTCTCCCAGGCTGGAGTGCAATGGCACAATCACAACTCCTGGGCTCAAGCAATCCTCCCACCTTAGCCTCTTGAGTACCTGGGACTACAGGCATGTGACACCACGCCTGTTTTGCCTATTTCTTTTTTTTTTCTGTAGAGACAGGGTTTCGCCATGTTGCCCAGGATGGTCTTGAACTCCTGGGCTCAAGCAATCTACCCACCTTGGCCTCTCATGGTTCTGGGATTACAGGTGTGAGAATTCCCCAATTCCCTGCCTAGCCTATTTTTATTTTTATATGATATAAAATAACTTAAATTTATTTTTAAACAGTAAAGCTTTTTGCAACACAATTTATTGGTAATGTTCTTTTCCCCATTTTCTAACACTTATATTAAATTCTTAGGTGCGATTATGTTTATTTCTAGGCTCTATTCTGTCCCATTGATTTAAGTGCCAATTTTGATACCTACTCTACATTGCTTCCATTTAATTACCCTAAAGCAAAATGTTTTAACATCTGGCCAAACTTGCTCTTCTTTAGAAAATTATTTGACGGCCGGGCATGGTGGCTGACGCCTGTAATCCCAGCACTTTGGGAGGCTGAGGCAGGCGGATCACAAGGTCAGGAGATCAAGACCATCCTGGCTAACATGGTGAAATGCTGTCTCTACTAGAAGTACAAAAAAAAAATTAGCCGGGCATGGTGGTGGGTGCCTGTAGTCCCAGATACTTGGGAGGCTGAGGCAGGAGAATGACGTGAACCCAGGAGGCGAAGCTTACAGTGAGCCGAGATCACATCACTGCACTCCAGCCTGGGCGACAGAGTGAGACTCCGTCTCAAAAAAAAAAAAAAAAAAAAAAGAAAAGAAAAGAAAGAAAATTATTTGACAGGTTCACCTATTTGCTCTTTCATGTGAAATGTAGAATCTTCTTGTTTTTCTGAGTTCCAAGAAAATGAGTTTTTTGTTAGTAGGGCATTAAGTCTATGAATTGCCTTGGGAAATACTGATATTTTATAATGCATGGCGTCTTCACCTAGAATGTGGCACACCGCACCATTTTCCTGTGTTGTGTTTAGCAGTTTGATGGGCTGTGTGCTATTCCTTTGTGCTGATGTCCCCTAGTTGACTTAACCATTTCCCCAGTGTCGGGTATTTGGATTGCTTCCAAGGTTGAACTATTATGAATACTGCTGCTATAAACATCTTTGTACAAATTGTTTTTTCATTTTCTTGGGATATGGTCCCAAAAGTGGGATTATCTGATCAAAGGATATGAACAGTACTGTGGCTTTTGTTACATAACCCAGGGAGGATGGAACCAATTTGCAGCACCACCAGCAACATATGAAGAAATAGCTACCTTTCCCTTACAAACCCTTAAGCAGCACGAAGACTTAAAAGGGTAACTTGTTCCTAAGAGAAACAAACCACAGCTACCTGAGGACAAAAGGGGGAGTTTGAGAGCACAGGGGTTTTTGTTGTTGTTGTTGTTTTGTTTTGTTTTTTTGCTTTTTTGGTTTTTTTGAGACAAGTGTCTCTCTGTTGCTCAGGCTAGAGTACAGTGGCACGATCCCTGCTCACTGCAACCTCTGCCTCCCAGATTCAAGGGACTCTTGTGCCTCAGCCTCCCATGGAGCTGGGATTACAGGCATGCACCACCACACCTGGCTAATTTTTGTATTTTTAGTAGAGATGAGATTCGCCATGTTGGCCAGGCTGGTCTTGAACTCCTGGCCTCAAGTGATCCGCCCGCCTCAGCCTCCCAAAGTGCTGGGATTATAGGCACCAGCTACCACGCCCAGCTGAGAGCACAGAGTTCTAAGGAGCACGGATCTCACAGCCAGAGGCAGGTTGCCCACCTCTCTCCCTACCTGTGGCAGCCCTGCTGCCCCAGACCTTTTCAGAACCCAGTTCCTTGTCAGTGTGGGAACCTGGTTTATTCTTATTTATTTAGCATATATTTAATAATATTATATTATGTGATGGGTACTAGTCAAAGCACATTACAAATACTAACTCACTGACTTCTCATAATAAGCTCATGAAGTAGATCATAATTACTGTTATCCCGTTTTACTGATGAGAAAACTGAATCAGATAAATTTTCTTTTTCTTTTGTTTTTGAGACGGAGTCTTGCTCTGTTGCCCAGGCTGGAGTGCAGTGGCGTGATCTCGGCTCACTGCAACCTCCACCTCCCAGATTCAAGCAATTGTCCTGTTTCAGACTCCCAAGTAGCTGAGACTACAGGTACATGCCACCATGCCCAGCTAATTCTTGTATTTTTAGTCGAGATGGAGTTTTACTATGTTGGCCAGGCTGGTCTTGAAATCCTGACCTCAGGTGATCCGACTGCCTCGGCCTCCCAAAGTGCTGGGATTACAGGCATGAGCCACCACTCCCGGCTGAGTTAGAGAAATTTTCTCTGGGTCACATAGCTAGTAGGATTCAAGCTGGGGCAGTCTGACATGAAATTGTTAACCATGTGCACCACTCCATTGACTAGGAACAGGCACTTCAGTTTGTAGTTGCCCTTCTTTTTGTGGGTCCTGCCTTTGTCCCAGCAGCCCCAATCCTAAGGAGGACCCTAAGTCTTCCTGTCCTGGGTTTCAGACCTTCTTACACTGGCCTTCTAGTTACTTCTGTCTCTTATACAGCCACCATCTGTGGGATCCTGCCAAGTGCCAGGCATTGAGCTAAGCACTTTTACATCTTTCAATTTGTTTTAACTTTCACCACAATCATATGGGATAGGTAGCATATCTCCCTTTTATAGGGGAGGAAACAGTAGATCAGAGAGGTTAAGTGCGTTACCCAAGACCACACAGCTAGTGAAGTGGCAGAGGAAGAATTTGAGCCCAACTGGCCAAATATCAATGCCTTTGGTTTTTCAATTATACTTGGCTCCAATCTGGCTCCACTCTGGCTCCCCGAAGCCCCACCGGTTTACCCTAGTCCACTCCTCTGTCCTGATTGGTTTCCTTGAAGTACACAGAGGTAGAAACAAACTCTTTGGTGTAGCTCAGCTGTTCTTCCTAGCCATGGTCAGGCTTTATCAGGCATGGCCAGGCCATGATCAGGCCTGGTTTTATCAGGCCCCAAGTGGCCACACCTTCTGCTTTTTGGAACTGAGAGCCACTCCCTAAGAGAGGCCCAAATAGCTCCTTCCTTTCTTTTTTCAAAGTCCACACCCCACTGGAGCCTGCCCACTATGTTCCTATTTCCTGTTTTAAGCTCTTCAGTTGGCTTACAGAGTGCAGATGATGGGCAGGTTCTGATTCCAATGAATAGGCCACACCCCTCAGCACAGACTTTTGCTCTTCCTACTTCTCTAGGTTTTCCGGGATGACTCATAGCCCAGGTACCTTCTGGGGAGTGGTTTTTACCAATACTGTCATACAATTGCACAAGGCCCAAATACGTTGAACACATTATAATATGTACACAGAATTCCCATCAAGGATAAGAGACACCACTTTCCTCAATCCTGGCAAACTCTGGGATATTCTGTGGCAGCATCAGCTTTGGAAACAATGCTTGGCAGTTGATTGGTTGTGTATTTATGTGTGCGTGCTCTTTTGTGCGGACATGCACACCTGTGTGGTTGTATGCATCTCTGAGTGCATGCTTTTCAGTGGGGGATAGTACAGATGCGTGTCTGCATAGCTGGACCCACTTCAATGATGGTCAATGTGTTATGCTTAGGAGTTTGCATACACATTTTTGAGAGTGAGGAGTCTGTATGTACTTCTGAGTTTGTGTGTGTGTGTGTGTGTGTCTGTGTGTGTGTGTGTGTCTATATGCTATGTACAAGTCATGCGAAAGGCCTGGTTAGGAAGGTTTCCCATACCCAGAGCACTTAGAAAAGACTCAGGAAGAACACTGGCCAGAAGAGGTGGGGTACAGAGAAGGTCTAATCCTTTATAAATAAGCAGAGGGATGTTGTGGTCAGTCAGAAATGTCCCCAGGCGGATTAAGGCAGGTTTTCAGCATTCAGCAAAGTCACTTGTAGCCCAGGGCAAGAATTGTGGGTGGGAGTTGGGGATAAGTGTGTGCTGGCCAGATTAGGTCTAGCCCCAGTTTTAAGGGGCAAGGGATAGAAGAATATAGTAAAGCATTCACTGTCCCCCCATTCAACAGGCTCTGGGCCCCATCCTGTCCCCTATGGCCTTTCAGAGGCTGGCACAATTCGACCTTGATGGAGAGGTGGTGGCTGCTGGAGAGGGGCTCCAGGAGGCCTACAAAGAGGCCTTGTTAGTGCCCCTCACTCTTCTGCTTGCTCCAAAGGCAGAGAGGCCTCTTTCTTCCAGAAGCTGCTCAAAGGTTTTGCTGACTTCAGAAGCAAGGAGGAGGAGGGAAGAAGGAGAGGAGGCCTCTGAGGTGGGGAAACTTTTGCTGAGATTGCAGGCTCCCCAGCCCCTCCCTGGTTCCTCATTACTGAGTCCTTGGGCATGAAATTTCTTTTATTTGAAGGCCGAGAAGAACCAGGGGTTGTGTTAATGACCAGCAAGCAGCAGGGCAAGAACTAGGCAGGGGGCTGGCTCTCTTGACCTTGAAATCCTGTCTGCACTTTTCTGCTGTGCCCATCTCCTATTTTCCCAGATCTCTGTCACCTTAGCCCTGCCCTCTTAATGGGACCCTAAAGAAGACTCAAGAAGAGGGGTTAGGGAGGCAAGAAAGGCACGCAGTATGTCTGAGGAACTCATCAACTGAGTCCAGAAAATTGAGCAGGACTGAACCAGTAGGGAAGACATACATCTTACATAAAGGTCAGTGCAATCACAAGAAAGATAGGAAAACAGAGATACCCCAATAAATTAGGAAACATTTACACTGTTTCTTCTTTATGTTGATACTGACAATGGCTTGATGAATTAGAAGACAGAACTCACTATACCTCTCATAAGCAAGAAAAGCAAGAGTTAGAGCAGTTAACTGATCTGTTTACAAACACACTATAAAAGCAGTGTGATTATAACTCTATGTCCTGTGACTAGACCCATGTCTCTGTGACTCCAAATCTGTGATCCAAAAAAGGACTGTTTTGTTTTGTTGTGTTTTTTGAGACAGAGTCTGGACCTGTCACCCAGGTTGGAGTGCAGTGGCACAATCATGGCTCACTGCAGCGTAGAGCTCCTGGGCTCAAGGGTCCTCCCACCTCAGCCTCTGAAGTAGCTGAGACTACAGGCGTGCACCATCATGCCCAGCTACTCTTTTATTTTTTATAAAGATGAGGTCCTGCTATGTTGCCCAGGCTACTCTTAAATTCCTCGGTTCAAGCGATCCTCCTACCTTGGCCTCCCAAAGTGCTGAAATTACACATGTGTACCACTGTGCCTGGCCAAAAACGGTAGTTTTAAAAAATTGTGTGCTCTTGGCCACTTGAGGAGGGACTCATGAACTGTGCTCTGAGAATGTGCAGGGAGGCGGAACTTTGACTTCGTTTTTGAAGTAGGAGTGGAAATTTTCTTTCCTTTTTGTGGGGCTGGGCATAGGGATAGGGGTTGTCAGGGCTTTGGACCCAAGGAATGACTGGGGAAGGTGTGAGCGTTTCTATCAGTTGGTACAACAGGACTAAGGGCAGCCAGCGACTGGGGCGAGATACTACAGATGGAACGAAAGTAAGTGCAGCGCCTTGAATGGAGGGGGAAGGGGTTTGGATCCCCACCGCCAAGGCAATGCGAAGCCTTGAGCAATTTCCGAGCGGGGGAAGAACAAGGCTTTCTCCCCTTTAGGGGAGAAAACCTGGGCTCCTCCCAGCAGTGTGGATTCGGAAGAGAGGGGCTTAGCACCAGCTGGGACTAAACTGCTGCAGAAATAGACGATAAATGGAGGAGGTGAGGGTGCAGATGAGGCTCCCGGCTTCGGTGAGGCTGCCTCCGGAGAAGGGGCGCAGGGGTAACTCCTGGCCAAGAGGCCTGGAAAGGCTGGGAACCCAGCACCTCTGAAAGAGGGCGCAGGCCGCGGCCCCCAGCGTGAGGAGGCCACGCTTCGCTTCGGCCGTTCTTGCAGAGTGCGCGGCCCGGAAGCCGCGGGCTCTGCGTTCTGAGCCTCGTGCCTCATTGAGAGGTTATTAATAGGGAGTTTGTCTGGTGTCAGAGCGCAGACATAAACTACATTAGCATTACCCCATAATCTTATTTAGTAAACGCTCATGCCGTTCCGTCTCCTGTAATTGCATTGGGAAGATGCAATATTTATGAAAGGGGAGAGGGGAATGTCACTGTTCATCTCGGTGCTGCAGTAAAAGTCCCAGGAAATACGGTGCTGGCCGCCCAGGCCTGGCGGTGGGCCTGCGAGCATATCCAATGTTGGTGCCGCATGCCCTCTGGGTGTCCCCCTGGCTGTCCCCAGCCCAGAGCTCCTTCCTCAACCTACGTCACTGAGCCTTGGGCAGCAGTGGAGGATGTGCCGGCATGGGCAGCAGCCACATCTCCCGGTGGTGTTACCCCTCCCAGGTAGTGGTCCCTGGCGAATGGGGCACAAAGACCTCAGAAGCACTGAGTCCTTCTGGTGGGTGGAAGGCTCAGCCTTTGCGTAACTCCCACCCTTAGTCCGGGTTTTCTTTTGCCAGGAGGCAAACTACTCCAGAGTTGAGTGGGGTGGGGCTAGGGGTAGCAGTGGAGGTGAGGAAGTGGGTGATTTGGCAAGTGGGGCGAGGGGGCAGTAGAGGGCAGCAGCAGGTGGGAGGGGTCCTGGCTGGGGCTGTGTTGGCCACTGGGATGATCCTGAATACCCAGTGCAGCCTGGGACTACTAGGATGGTTTCCCTCTTCCACCGCCCTAAGAACCCGGAACCTGGATCCCTAGGGCACCTCACATGTACACTCAGTCCAGAGCCAGGTTTCTGGCTTCGCAGTGGAGAAGGCAAATTGCCCCGTGGGACTCAGGGGCATGCCCCGTGCCCATCCCCCCCGAACATTCTGGTCTGCACCAATCTTGGGTGGAGTTCAACAGCCAGGGAAATCTCACTGGTGTCCAGAACACCTCTGGGTGGGTATCTGCGGGTGACAAGCAGAGACTCTGGTCTGCCCCTAGGCACTTGCAGTTCAGGGACAGACACAGTCTCCACCCTAGGAGCCACGGGCCACCTAGGTCAGAGGAGCTATTTCCCAGCCACATATCGGAGGCTTCCTGTGTGTTGTGCAGTGGGTGGGGGAGATCTGTGAGCCTAACCTCAAAAGGGCTACAAGTACTGGAACAGTCCAGATATCAAGGATGTCAGGAGTGGAAGAGCTGAACAGAAACTGCTGGTGCTTCATCCCAGGAAGGTGGAGCCTATGGCAGGTAGGGGAGAATGGGAGAAGTGAGGTGCCAGGAGCCCCACTGTAAATTGCCAGTGGTGGGGTGTAGGGGTGAGGTGGCTGCAGAAATCTGGGCCGACAGGAGAGCAGGTGCCAGACAGTGACTTTATGTGGGACCTAGGGCAGTGCTGGGACTCAGGCCCAGCTCCCTGGTCTTGAGGCTACTGTGGCTCCCAGGGATGGGAGCTTCATCTCCTTACAAATCCCATCCTTGCCTCACTACACACAGCTCTAATAATTCCTGCCCTGTAGTACTTGTGCACTTTACCTTGTCCACACCCCCCAGCATCCCACCCCACTGACAGGGGCTGACAGCTCTGGATGCTCTTGCACACTCGGGCACATGGCCGCACACCCAGACACACTCGCTCACCTCAGGCTCATACCACACTCAGCAAGGCCCCTAACTGGTCTAATTCCCAGCAGTGACCTTGCCGCACCCGCCCCTCGCCCCTCCCCGTTCTAGCTTCCCGACTTTGGTGGGGAAGGGGCACCGGAACGCAGGGCAGCTGAGAAGGACCGGGCGGAGGAGAGCCACGGCCCTCCCGGTGTCAGCTCCCTTGCCGCTGTCCCATTAATCACAGTGCCGCAGTCCAGTTGGGGATCCCGGGCGCCCAGGGCCGCCCGCAGCCCCCGGGACAATGGGATTATTTCCGGGGGGAGAGGCCGCCTCGGGCCGGAGCTCAGGCGGAGACGCCTCCTTCCCTCAATCCGTCCCTCGGCACCCAAGGAGCGCCTGCGGCGGCCGGAGACGGGTGGCAGAGCGGACGCGGGTGGCGCGCGGGTGGCAGGGCCGGGCCGACCTAATTCAATTAGTTGGGCCGCCGTCGCCTCCGTGCGACTCCGGGCCCGCTGGGACTCCAGCTCTGGGCAGCTGCTCTTTGTGCGCGAAGACCATGCATATGGATGCGGTTCATCCCCCTTCGGCGCTCAACCCACCCACACCCACTTCTGGCACCTGCGGCTTGCCCCGCACCCCCCCAACTCCTTCCCCGCGAGGGAAGGCGACCGTGGACTCCCCAGGAAAGTTGGGAAACTGTGGTTGCTTTTGAGCTCCCTGTGGCCGTCTTCAGAGTATGTGTGAGAGGGAAGGGGGTGTTTTTGTTTTGTGTTTTGTTTTGTGTTATCTGAGCAGGAAGATCGGTGTGGAAGTGAGCATGCCTGTAAGCCTGTAGGAGTGTGGTTGGGTGTGTCTGTGTGTACCTGTGCACCAGCGACCCTAGGGCTGTGTGCATGGAGGGAGAAGGTTTCGTTTGGCTCTGGATCTGTGCTGCAGAGACTGAGTGGGGTGGGAGTGTTTGTGGGCATCTGCACATGGGTGCATAAAGGAGGTTTTGCGGGCACCTGTGGGGACTGCACACCGAGGAGTTTCTGCGTGTTCGTGTGCAAGGTGAGTGGGCATCTGTGCGTCTGCGTGTGAGGGTGTTGCCTCTGTGCCAAGCCTGTGTCTGGAAGTCTTTGGGAGTTGGGTATTTCTGTGTGTCACCATTGGTGTATATACTGTGCTTTAGTGTGCAGTCAGGACACCATGGGGAACATGTCGACCTCCCCGCCACACTACCACCGGCCAGCAGCTGGGTCTCCCCAGCTGAGGCCATTTTCTCCACCACTCCCCACCCCGCCTTGCTTTTCTGGTGGAGGAGGAGCTTGGCAAGTTAATATAAAACCTGAACTCCATCCACCAGGCTCTGGGTGGAGGCAGAGGCCTGGGTAGCCAGTCCCTCTCATCTTGAGGGGGGGTCCCAGTCGGTTTTCCACACACAGCATAGTCCAGCTCCGGCTCAGCGGGAGCCTGCAGCTTCCAATGTGCAAACAGTCCTGAGCACCCCCTGAAACAACTTAGACCTGCCCATGTCAAGGAGGCCCTAGCACCTAGGAGAGACTGCATGACCCCCACCTCCATGTCTTCAGCCACAGTTCAGGACTGGGTCCCCTGGGAGGCTGGGTTTCCTGTGCTTGGGCCTCTCCACCCACCCTTACTCTGAAGCCAAATCTGCACCCCCGGCAGAGGCAAGGAATTGAGATGAGAAATCTGGGTAGAGCTGGCCACTGCAGGGCCATCACCCACCCAGCTGGAAAGTTTGCCTCATTCCTGTTTTACTGTGCACAGGCAGAGTGAGGGATCCGCATACCTGTAGAGGTCCTTTCTGCAGACTGCGAAGGGAGCTTGCCAACCCCAGAAGGGAATAAGATGGCTCTTAGAAGGCAGAGGGGCCCTCAGAGGGCTGGTCCCACAGCTGGCTGGTGCTCTCTTGGCTTCTTTTCCCTTCCCCACACCTCAGTACAGGACTTAGCTTCTGGACCCAGCACAGACCCACCTGGCCAGCAGAGTGGAGCCAAGGGAGACACCAAGGATGGGAGAGGTTGGGGCCGGTCCACAGCCCTGGGTCCTAGGCTCAGCTGCCCTACTGATGGGACTCACTGATGGGGCTCCTAACTCTGTGCCCAGGGAGCCCTTTGAGAGCCGTCTGGGGAGAGCAGGGCCCTGGGGGTCTGTTCTTCCTTGAACCTTCTCTTAGCCCACTCCTTACCTGCCCCTTTCCAGGTTTCTGGCATCCTTGGAGGTGACTCAGGATGGGAGATTCCCTAATCAAGGCCACCATGGTCAAGACAGTGCTGGGTGGGTGGTGGAACCTGAGGGTCTCTGGGCATCCCTTGGGAGGGAATCAGTCAGAGAGAGGCCCGAGGCCTTAACTCAATGCCCAGGAGTAATGAGGCCAACAAGTTCCTTTAGGGTCAGAAGCCAAGCAGGAAGGGGAGACAGTGAAGGGAAGGGATCCCTACAGAAGCACCCTATTTCTGAAGCATCCGCCTGCTGGGCTCTGATTGAGAGGAGTGGGCAGGGGAGGAGAAGAAAATTGCTTACCCCTACACAAGGTGACAGCTAAGTATGGCCTACAGCAGGGACATGTCTGTCTCCTGTCCGTCTGTCCTGTATCCATTCAGGGTCTCTCCACTGATGGGAAAATGTGTGCCTATCCATTGGTGTTGGAGAGGTCTTCCATATCTTATGTAAGAATTGGGCGGAGGGACAGGGGGCTGGCCTTGGAACCCCCCGCCAACCCTGAGGACTCGTTGAGCTGAGTCACTTGACCTACTCACTCCCCCCACCTCCTCAATCTAGGCTCCTAGAGACCCTCCTCCCCAACCCAGGGCTTCTGGAGTTAGAGTGCCTTTTACCGGGTCTTTAAGTCCCTAAGTCACTATAGGTGATTCTGCCTTTCCCATAGTAGGGAAAGTTTTCTGCCCCTTTTTTGAGACAAGTGGGAAGGCAGAGGGAACACCTTTGGTACTAGGAATGCAAACCCCATTGGCAGCACCATGGACCGTGTCATGTTATACATCCCCTTACATATATCTCAGTCCCCTTTCCCTACTATATATCCATTGGGTATACCCTGTGTCCCCCTCCCCATGACCACAGGCCCATGCAGGGCCACTTCTCTGACAATTTCATTGGAATAAAAGACATCCCTCCCATGGTACACGCTATCTGCAGCACGCAGTTGTGGCAGAGAGATGCCCTCATCCCATCACAGGCACTCACTACAGGGGAACAGTTGTAAACACATACTGATCCTGTTGCAGAAAACACATTCACTTGCATTCTCACTGACACATACATCCTCACATGACAAAATCCAGTTGTGTAAAATACCCAGATTCTCTTTTTTTCCTCCAACGCTCTTACCGACATGCATTTTGCTTGCAGTTGTATCCCAACAGCCTAACACAGTGCCTGATACATACTAGATGCTCTATAATTATTCATTGAATATATTGTTAAAATTGTTTCTTAAAGACATGCCCAGGACATCTGCACAGCCCTCTCAACCCTGACTGTCACACATGCTTTCCCATCCAGCTTTCCCCTCATGGATGCATGGTCCCACAAACACAAAGTAATTACGTTTCCACACATAACCGTAAGCTAAAGGACAACCCCTGGCCCGGGGGTCTCTTTCAGAGCGGGGAGGAGGAGATTGTGTGGGATCCAAAGGGGCCTCCCCCTGGGCTGAGCCCATCCTTTCCTCCTCCCCCAGCCCTGCCCCGGCCCCAGCTGCTCTTCTTTTAATTGGAGGCACTTTTTTATTCTGCAGGCCAGGGAGAGCTGGTGCTTGGGGGAGGGGTGTTACCAGGTGGCCTCAGAACCAGAGAGAAGGATCTGCAACTCACCTAGGTTCCTGCAAGATGGTCCTATGAGGCAAGAGCCAAGTTTAGGCTTAAGGGAAGCAGCTTGTAGTGAGTGGAGTCAGGAAAGCAGTGTTTGCGTCTGGTCTGCCCCTTTCCAGCTTTCAGTGCCTTGGTTTTCTCATCTGTAAAATGGGGATAACATTACAGGATTAAAGATGAGTGGAGAGATCATTCTTCCAATTGAAGGCGGCTCACACATGGCAGGCGCTCTGTGAGTCCCGTTTTCTTCCCCTCCTTCCTCGTTCCTATCAGGGCTGTTTTACAAGGCATGCAAAAGCACGGGGGAAACACAAGCTGCAGCGAATATAAACTTGTGTGAGTCTCCTCTCCTATTTCAGAAAACTTCCCAACCTTGCAACACCGTGTTCAGGTAACACTGCTCCTGGGAGAAGGGGTGGGGGCCACAGCCCAGCAAATCCTGACCCTCCAGTCTCATCTTTCTAGGTAAGGAAGGGACAGAGAGGGTAGTCTTGGCCCTCAGCAAGGGCCAAGTTGGAATACCCTGTTGGAAGACAAAGGCTGAGATTAAGCTGACTCACACAACCCCAGCACCTCATTGAGGGTAAAAGTTAGGGGTATCCCCAATTGGGATAAAAGTTGACTCTGATAAGCAGAAAAGGTGGGAGGGGAAAAAGGAAGAAATCAGTTAAGGAAGCGGCTATGATAGCAGGGGAAGGTCGGTATATCCCTGGGCTGCTGGATTTTAATGAGAAGAGCTTGACAGTCATAATGGTCCATGTACAAGGTAGTGGTGACCTCTGCCAACCTTAAGTTAGGCCAGCAAGGGTAAAGTCTCCTCCCAAGTACCCTGAACAACTGGCGCCAGATCTGAGGAGTTCAAGAGGTGGATCAGGCAGATGCCAAAAGGGTTGGAAGGCCATCTGAGCTGGAGATGTGCACATGGAAAGATAGGTGGTTTTTTTTTTTTTTGGTTTTTTTTTTTTTAGTCTTGTAAATTTTACCTTCAACCAACTCACACCAAAGGATGTGGTTTTAACTGCAGCAGGTAAAACGGTGGTGAGACTAAAAGGAGTGAGGCCACTAGGACCCAGCCTAAAAAAAAGCTGCAGTACCCCTCCCCATAGTTTTCAGCCTCAAACAAGGAAAATAGCTCAGGTTTTGAGATTCCAGATCAGTCTTCTCTGTCTATGGAACTTGGAGCAAGTTTATTCTCTTCACTGAGTCTCAGTTTTCGTTTTCTTTTTAGAGATGGGGCATTGCTCTGTTGCCCAGGCTAGAGGTGCAATTATAGCACATTGCAGCCTCAAATTCCTGGCCCCAAGTGATCCTCTAGCCTCACCCTGCGGAGCAGCTGGGACTACAGACACAGGCCACTGCACCCAGCCATTTTTCTCTTTTTAAAAATGAGATAAAATTCATATGCTACAATATTCAACCCCTTTAAAATGCACCATTCAGTGGGTTTTAATATTTTTACAAAGTTATGTAACCATCCAGAATGTTTTCATCACTCCAAAAGGAATTCTGTATCCGTTAGCAGTCAATTTCCATTCCCTGCTGCCCCCAGGCCCCAGAAACCACTAACCTACTCTCTTGCCTCTGTGGATTTGCCTATTTTGGGCATTTCATACAAGTGGAATCATATAATATGTAGCCTTTGTGCTTGACTTCTTCACTAGCAGAATAGTCTCCTAGGTTCATCCATGTTATAGCATGAACCAGCATTTCCCTTCTTTTCCTTTTTATGGCTAAATAATATTCCATGTGTGGATATACCAAATTTTGTTTATCTATTCATCAGTTGATGGACCTCTGAATTGTTTCCCCATTTGGGCTATTATGAATAACATTGCCATGAACATTCATTCAATTCTCTCAATTATAAAAAATTGGGACATTTCTATTAACTTCCCAGGGTTGTTATAAGTCTTAAATGAGATAAGTACGATGTGGTACCTGGCACAAAGCTGTCTTTCAGTAAACAATTTATTTCTGCTTTAGTTCCCTCAAGATAAGAGCAGGAAGAGATTCATTCAGGTTCAGACGACTTCCAAAGTAAGTTATGGAAGTCCCTGGGTAGGGGTATAGTACCTGGATTCGGTAAGTGGGAAGAAGAGAACTGGTGAGGGAGCAGGGCCCTTCATGTTTCTGCTTAGTGTTTACAAACAACTGCCAATTTCACATTTGGCTTTGTCTTGAGTAGGCCTTTGTCCACCTGGCTGGAGCTCAGACAAGGTTTCTCCACAGATATGAACTTCCAACCAGCACCTAGGTCTCCAGGCTAACCAAAAAAGCAAGTTGAGTCTAGCTCCTCCATATTGATCCACAGCAATCATAGCTATTGTGAAAGGTGCTTTCCTCACATCTGTAAAATAGAGAGAATACTCATCTTGAAGGATTGATGTAGAGTTTATATTGTTCTCCATAATGCTTAATAACATCTGCCTTGTATTTGCTTCTCTGGTTATTGTCTGACCCCCTCTATAGAATGTAAGCTTCATGAGGTCAGGACCTTTGTTTTGCTCACTGCTATGTCACCCGTGCCTAGAACAGTGCCTGACACAGTGAGTACAGTACTCAATAAATATTATTGAATAAAGAGATACATTCACTTGTTATTCCTCAAGATGAGCATATTTTGTTGTTTGGGGCTGTATTCTTCAGGAGAGAACAGAAATGAATAAGCCACTCTCTGTCTCCAAGATCTCTTCAAGTGGATGTGACAGACATGCCCAAAGCAAATAGATTGCAATAAGACTTGATGAGGAGAGAATGTGAGTCTTCACATCCTAGCATCTTTCCAGATAGAGACAGGGAGTACTCAAAAGTCTAATCTGAAACTGAACTGAAGTAGACCAGAAATAGATCCCAAGTGATGGAACCTGTGCCTTTCCCAAAACTTGACTTCTAAAAGGTAGCAAACATTTTCTACTGGAGAGGGGGAAGAGAGGAAGAAGAAAAAGGGAGTTTCCTCCTTTTCTCTTGGGCTGTCAGCCAGACTGCCACTGGCAAAACGTTGGAAAGGCCTAAATTTGTCCTGGACGCACTTTCCTGATCCTAGTCCCACCAATCCCAGCCCCTACGGTCTTAAGCCCCTATGGCTTCCTCCCAAGATTCCAAAAGTAAGAAAATAACACACACCACAGTCCAAAGTCTTCTTGCCTGGAATAGCCAACCCTGGGGTAATTGTTAGGTGGAAAGCAATCTGGTTGAATTCATTCAAACACTGTAGGAATTGCCTCTTTCAAACCCTGTAGGATTTTACTTCTTGAGGCATCTGTTTATTCAAAAGGAAAGGCGTGTGTTGAGGCATGGGCACCCTGGCAGCAGACCCCAAACCAACCCTCTTGACTTGTGCCTGCCTTTCAGGAAATGTTCCCTTCCTGAATTTCTCTAAGAAGGCTGAGTTGGGGGATGGTTGCTGATTTTTATAACATATAGCCAGTTGTTCATAGTCCTGTGTTTTAAAGAAGGACAAGCCTGAACTCACCGTCCTGCCTCAGGGCCTGGGCTCCATACCTGGGGAGTAGACAGTCTTCTACTTTCTAACAAGCTGGACTTGAAGTTTGGAGTAAATCTCCTGGTTGAGTGACAGGTGTTTCCCAGTTGAGCCCTTGGGGAGATTCTCCAGTTGGGCAGGGACATCCCTTCCCCAAACGTGGGCTGGACTCCTTTGACCCGGTTCAAAGTGAGGGGATGCCTACCAACAGGCCGGGAAGACAGTTGACTTCACCCTCCTTGGGTTTGTCTGTCTGTCCGTCTCTGGGAATGGTCGCTTCTTGTTTTCCCTTTTCCTTTTAAGCGTCTCCTTTTTCCCCTCTTCTCTCTCCTCATGAACTACTCCGAGTCTTGGTCTCCGTCTCTCTATCTCTGGCTCCTGCATCTGTCTCGGCTTCTGGCCTTCCTCTCCCCCTCCCCTCCCCTCCCTCACGCTGTCATTCACCCCGCTCCTCTCCGCGCACAGCCAATGGAGAGACCCGGCCGAAACCGCGAAGCTCTCTTGCACCGGGCTTTTTCGCCTGGTGATTGATGTCCCAGAGTCAACAGCGAGCGAGCCGGAGCCGGGAAGCAGAAGCCAGAGAGGGGAAGAATAAGGCCCCCCTCTCTCTCTCCCCTCCCCCTTCTACTTTAGCCCTTCTGCGCACTTCGCTTCCAAGTCTCCGCGCAGCCAGGAGCCGCTGTTGCCTCCCAGCCCCTGCTAGCTGCCCCCGGAGCCGAGCGCAGCGAGCGCCGCCGCCCGGGCCCCCCCGTGGGGCCGGGGCTAGCATGGAGCACCTGGGACCGCACCACCTCCACCCGGGCCACGCAGAGCCCATCAGCTTCGGCATCGACCAGATCCTCAACAGCCCAGACCAGGGTGGCTGCATGGGGCCCGCCTCGCGCCTCCAGGACGGAGAATACGGCCTTGGCTGCTTGGTTGGAGGCGCCTACACTTACGGCGGCGGGGGCTCCGCGCCCGGAGCTGGGGCTGGAGGCGCGGGGGCCTATGGCACTGGAGGTCCGGGTGGCCCCGGAGGCCCCGGCGGCCCCGGAGGCCCGGCAGGCGGCGGCGGCGCCTGCAGCATGGGTCCGCTGGCCGGCTCCTACAACGTGAACATGGCCTTGGCGGGCGGCCCCGGTCCTGGCGGCGGCGGTAGCAGCAGCGGCGGTGCGGGGGCACTCAGCGCTGCGGGGGTGATCCGGGTGCCGGCACACAGGCCGCTCACCGGAGCCGTGGCCCACCCCCAGCCGCTGGCCACCGGCTTGCCCACCGTGCCCTCTGTGCCTGCCATGCCAGGCGTCAACAACCTCACTGGCCTCACCTTCCCCTGGATGGAGAGTAACCGCAGATACACAAAGGACAGGTTCACAGGTGAGTCCGGCCTGCGCGCGCGCCTCGCCTGGCCGCGGCCCGGGCTCTGTGTTACCCTTTCCCCGCCGGCTGGCTCCCCAAAGCCGGTTCTGTGCGCCAGGTCGCCCAGCTCTTCTTGGTGCTTCCCCCAAGTTGAGCCGCCCGCCCGATTCTACATCGCAGACTCGCCATGCTTGAAGAGTTCTCTCAGCCTGGACCCCTCTCTGTCTCCCAAAGGATCCCTGCTCAGAGAAGCTCTCCCTGGTCCCCTCTCGGGATCCCTGGGCCCGGTCAGGCAGAGAAGAAGGCCATAGATTGAGGACCACCTTCTGCAGCTACTCCGGGTCCGGGAATCTTAGAGAAAGGGGTGCAATGTGAACAGTTTCTTCCGTCCTGGCTGCAGTTCTAGGACCGAAGAAGCCAGCCCCCGGATCAGACGCAAGAAAAGAACAGGTTCCCCCACCTTCGGTACCCTACACACATGCACTCCGCGATCCTAGCTCCGGTGCCCGTGGTGCTGCGGAGCCAGCGGGGGCTCTGAGCTCCAGTAAATCAGCAGAACCAGTGGCCCTTTTTTTCCCAGAGAGGAGGCTTCGTCTGGGAGGATGGCAGCGGGGCATAGCCGCCCAGGACAGCTAGCTTTTCATTTTCGTTCTGTCCGGGCTGCGTGTCCGACCTCGGGCCCAGCCCTGTTATCTTGGGCATGAATAATGCACCGGGCAGGCCAGTGATCGGTGGCGGGAGGACTACTCCCGGGACATTAGGTACTAGGTGGTGGCCGCTGCTGCCTTCTCTGCTGCCCACTCCTGCCTTCCTCTGCTGGCCCTGGCTCCCTCTGCTGCCGTTTCTGCTCTGGGCACTCAACTCTCCCTCTGGTGTGGGTCCCTTCCCCTGTTCTCACTTCCTGCTCCCCTTAGGACTCCCTGGATCCCAGACCATGATCCTCCCGTCCCGGCTGGGAAGCAGCCACAAATTGAGCCCAGGTTAGCCAGCTGGCCTTAGAGAGAGGAGGCAGGAGACACTGGCTGCTGCTGGCAGAGACCGGGACTCCTGGGGATCCCCTGGCTCAAAGGCCCAACAGTGGAAGGAGGGTATACATAACTACTTGGGAGAAGCTGCTGAGAGTCAGACACTGGGCCAGGAGACCCCGAGGCACCCCTGACTCCCTGCTTCTGTTCCAGGCAGGAGCACGGTCAGGGAAACTGCTCCTGCAGCTTCTTACCAGACTCTGGGGCCACAGCAGAAGTGGTGTAGGGGCTGGTGTCCAGACGAAGAACAGTTGCTTGGGTCTAGACCTCAGGAAGGGCCCTCGCTGGAGGGGCCCCAGTGCCCCCAACCCAAGTTTTCTCTGGCCTGGGGTAGCAGGGCCTGCCCATCCCATTCCCCACCCAGGCCAGGCCAGTCTTGAAGGGCCCTGCTGGAACCCCAGCCGAGAGTCTACTAATCCTGGGCCTCTGGTGAAAGGTACCCGGTTTAGGGCCTACCTCGGGGCCCTAATACTGTGTCAGGCATGAAGGAGTTTTGAGCGAGTGTATGGCTGTGGCCTTGTGTTGCTCTGTGTCCTGTGTTTTTGTCCCGTGCCTGTGCTTGTCTGGTCCTGTTTGGGTGTATAGATCTATGAGTTTGCCCCCGTTGTACGTTGTGTTGGTGTGTGCTGCTGTGGACAGAGGCTCAGGTCGGGTTCCAGAGTCAGGTTCGGTCTCCTACTCTGAGCCTGAAGGTCTGGGGCTGACTGAGGGGAGGGGAGCGTGACCATTAGCTCGCCTTAGACTGCCCCTTGGAGGAGGGGCGGCAGGGAGGTGGTTGGGCTCGCGGGAGCCCGGGGCTAGGGAGGCCTCCGTGGTAGCTGCGAAGGCGGCGTCGGACTGGCGGGCAGGAGGGGGCCATTTCCCGCCGTGGGCTTGGTGCTGAGGGCTAACGGGAGGATCTCGGCCCTGCTCGTGGGAGTTCAGCTGCTGCGCTCGCTGATTCGCGGGGTGTTGGGCCTGGGACGCTTCCTGACGCTCTGCTGCTTGCCTCTGCCGTCTGTCTGTCTCCCGCTCCAGTGGCCCTCTCACCCTTCACTGTAACACGCCGTATAGGTCACCCCTATCAGAACCGGACGCCCCCCAAGAAGAAGAAGCCGCGTACGTCCTTCACACGCCTGCAGATCTGCGAGCTGGAGAAGCGCTTCCACCGCCAGAAGTACCTGGCCTCGGCCGAGCGCGCCGCCCTGGCCAAGGCGCTCAAAATGACCGACGCGCAGGTCAAAACCTGGTTCCAGAACCGGCGGACAAAGTGGAGGTGAGCAAGCTGGGCGGGCCGGCAGCCCGCGAGCGGCGCGGTCTCAGGCAGCTGTCGGTTCGTGGCCTTTTCTGGTGCGCACACACTTTCTCCGCTCGCGGTTTCTGATCCTTTCGGAGGAGCGAGCTCCCGCTAGGTTTGCGGGGAGCTGGAAGCAACGGAGGCAGGCCGATAGCTGGGATGGGGCTGAAGGGCCCTGACTCTGTTTTACCAGAGGCTTCAGGGCTTTCTGGCTGGCACACTCTCTGCCGGTGTAGATGCGGCAGGTTTCTTCCGCCGCTTTGGCAAACAGGCGGGTTCGTGCACTCCACGCAGTCCAGGCTCCAGGGATCTGTGTGTCCTGGGGAGTTTTTTGTTTGCGCAAACTCTTGCTTATGGAATCCTGCTCTGTCCCGGAGACTGCATGCAGATCGGCCCGCACCTTGTTGCAGCGCTCCAACCGGGCTCTCGGCAGAGGGTCTGGGGGCCCCAGACCGCGGCCGTGTTGACCGTCTCCTCCCCAGACGCCAGGCTTTTGCGCAGCCGGTCCCTACCCTGGAAGGAGAAAATCAATCCGCGCCGGCTGCGGCGGGGTTTGGCGGGTCCCACTGAAAGGGGAATCAATTAGGAGCAGATGGGTGTGTGTGAGAAAGAGAATTTTCCCTTCTCCCATAGCCGCAACTCCAGTTACTACGCACTGGGTTTTTTTGTTTTGTTTTTTCACATTTACGCTCAAGGACATGAAGCGTCCCCAACACTCCCAAGCAGCCTCCCTCTCCGCGCGCACTGACGCTTTCTCGGGCTGCTCCCTCTGGCACGCTGCACCCTCCCGCACATCTGGCCCTTGCCCGCCGGAGTTTCTGCCCTAGCTCAGGCCCAGTGCGGCAGCGCGGGAAAGTCTGGGCGAAGTCGGCGGCGCCGAGACGGGCGGGCCTTGGGGCAGGAGGAAGGAATTGGAGTTTCCTCTTTTTCTGAACGAAGGCGAGGAATCTGCCTGGGATTCCGCCTACGGGGCCACAAAGGAAGCCATGGTCCCGCGATTCTACCGCACCCCACAGCATTCCTGCCGCTGGGGAAGGAGTGGGGGATGCGGCCTCAGACCTTGGAACGGTAAAGAGGGAGCCAGGGCTAGCTCAGGAGTTGGGGGTGACTCCGGTTTCCAAGGCCTACTGAGGGCTGCGGGCCTAGGGGAGGAGAGGCAGCCTGGCAGGCCTCCCAGAGAGAGGGGCACAGAGAAAGAAAGAGGCAGGCAAAGAGAGAAACTGAAACACAATCAGTTTCAGGGGTGGGAAGGGATAGGGAGCCCGCTGAAGGAAAAAAAGGAGGAAAACAGGCAGCCTACAGAAGTCTTATTTATGTATAATAAAGAAAAGCAATGGATGACTGAAATCAACATATTCTTTTCAAACAAATTCCTTTAATTCAGAGAGAACCAAGTGGGTGGGGAGGAGAGAAAATGAGAGAGAAGACACAAAGCATAAAAGAGAAATATTCAGGCCGTTTGAAATGCAGGGGAAAAGGGAAAGACGAAAGACAGAAAGATACACAGTCAAGAAAAGGCGGCCCAGAGCAGGTCAGCAGCCGCTGCTGAAAGAGGCCCTTGCAGGCTTCGCATGGCTTCATCGATCGCCTACAAATTGCTTCTGAAGGCCCCGGGGACTCCCATTAGGTCTGTCCACCTTAGAGACAGACGTTTGATCTCAGTTGACAGGGTGGAGGGGAGGCATTAAATGGAATAAGTGAGTCATTGCCTCCCTGAACTGCCTCAGAGGAAGCCAGTGGGTCCAGCAGGAGCCCCTGCAGGGCACAGGGCTCCACACAGAAGGCCAAAGGCCTAGAAGACATTCGCAGAGAGAGGGAGGCAAGAGACGTCCCGCAGAGCAGATCGTAGCCGCTGGTCCTTGCCTCTCTACCCTGGACTTATGGGTAGGGTGAGGGCCCTCCGGCTTGGAATGGCACCTGGTCTCCCTCAGGGCGGGGGGGGGGGAGGCGAGATGCCATCCTACCCCTGGCTGCCCCTTGTGAGGCCTGCGGGGTGTGGGCGCTGCTCGTGGATGCGGAATCCCAGCTGTTTGGGCCTCGCAGACTTTCCCACCCCTCCTTCTCTCGATACCTTGGCACCATCCGCTTTGGGGTTTCTAGTCTTTGTTGGAGTCAGGACTCTCAAAAGAAGGGAACGCATTATAGGGGCCCAAACTGGATTTGGGGACTGCAAAGGCGAGCAGCGCTCGTTCAGTTTATCTCCTGGGAACTCACCCGGAGCTGGGCGCACGCGGGAGCCGGGTCGGTGCTCCTGGCAGGTAACGGCTTGTTCCCGGTGCAGACGGCAGACTGCGGAGGAACGGGAGGCCGAGAGGCAGCAAGCGAATCGCATCCTCCTGCAGTTGCAGCAGGAGGCCTTCCAGAAGAGCCTGGCACAGCCGCTGCCCGCCGACCCTCTGTGTGTGCACAACTCATCGCTCTTCGCCCTGCAGAATCTGCAGCCGTGGTCTGACGACTCGAGCAAAATCACTAGCGTCACGTCGGTGGCGTCGGCCTGCGAGTGAGCCTGCCCATTCTGCCCTGTGGGACCCCAGGCCCACTCAGGGGTCACTGAGGCCTGAGACCCAGGACTCCTCCCCACCTTTCCTGGCCTCAGACTGCACCCAGGAGGGGAACACTGCCCTCCCACGGCACTGAAGGGCCCCCATATTTGTGCCGACACTGTTCTCTCTTCGGTGGAAGAAGAGCTCAAGGGATAAGGACACGCACCCCCTCCCAGACGCGTCCCGCACCCATCTGAACTGTTAAGAAATCTCTGTTTTTGTTTATTTCACTTTATTTTAATTTTTAACGTGGGATTCAGAGAGAGGCAAGGGAGGTAGGGGAGGAGGAGCTTCTTAGGTCCCCAGGGCTATCATCTGAATTTGCCCTGGGAAACCCCTTCTCTGTGACCCACTTCTCATCACACACATGGAAACCCATAGGCCCACACAGAGGTGGTGTCACTGTCCCTCCTGGTGTCACCCCAGAGTCATACATGGGCATCTATGGCAGAGTGTCATCCAGACACAGGGTCACAGTGTTTACATATTGGACCTCACGATCAGACACAGGTCACGGGTGACACACACTCATCCTGAACGGCATGGCACTCCCTCCAGCACAAACACAAGGTCAAGGCCACACTGTGGCACACTACACCATACACAACAGCCACAACAGCCTCATTTGGTCTGCCAGGCCCCTACCACACATCCCAGCCCAACCCAGGTATGCACAGACAGATTTTCACATAAATGCAGCCCATTTCTCCAGAACCCATTTGGGGGAGGGTGTTAAGTTATGCACTTATAAGGTGTTTTCTGTGTAACCATTTTATAAAGTGCTTGTGTAATTTATGTGGAAAAAATAAATAAAAGCCTCCGGATCCGGAGTCAGGGCTGCCTGCTCCTTGCGGACCCTAGCGTCCTTCAGCTACTTGGGTTTGGTGTGAGCTGATGCTTCAGGGGCAGCCCTTGGTATCTGAACTTGAGAGACATGTTGAGGGGCAGGACCCTAAGGCTCTGGAGAGAGGAAAGGAGGAGGACAGATGGAGAGAAGGCAGAGTTGAGGAGAGCAGGGAGAGTCAGGCTCTCCTGGGATTGCCAGTGCCTGAGAGGATATGGATTTCTTTGGATGTGAGAGTCGTGTGTGTGTGTGTGTGTGTGTGTGTGTGTGGTGTTTGTGATAATGTGAGCAATCAGCAATGTGAACAAATAGTGAATATTTGTAATGGTGTTTAAGTGTATAATTATGTTTGCAATTCTTGCATGTAAATGCTTGTTTCTGCTTAAGTTGCAAATCGAAACTATCATTGAATGCATGGGCTTGTAGTGGTGTGTGTGTGTAACCCTATGCGAATGAGACTGTTTCTTTTTGGGTAATTGTGTAATCAACCATTGTTTGTGATTATGTATGAATCATGTTAATATTTGAGAGAATATGTTTCTCTTTGTAAATCTATTTTTCTGTGAAATATGTGACTGCTTCTGAAGTGGATCATCTTGGATTTTACGGGTGTAATTGTGTGTAAGATGTAATCATGTGTGAGTTGTGCATTTTCCCTGTATTTACTTGTGTGTGACAGAATGTAATTGGGGGAGTCAATGCAGTGGGGAGTGTGGATCATTGTGGGAGACCATCACTGCAGGTAGGTGGGTGTGGTTCTGTATGAGTGTGTGTAATTGTGCGCTGATGGTGTATGTGTTGGTGGGAGTCTGATGTGCGATACCCAGATACATTGTGGTGGGACCACCATCTGCTGAAGATCTGGGGCTCTAGACGCTTACCCAGCAAGCTGCAGAGACTAGAGCACATTGAATCAGGAATTAGGGCCAGGATCCTCTCTGGTGCTCTAAGTGGGACCTACCAGTTCCCAGCACTAGCGTGGCCTAGGAGGGATCTAAAGAACTGACTTTCTGGGGACCTTCAGGGAGCCCCCAGATCACCGTTGCCAGACCTTCAGCCACAGTACACATGCACACAGGCATAATAACAGCCAGCCCCCAGCCTCTTCGAACTATCCTAGACAAGACTGACTTGGGTCTGCTTTTCTGGAAGAAGCTGGGTGGTGGAGGGTCTAGAGAACTCATCGCCCTAGGGGTGAGTTGAAATGGAGGGATAAGAGGCTTTTTCTCTGGCATGGGACAGTGAGAGAACTTTTCAACTGGAAAGTAGAAGTTCGTGGTGTGGGGGCCCCTGGAAGCTCTGCAGAAGTGTTTGCGGGACACTGAGGGTGGGGAGCCACCCTAACCGTCAGAGCCACTGTCCCCCATACCTGCCCCTGCCATGGGGGCTGTGACACAGGTCGTGAGCACAGCAACTTCCCATCCCAGCAAGCCCATGGGGAAGTTCGGCTGAGTGGAGGATGGGCTTGGTCATCCACCCCATCACCTGGGGTCCCCTGGGATATCCGCATGAGAGGGGGCTTCTGTCACTCATTTTGTGTAGACATGAAGAAAAGAGAAAAAAGGGAGGCTTCAGGGTCCGAAGACAGCGGCCAGCCATTCCGCGCCATCCCCACAGACCCGCGGAGTGCCCAGGTTGGGCCCTGACGAGCTGTGTGGGGCGTAGTGAGAAGGTTCTGGTGGCAGCGCCGGGTCTGCGGCAGGTCTCCCGCATTCACCGGCCGTGGCAAAATCCAGAAATAGCCTCCAGCGCCAGGCCGGGCAAAATCCAGAAATAGCCTCCAGAACCTCAGAAGTCGTCTCCCTCTATCTGGGCAGGTCTGCTCTCCCCTCTGCTCTCGCAGAACTGGAACCACCGAGCCCGCGCCTTCTTCGCGGGGTGCGGTTTCTCTCCTCTTTTGGACTCAAGATCGATGCTTCCCGGCTGCGCGATCCCACAGCAGGACCCCAGGGGAGACTGCCGCCTTCTTCCCGCCTCCCAGTTTCCCAAGACCGCCTCTAGAGGCTGCTGTGTCCGGAGAACCCCGAGCACTTTCTGAACACAGCCTAACAGAAGAACGGAGGTTGGGTGGGGAGAGGCTGGCCGGCCCAAACACAGCAGCCCCAAGCTGGCTCCCAAACCTGGGCTCTCCAACCCTTCTCCCATCCCCTCTTGAGCAAAGTTAGGCCCAACACCACTGTCCCCCAAAACGCCTCCTACCCTCCCTCCCACTCACCCCCCATCTTCAGGAACGTCATAGGGCTCACACTCACAAACCGCGGAGAGCACATGCAGGCCAGAGCCCTCAGCCCGCAGCTCTCGGACCCTGTCCAGCTCCACCCGGACTCGCGCAGAAGCGGACATTCCTAAAGTTGGGACAATCCCAGCGCAGGGGCCTGGGGCGCCCAGGGCGGGCGGCCTTTGAGCTTCCCAGATGCCGCTCGCCTGCTCCCAGCGCTGCTCGGCCGCCTGCGGCCCGGGTCGTGCACTTTCAGCGGGGCCCCGCTGACGCTCCCGCCCTTGGGCTAGGCCTCCCGGGGGTGCCAGACTCCCGGGGACGCTGGGACCTGTGGCGCGGCGGGACACGCAGGACTCCCGTCTCTCCGCCCGAAATTCGTTGAGACCGAATGTCAGTGGATCCCGGGTCCGCCGAGCGCCGCGGCCAGGGAGAAAGGCCTGGGTGGCGGCTGGACCCGCAAACTCCGTCCCACGTGGGGCGGAGGCTGGAGGGGAGGGGGCCTGCGAGAGTCACAGTCAAGGCCAACTACTCACAACAGAAAGCTCGAAACTCTTCCTCCCCTGCCAGAAATGACCGGTCTCTGTTCAGAAATAGAAAAAGAACTATCGGAATAATTGTGTGTAGAGGTGCCGGGAGAGAAGGGGAATTAACAAACCTGTCTGCGCAGAAAGGCCAGCTTCCTTCCTTGGCTTGAGACCCGACGGCAATCACCAAATTCCTGTGGCCAGCGAGCCCTGCCGCTCAGATCTGGCCCTGTGGCTGAGTGGGTGGCGGCCCCAGGGCTGGGGTCCTAGAGGCCCTGTGCAGTGCGGTGGGAGGCACACAGAGAATCTGGCTCAACCTGTTAACTATAATAGCGGCTTTGTGTGGCTGCATCTGTGCTTGGGGGCTGTGTGGCACCTCCTGAGCACTGACTACCCTGTGGTGGCCCCACTACCAGGCAGTTGTGGGGTTTGCCCTGGGCACAGGACTCAGATGGGTGCCCTAACTGTGGGACGACTGACTCGAAGGGGGGCAAGGTAGGTTTCAGGTGCTTGAGACAACTAAGCAAGGACCTCCAGCCAGCTAAAGCAGCTGGGACTCAGCTGCCAGGCTTCAGGGCAGCAGGGAGGCTGTGGCCCTGGGGCTGCCCTGAGGGCCCTTCAGCTCAGGTGCCAGAAAAGACCTCCTCTCTCATGCTTTACTCCTTCTACTGCCCTCATGCCCACTTTCACATCTATGTCACTCCCACACAGCCCCCAAGTCCTGCTCCCTCCCAGGGCCCCCAGACCCTCCAGATCAGCTCAGAGTTTGAAGTCCCACAGCCAGGCTGTTGTCAAGCAATTGGCAGGAGCTGCCACCACGTTCCCTGCGTGGCTCGAAAGGGCCCATCCAATGTCTTCTGCCCGCATTCAGCCCTGGCCTGGTTGGCCCAGGGAAGCCCCTCCCACCCAGGAACCTTCACCTGGATTTCTTATCCTGGAGAATCTGATAGGAACAGGCTGAGCAGAGGCTGGAGTCAGGTCAGGTTTTCCAAGGACCTCAGAGCAGACTCCAAAGACTGGTTGTGCATGATGAGGGTGAGGGGTGGCAGGTTGGGGTGTGAGGGAGGGCTGGGTGAGTTCCAGGGAGTGGCGGGTTACCTACATTGTGTCCAGGGGTGGGTACAATTCACATGCCCCCGCTCACAGCCTGCATTGCTGGGTACAACCTCACATACCTCCTTCAACTATGCAACAATCAGGGTGTGCAATGTTACACGAGGGGAGCTACAAGTGTGCAGTGCCAGGCACACACACAGCCTTCACTTCTGGCTCAAGCTCACACCTGACCAGGCCTGCTCCTGTAGGTGGTTACCCCTGGACACCCCTCCTCTCCTTCCCTCTTCCCCCACCCCCTAACAGAGGGGAATCTAACTCCATTCTCAGCTGGCCTGGGGGTGGGGGTTGTCTTGGGAGCTGGCTTCAGGTTCCAGCCCTGCAGCTCAGGTGGTAACAGAACCCCATGTGCCCGAGGCTGAGCTTGGGGATAGCAGCAGCCACCCTAGATACTGGCTGAGGACCCTAGCAAGGCCCAGAAGGTCCAGCGGCCGCCACTGCCTGCCCAGAGCCTGGGGAAATCTGGCCTCCTTGTGTGTGAGAAGATTGTGAGGGGTGCGGGGCGGGGAATGGGGGGGCTTCCATTGCGTGCCTCCTTGGGGAAAGGCTTGGGTGGGAGCTGCTCCTGCCCCTCCTGTTTTCTGCCCTACGAACCCACAGCCCACATTTCTTTGGTTGCTGCCGGAGGAGCCAAAAGACCCAAAAGCTGGAGGCCGCGGCAGCGATTCAGCAGCCACCCAGAAGTGGGAACCGGACCTGGGACTTGGTCACGGAAGCCCAGAACGAGTGAGTTCCGGGCGCCCTCTAGGGGCCGCGCGTGGCAAGGCGCTTCGAGCCGAGGCTCTGGGAGTTTGTATTCTCCGTGGCACCCTCGGAAATGCAGTGGCGGTTGTTACTGAATGGGTTGGAAAATACGAATGGTAATCATACTAGCAAACAATGTTATGGAGCATATGCTGTGTGCCAGGCACTGCACTATGCTTTAAGAGTACTACTTCATGCCTAGCAACCACCTTATGAGGTAGTGGTATTTTTTTCCCTACTTTATACATAAGGAAAATTGAAGTTTAAAGAGGTTAAGCAGGGGCCGGGAGCTGTGGTTTAGGCCTGTAATCTCAGCAGTTTGGGAGGCCGAGGCGGGTGGATCACTTGAGGCCAGGAGTTCCTGATCAGCCTGGCCAACATGGTGAAACCCCGTTTCTACAAAAATACAAAAATTAGCCGGACGGACGTGGCGGCGGGCGCCTGTAATCCCAGGTACTCCAGAGGCTGAGGCAGGAGAATCGCTTGAACTGGGGAGGCGGAGGTTAAGCAGCTTGCCTGAGAGCCCGCGGCTGGTAAACAGTGAGGCCAGCATTCCAACCATGAGGTCTAACTCTAGAGACAGGGTCCTTGAAAGGGATGGCCGAGTCCTGGGATGTCATGTATTTAGTGAGAATTGGAGATGAGACCCTACCAGGGTGGGGGTAGGGGAACATCCCTGGAAGGCTCTGTTGTATGCTATATAAGGTGTATTCATTTATATACAAATAGCCCCTACCAGTGTCTTAAACTTTTGTATGTGCAAAAATCACCCAAGGATCCTGTTAAAATGTGGATTCTCATTCATTAGATCTTGATGGGGCCTGATGAGATGAATCTTTATGAGACTGCACATTTAGAATAATCTTTTGGTATTGTTGACACTGCTTCAGGCATCAAGGTCTTAAACTACTTCCCCACGTCTAAGATCTAATCCTAGGATTTTAAAGTTGCCTGCCAAATATGACTTGTAATCTTGTTTTATTTTCTTAAGAGCATTTTTCCATTTTGTTTAAATAAATGAAAAACAGTGACACATGTAATACCCCCTTCTGATAGACTGTTTTGGCTTTTCTTTTTCCCAGAGCATTGATAAGATATTTTAGACTGCTCTGTCCACATGCCACAGGACTCACCAATCCCAGTGTTTTATGTCCTGCTATTTTCCCTGTTCCTGGCACTGCTCCTCTGATGCCAGTTCCCCTCTCCTTCTGCACCTTCCCTCTTCCAAAAACCCTCTTTCAGTCCCAAGCAGCTGTTGAAGTGTCTTTGAAGATCAGCCTAAGTGTTAAGCCTGGCTTCTTTGCTGTCCAACCTCGAGTAAGTTCATTAAGTTTTAGGATCTTGCAATTTCCTTGCCCATATTACAGGGCCAACCTGTAATTAACCTGGATTAAGGGGATTTAGAAGATAACTCAGGTAAAAGAGCTTGGCTCTTCACAGATGCTCCAGGAATGGCACAGAGCACCCCAAGGTGTTGTGGCCTGGGTTTTCCACCCTCAGGACTTGCTGGGGCCCTCAGGGTGGGTCCTACAAATCTCAGGGCATCTACCCTCTGCACCTCATTCCCAGACCCTCAATTTCTGGAGGGAAGTTGAGGGGCAGCTTTCCCTTACCTTTGGCCTAGGGAATCTCAGGATCACATGCAATTACCCTGCTGTCAGGTGGCCACACCTGATTGCACAGACTGGGGAGGCCTGTCCCACAGGTTCATAGGAAAATGCATAGGGGTTTCATGGTCCCTCACCATTCACTTGCTGTCAGAGAAAAGCGGCCCCTGCACATTGGCACATCTGTTCCCAAAGCCAGCCACGAAAACTCAGACACACAGTTGTATTCTTGTACCCATTTTGGGAACCAGAGGCTTCACGTCTGCAGACTTTGACTTCTCTCCCTTTCCCATCCCAGGCCAGAAATTGGGTGCTTCCTGGTCAGCGCAGGACTGGTCTGATTATTGTGGTTATTGCCCTGGGGCGAATTCTGCAGAGGAGTGGGCAAAGGAATATGGAGGGACCGATTTACTAACCCCACAGAAGCCCCAAGGTTTCCAGTGCCTGTGGGACTCCATTCAGCCTGGGCTCTGCAGGACTGGCTTCTCTCCCTCGACATAAGGTGGAGCAGGGGGGTAGGAGTGTCTGCGTGGGAGATGGGCTGAAGAAGCAGATCTTTGGAAGGCCTGGAGTCTTCGGTTGCACTAAATGAGCAGAGCCTCCAGTTCCAGGGAGTTGCCCCTAGCCATCCCTGAGCCTTCCGCCCTGGGGTGGGTTCTACTGTCCCCTCCTCACAGCAGCCTGATGTCCTGGCTTTTCCTGGGGTGTCACCTCCAGAAGAAGCCAAGCACAAACGTTCACAGGGATCCACTGAGCTCCTGAGTTGCCAAGGGACACCTGCACGGAGGTGCCAGGCCATGCGCTGGAGACAGCCCGTAAGTGAGAAAAACTCGCTTCCCTCCAGCCTCACTGTGCCCAGGCCGCCCTGTGAGCCCTGCAGCAAGCTGGTGGGGGGCGGGGGGAGGGCTTGTTAGTAAATGATCCAGAAGCGCCCCACCCCACACCCCGCCACAGGGACTTGTCCGGGCCGGGCTAGATGCCAAGATGCCATTCACCAGATTTGTGAAAATACGAGAAATCCGCTCTCATTTGGGGCCGGCATCCAGGAGGCCGAATATAAACCTCTTCCGAAGGGAAGGGACATCTTGCACCGTCGCCCTACAAATCTGGCCCTCTAGGGTGTGGAAGAGTGCGGCGGGGATGCAGGGAAAAACACACAGCCCGTAGCGTAGCCGTAGCCGTCTGCTTGGCTCTGACCAGTCCCCAGCCTCCACTCAGCTCGGACTCCAGACCAGGGCTCCGCGGGGGGTGGTGCGACTCTAACCCCACGGTCGCCACAGCAGCTGGAGAATTCGGCCAAACCTGACTCTCCAGAGGCGAGGGCTGCGCCCGAACGCGTGGAGCTGCACTCATAGTGCTGCCAGGGAACCGGCCCCGCCGCGCTCTCCTGGACTGCGGAGGCGGCCTGAGAGGTGGCGCCCCCGTTCTAGGCAGAGAAGGGTTGACTCTTCATTCCTGCGCTTCAGGGCCACATGTCCCAGGCGGGTTGAGCCTCAGTGATGTCTGCCGTTGGGTTCGCTTGTGGACCATCCCTTCCTGGGACCCCAGACCCGGGCCAGGGCCTCCAGGACGCCTGGGTCTCGCACCCCTTGCTTTTCCCGACAGGCTCCCGGAGTCTCATTTCTAGAAATGGTTCGGGACCTCGTGACTGTGCGGAGGCCGCCCCAGGGCTCCGAGGGCACCGCATAGGACACCAGGCCCTTCCCAGCTCAACCTGGGCCAGCCGCGGCAGTGAATTGGCGCCTGCCGATTGCGCGGCAGAGACTGGCGAGCGGCGCTCTGCTGGAGCCAACCCCGCACCGCGCAGCGCCCGGATCCGGAACCCCCAGCAGGAGAAGGCAGGCGCTAGGAAAGCGTGAAAGGGCTACGTCCTTTGGGTCAGGATTTGCCCTGCGACCAGAGGATGGGGCTCATGGTTCCAAAGCGCGGACTTCGAAGACGAGAACCTGGAAGGAGAAACACACACTCCCCCTGCCATCCTCCTTGAGTTCTCTTGCCCAGCCCACAGCCTCCCTGAAGGATCCGGGCAAGGGCAAGGCCACGAGAGCTCAGGTGCTGTTAATTTCCGTTGAGGAGAAAGCACCCTGGGGTCCCTGTCACATGGAAATTCCCTGTGGCAGTGCTGTGAGCTTCATCACAGTAGGCCCTGCAACTCCCTCTGCACTTCTTTGGAATCTCCAGGAGTTGTTGGGGCGGGCCGAGGAGCTAACCCAGCCCTGGCTCCTCCTCCCCAGGGAGCCGAAACTTCTCTACTTCTCTGACTTTATGGTCCTTGGAGGCAGGGTAGGGGTTCAGGGGACTGATTCCTTTGGATTTCTGGGCGACAGGTCTGGCAAGTCAATAACCACCCCGGTTGTCCCGACAAACATGTCTTCTTGGTGATCAGAGTCCATAAAATAGGCATGTAGGAAACGGTGTCCCCTACAACCAATACGGAGACAGAAGCCCCTCTCCTCTGTATAAGGTTTAGAGAGTGCTTCTCCACCCTGGACTGCAGAGAATACTTTCTTCCCTTGAGTCTTTGATTTTCTGCAGCCCCTCAGTGTGTGGAGCCTGAGTCCAGCTAACCCAAGAAGAAAAATGAACTGATTCCAGGGATATTCAGTAGTTTACAGGATCAACAGGAAGGCTGAGGAATTAAGGAACATCAGTTTCAGGAAGCACAGGAACGCTTGGTTAGGGCACTGCTGCTAGCACCACAGTGGCTAGACTCTGGCACGAACATCACTGAGAGTAATTTCCTAACCTTTCCTCCATCTTCACTTCACTCCCTCAAGATTCAAAAGTTATGGAGTATCATTTGATGATACTAAGAGTAGGACATGTGTCCAGGCACTGGTTGTCAGAGATGGGAGGGAAGAGCATAGTCCCTTACACCTCCATACTAAAAGCTAAAACTATTCCACCAGTATTTACCCTGTTTGAGGACAGTCTCCCTATCAGGAACTGTTCAGATGGTAGGTTAAAAAAGGGTGGGGGGACCCACCTGAGGGGACCCACCACTTTGACTGCCCAATATCCACATATTCCTTTTTTCTCAAATGTACAGCCTTTTCCTCCACAAAATGCTCCCACCTAACGTTATGCTACTGTCACTCATTACAGAAAATGTATTCAACTTTCCTGACAATCCAAAGCCTCATAGCTCTAAGTTCACTACCTTTGTTCTCTTCCTTCTCTAGTTCTGTTGGAATCTGGTCTCAATATTCTGCAACTTGTGGATTAGACTAAATTGTAAAGCTAATAATCATCACACATAATACTGTAATAGTGGCCAGGCATGGTGGCTCACCCTTGTAATCCCAAGCACTTTGGGAGGCCGAGGCAGGCAGATCATTTGAGGATAGGAGTTCGAGACAAGCCTGGCCAACATGGTGAAACCCTGTCTCTACTAAAAATACAAAAAAAAAAAAAAAAAAAAAAAAAAAAAAAAAAAAAAAAAAAAAAATTAGCCGAACGTGGTGGCAGGCGCCTGTAATCCCAGCTACCCGGAAGGCTGAGGCAGGAGAATCACTTGAATCCAGGAGGAGGCGGAGTTTGCAGTGAGCTGAGATCATGCCATTGCAATCCAACCTGGGCAACAAGAGTGAAACTCTGTCTCAAAAAAAAAAAAAAGTAATAATAATAATAATAATACAATCACAAGGGAATAAGAACTGGAAGAAAATGTATGAAATTAAAATATAAACTGTCTAATATGACAACAGGTCAGGACGTAAAAGCCATTGTCTTTTTTTTACATATTTGTTATTCATGACATCCTTCCTCCCTTTTCCATTCTGTTTCTTTTGCCTTCAGGCAGCACCTGGGCTGGTTTGGGTTCTTTATACTGGAGAGAGCCAAGCCTTTGTTCCTGAGGGATCTGAGCCCTTGATGGTCCTGGCTAGAAAGGGCTGTCATGGTCTTCCATTAACTTTTAGCCCTGGACATAACAGCACTATAAGGGACCCCAAGGGAGCCCTGTGATTCCATGAATACTCCCTTTTGCCCCATTGTGTAGGAAAAAATTCTACTTGAACTTGCTGTCACTCTAGCCAATTCCATAGTCTCCCTTAACCTTGCTCATCCATTGACAGGAGCAACCAGAAGTGACCAGGTAAGAATTTCTGCTCCCATTTCAGTGAAAACATTGTTTCTCTTGGTGGGAACTTTCTTCCCTTGGGGACTCTAACTCTAATATAGCAGAAACAAGAGTCACAGAAAGTGAGGGGGTCACTGGGGACTTGTAGAAGGTATTGTCCTCTCTTTTTGGGGTCATACAATCAGGCTATGGGGGAAATAGCAGCAAATATTAAGTGCTAGCTCATAGCACATGTTTCATCCTGAAGCACTGCACCACACTACCATAAAGTACAAACCAGGCTGTTCTAATAACAGAGTGTCCAGAAATATAGTGGCTCAAACAAGATATAAATTATTTTTTCTCTTGCATCCAGGAAAGACAGATAACTCTGCTCTGTGAAGGCATCGGAAGGCCCAGGCTAGTGAGGAAGCTTTGCCATTCTCTGAAGCCACCTTCCAAACTTGTGTCAATCCTTGACAGAAGGAAGGAAAGGGGGCAGCAACTCCAAGCAACCTCTTAAAAAGATTACTGCAAAGTTGTGCATATTTCACTTAAAATCCACTGAGCAGAGCTAGCTGCAGGGGAGGCTGGGAAATGTAGGCTCTAGGTGAATCTAGTGGATATTGGCCCGTTGTTTAAACTGCAAAATGAATTCTTGTCAACAGCAATGTTGTGTGGAAAACTAGACAATTATAAGGCCATGGATGAATGTATTAGCAGAAGCTTGATGCTCAGAAAAGGCATGTACAAGCCTACCACCAGATACCTCATTGGTGCTCCTGGAGTTATGGTATAGAGGCACCAGTGAGGTATCTGGTGGTAAGTTTCTACACGGTAGGGGCCTTGAAGCTGGTCCCAGTTGCTGGCAAATTGGTTAATTTTGCAGTAAGGTTAGACTTGGGAGATGTTGAGTTTATGCATAGTTTCTTTCATCTTGGTCTTGGGCATATTTCTAAAACCAGCTACTTGGGAGGCTGAGGCAGGAGAATTGCTTGAACCCGGGAGGCCGAGGTTGCAGTGAGCCGAGATTGTGCCACTGCACTCCAGCCTGGGAGACAGAGCAAGACTCCACCTCTGAAATTAAAAAAACAAAAAAAAAACCAATAAAAAACTTTTTCAGGTTCCTTTCAGGGTATAACGTTTCTGACATTGTTACTTTAGATCAGGCTGATTGTAACGATGTAAGAGCACTTATCAAAGACTCTGAGGTTGGTGTTTTAGTTTGGGCAGCTGGGAGTCCAGGTTTCTTTCATTTATCTGCTCCTTTGAACAGAACCACCTCCAGATGCTAGAACCAACCTTAGACTCTTTGGCAGGTGCTCCTACATATGAAATTCAGTGAAAATTAAAATTTGTCGCCTTCCCCATTCCTGTTTTAAAGCCCTGAATTGTTTTGATATGGGGGACTTTTCTTCTCAGGTTTGCTTTTCCGGTTGGCATACTGGGATTTGGTAAGTCTGAAGAACGTGTTGGGTTCGAGGGTGGGGCATGAGGATGCATGATGTCCCCTTGCAAGGGCACTCCAGAAAAAGTCACAGCCTCATCAGACAAGCGAAGAGCTTTGTCAGACATGGGGAGAAGTTGCATAAGCTGGTAAGGGAAGCTCAGTGAGAGCGGGGATCTGAGTTAGTCTGAATCTTCTGGACATCCCTTATATATCCCCAGCCCAATTCTCAAGGTCCTGCTTTTTTCTAATCCATGTTCTGACTTGATAGGACTGTGATTTGTCTAACATTTAGTCCCAGAGCCATTGGGGTCAGATTTCAAGATTGGTTTTCATTTACGTCAGCCCTGATGCTACAAGAGATAAGGTCTAGTTTCAGCAATGATTGAAAGTCCATGGGTTTAATTCATTACTTTGAGCTAATTTAGAGCCTGAGCTTGTTATCCGATTTCTATAAGCTGTCCTATAGCATTAGAAGCAGCACTGCATCCAAGACGGTCTCCCAAAGTCTGGTCCTCACTGGACATGTCATTTTATTTTACCTATTTATTTATTTAGAGACAAAGTCTCGCTCTCTCAACCAGGCTGGGGTGCTGTGGAGTGCAGTAGTGTGATCACAGCTCAGTAAATCATTGAACTCCTGGGCTCAAGGGATCCTCCTGCCTTATCCTCATGTCTGTAGCCTGGGACTATAGGCATGCACCACCACGCCCAGCTCATTTTTTAGAAAATTTTATTTGTACAAACAGAGTCTCACCATCTTGCCCAGGCTGGTCTCAGACTCCTGGGCTCAGACTCCTGCCTCAGCCTCCCAGGCTGCTGGGATTAAAGGCACCCAGGCAGGTTTTCATCCTATGGAATAAGCTACTAAATTCCCATTCTTGAATCCCAATAGACCTACAGCCCTAACTAAGCCAAATAACCAATTCCAATTTCCCCCATTTCTCTGATAATCTTTCACCTGGCATCGTTTTTCTGGTACAATTTTTATGCCAGTTAGAATTCTTGGCAGTAAGCACAAAAAATATTAATCTTGGCTTTCCTAAAGATAAAAGAGTAAAGGGAGTTTTGGGGAAAGATTTTAAGTAGCTCATAGAATCTAAACGCCAAAGAATCACTGCAGAACTGGGAAGGCAGCAAATACAGCCAAAGTCAAACCACAAGAACATCCTGGCTAGGAGTCTCCACTGGTGTCTCTGCCACTGAATACTCAGTGTTGCTGTCACTGTGATCCCAGCCCCATTGCCCCCATGCAGAATAATATTTTTGACTGTCCATATGTTTTTGAGTCATCCTGGGCAGGGGCATACATTGGATCAACTTGGGTCATGAGTCCATAAGCTGCTGCTGATGGAGATGAGATTCTGCCTCCCTCCAAGATGCACACGAGGGAGATTCTTCCTGGATGGTAACTGCATTTAGATGTGGAGAGGCCACACACACACACACACAAACACACACACTCACACACACACACACACACAGCTGTTCACTACAGTTGGAGACTTTCAGGCTTTCCTTTCTTTCTCCATACAGCCTAGAACCCCTCACTGATCGCAGCTTTTTCCCTTCATCTAACTCACACGCGAATAGACCCCAGGCCTGGAGCCACATCACCACCTCACGTTTTCTCTTGGTCAAGTCACAGAGCACTGCTGGAGAAATTCACACAGCTGCAGGACAGGTAAACCCATGGAGTCCAGCTTTTGTTGAACCTTACCAGGGCTTAGAAACCCTTTTATGTGAAATATAATATTAACTCTAAAAACCAAGGACCTTTTTGTACATGGCTAAAATTCATAATAATAACTTAACAGCATCTAGTATCCAGCCCACATTCAAACCTGTTCCCCAAATCTTGTGAAAGAGATCTTTCTGTAAGGCAAATATAATTATATCACTTCCTTCATTAAATTATTATAATATATAAATATTGCCGGACAAGGTGGCTCACACCTATAATCACAGCTCTTTGGGAGGCTGAGGCGGGTGGATCACTTGAGGTCAGGAGTTCGAGATCAGCCTGGCCAACATGGTGAAACCCTGTATCTACTAAAAAAAAAAAAAAAGAAAAATACAAGAATATAGCTGGGCGTGGTGGTGGGCGCCTGTAATTCCAGCTACTTGGGAGGCTGAGGCAGGAGAATCGCTTGAACCCAGGAGGTGAAGGTTGCAGTGAACCGAGATTGTGCCACTGCACTACAGCATGGGCAACAGAGCAAGACTCCATCTCAAAAAAAATTATTATAATATATAAATACTGTAAAATATGCAAATGCAAACAGTACAAAGTGGTTTGGAGTCAAAAGAGGAATCACCCTTTTTCCCCTCTCCCTTTTATTCTCCCCTCTTCTTTCTGGTCCAGGCTGCCTCCCAAGAAGTGTAAATTGTGTTTTTGTTTGTTTGTGATTTTTTCTGACATGGAGTCTGGCTCTGTCGCCCAGGCTGGAGTGCAGAGCACGATCTCGGCTCACTGTCACCTCTGCCTCCTGGGTTCTAAGCTATTCTCCTGCCTCAGCCTCCTGCATAGCTGGGATTACAGGTGCCCACCACCATGCCCAGATAATTTTGTATTTTTAGTAGAGACGGGGTTTCACCATGTTGGCCAGGCTGGTCTCAAACTCCTGACCTCAGGTGATCCACCGGCCTCAGCCTCCCAAAGTGTTGGGATTACAGGTGTGAGCCACCACGCTTGGCCCCAATTTTTAATTTCATGTATTTTCTCCCAGTCATCTCCCAGACATTCACACGCATGTACATATGTAGATATATCCTTAACACAGAATACAAAAGGATCATCCCATACACAATCTCATGTGACTCGCGCCTTTCATTTGATGACCTATCTTGCATGTCTTTCCATGTGAGTAAAGATAAAAATTCTTTGGTGGCCCCTGTCTTCTTCCCTCATGTCGAGTTCTGTGTCTATCCAAGTGCACTTTACCCTTTCATAACTCCTTGGCCATGTACACGTCATTTCTTCTGTCTGGAATAGCTTCTCTTTCATGGGACCCATAAATTCTTATTCATCCTCTATAAAACCTTTCCTGTGCTTGGGGCCAAATTAGACTTTCTTCCCAGCTCCCAAAATGCCCATTTATGTCATCATACTTATTACAGAGTTGTTAGTTAGTTAGTTAGTTAGTTAGTTAGTTAATTAGTTAGTTAGTTTCAAGAGGCAGGGTCTCATTCTGTTGCCCAGGCTGAAGTGCAGTGATGCGATCATAGCTTACTGCAGCCTTGAACTCCTGGGTTCAAGCGATCCTCCTGCCTTAGCCTCCTGAGTAGCTGGGCCTACAGGCACACACCCCCACACCCAGCTAATTAAAAAAATTTTTTTTGTAGAGACAGGATCTTGCATGTTGCCTAGGCTGGTTTTGAATTCCTGGCCTCAAGGGATCCTTCTGCCTCAGTATAGTGAGGGACATGGATAATAATGACCCCAAGCTCACCAGCCTGGCCTTGGCATTTCGGGGGCACGCAGTGGGAATTACTGAACACCGGTTTTACCTGGAAAACAAGGTCATATTAAAAAAATTTATATATACACATATATACACATATATGTATATACATATATGTGTGTGTGTATACATATACATATATAGCTGTTTTGTTTTGGTTTGTTTTTCCAACTGCTCCCTGAAGAGCAAGGCTACCCTACAGGCAGTATGCCCAGAGTTGCCACAAGGTCATATTTGGCCAAAACAGATAAGACACCTCTACAGTAGATGGGGTAGGGAAGCTCCTTCCTCTTGAGACAGTCAGGCTGGGGCTGGGGAAGATGGGGGTGGTGGTGGGTGTGGCTAGCTTGGCTGAGTTTATGGAATTCTGGAAAGGAGGATAGATAGAACCTCCACTATTGCTTGGAATGTGCAGGAAATACCATGAATTGGTTCACTTAGCATTCATCCAACCATCTTCTAGTGTGCGTTACTGTACTGCCTCACTTGGCTGGCCCTGCCCCACTTGGCTGGGTTTAAGCCTCCCTTGCCTTGGTGCTGGTAGGAGTATCACTGTCTTCGTTGCAAAGAAGGGGGTGTCTGGGAACTTCCAAAGGCCTGTGGAGCTAGAAAATACTAACAGAATGGTCTTGGTAATTTTCTCTAGAGGTAGCCTCGTCACATTTTGGTGGACCCATTTTTCCATCTGTATTCCTCCCTTCATTTTTGTTTTTGTTTTTCAGATTCTCATTTCTCTGACTCCTCTTGATTTTATACTCTAAAGCTGAGGGCACAGGGTACCCCTCAAGTTGGGCCTCCACTCTCTAGTCAGGGGTGGTGGGATTTGGGTGGACTTTTCACCTCTGCTTTTAGGATCTTAGGTAAAGGAGAGGTCTTGAGGCCAGGAAAGGCAGGCAACCTGGGCCTTCCCACACTGCACCCCCAGAGATCCACAAAATGCACTCCCCCTCCCGTGCTGCGCCTGTTCCTAGCGTCTCTTCCAGAAGCTTTCTTCTGGGTAGCTTCTAGTAGCCTTCCAGAAGCTACCCAAGAGGACATTAACAGGACAGAAGACGGCCACACAGAGAAAGAGTTGGGGAAGGCACAGGGCAGTATGAAGAAGATCGTGGCCTATGTGAGTCCCAGCACCCATCCAGGAGCTTGAAGAAGGTCAGAGTCCTTCCCTGGGCCCACTCTCCATCTCTGCCAAGTGCACACTCCTGCAGGGAGGGGCTATGCTTTTCATCTCTGTGTCCTCAGAGCTTGCGTCTACAAATGGGCAAAAAAATGAGCAAACCAACAAGGTTTAGTGCATATGAGGCTTTGGTCCAGATACATGTGCATGTGTGTCAAAGGACCTGTGTACAAACATATTCATTTGGTGCATTCATTATACAGATTAGAAACAACTTAATATTTGTGAAGATACTTGCAAAGATTGGAAACAACTTAAATGTCTATGAGTAGAGGACTGGGAAAATTCATGAGAGTGAATCCATCAGTGCGATCGTATGCAGCCATGAAAAGGATGAGTCCACACTGATGTGAACAAACTCTGAGATATTGTTGATGTGCTGGCAATGTGGCTCATGCCTGTGTTGATGCTCCCAACACTTTGGGAAGCCGAGTCGGGAAGATCACTTGAGTCCAGGAGTTCAAGCCTTCCAGAAGCTACCCAAGAGGACATTGACAGGGCAACTTGGTAAATCCTTGTCTCTACAAAAAATGCAAAAACTAGACGGGCATGGGAGTGCACACCTGTAGTCCCAGCTACTTGGGAGGCTGAGGTGGGAGGATCACTTGAGCCTGGGGGTTGTCGAGGCTGAAGGGAGCTGTGATTGTGCCTCTGTACTCCTGCCTGGGAGACAGAGTGAGACTCTCTCGAGGCAAAAAAAAAAAAAAAAAGAATAAGATGCAGAACAGGGTGTGTTGGTGTGTTGGTGGGGGGAGAATATGTATGTCTGTTTGTATAGAAAATCTCTGGAGGGACACCCAAGAAAATGACAACATTAGTTCTCTAGGGAGGACAATAGGGTGCCTAAGAGATAGGGTGGAAGGAAGGCTTATTCATTGCTGTTTTGAAAGGTTTAAATTTTGAATTGCATGAATATATTATTTATTCAAAAAAGTTTAAGAGCACACATTTGGAACCGCAGACTTGGACTGTCATCCCAGCTCTGCCACATCCATCTTCCTCTGTGACAGTGACTGCTGGACATCTTCCAAGTGCCCTGAGAGGATGCAGAAGGTGCTTCTGTAGCACTTGGGGAGCTGGAGTTTTGCTGGTACTGCTGCCATCTCCACCAGATGATGAAAGGGGAGAAACCTCTGGCTGGGAGAGGCCAAGGTCACTCATTAAAACCTCACAGAAGGTAACACACTGAGAGATAGACGGTGTGACCCCTGACCCCACTGATGTTGGCCCCAAGTCAGCCAGCCGGTTTACACACCCTCTCAAGGTTCACCTGCTGGATGATGTTAACCAATGGATCCTCTTTCCCAACTTCAGTGACCACACCCAAGACCTGCAGGGACTCCAGACAGTTATGTCATCAAATTCAGCACACAGGGCACAGAATTCCCCCATGTTTCCACTCTCTGTATATCTTACCAGTAAGGGAAGGGCAGAAATATGAAGGAATATAACCTGTAGTCATTTGGGATTTTCCAAGGGGAACTGCTTGTGATTGTGAGGTTAATGGTCTTTGCAGACATTCTCTATAAAGTGAGTATGGCCTTGGGCAGTGCGTGCTCCGGGCTATTCATTTAGGTGCTCCTGTAACCAAGCTCTGCATGCAGGAATGCTTTCTTGTTCATCATTTATTCATTTGACAAACTTTCATTCAGCCCCTTCTCTCTGCTAGGTATGTAAAGGAGAGCCTAGCTGCCTGAAGAAACGAGGGTCCATAGGTGAAGACAGACAATTAAATAAACTCAGACGAAAGTGCAACACGTGCTGGAGAGACAGCCAGCCTTTGTAAAAGAACTGGACCCAGGGGCTGGGGTCAGCGGGACTTCTGGGAGGAAGTAAGCTAGCTTCAGCTAGCCCCTGACGTGGAGAGTGAAAGGCAAGCGCCGGTGAAAAGGAGCTGTTTTGAAGGTGGGATGTATGTGGCTTAGCCAGGGCCCAACACTAGGTGTGTGTTCCATTGGTTCCCAGCGTTCAGAGGAAGGAATTCCCCCAGATGCCCGAATTCAGGGCTGCTATCACCCTGAATGGCCACAAGGGGGAGCTCGTGCCCTGTAAGTGTGTGTTTCAGTGCCTGTGCCGTCTGCTGCAAGGTACCAGTTGTTTTCACTAGAGATTAGTTACTTGCACTTTACAAAGTTGTTAGGAAGTCTCCCGGACGTTTGCAGCCCCTGCTAAGCGTAGTGTGTGCCAGAGCCTAAGTGGCTCTGATAGACTTGTCCTAATATTTTCTCATAAAGCCCAGGATTCTTTGCTTTAAATTCTCGGAATAGAGCCAATTTCCCCAAGTAACCACCAATCATGTCCTTTTGATCCTTCCTGGTTCTTCACATTCTTTCTGGGCATCCACAGGGCGCATCCCCTAGAGCAGCACCAATAGGGATGGAGCACTGGCTACTGACACGTCTGGACCCTCTAGGCCAGAAGAGCTTTATTTCTCTGCACTTGCTAACCCCCAGCTAAGCCCCCAGTCCTTTCCAAGATGGAATAAAGGGGCATTCTCCCTCAAATGTCCTTCCCTAGTTAGGAATGTACTCTTGTCATTTTGAACCCCATTATCTCTGCCCCACTGGTTTCCAGAAAGGATTTGATGACCACGTGCTTTGGAGTGAGACAGACCCGTTGTCCCGTCCTCACTCTGTTGTTGACCTTGGGTAAGCCACATAACCTCCATGGCTGTCATCCACGAAATAAAGATTAAAAGAAGATCTACCATCTTACTTGATGGGATGGTTGAAAGGACCAGGTGTCCCAGGGAAAAAAGAAAAAAAAAAAAAGAATGCTCACAAACCACCTTATTCCTTTCCTCCCCTCACCCGTGGAAGATCTTTAAGTGCATAATGAGGCTGACATACAGGCAACTCCAAAAAGGAGAGGGAGCTGTTTCCTGACAGATGGCTTCAAGCCAAAGAGATAAACCTGGGTTCAGGCAGGGCTGGCAGGAAGTCAGGCACTCCCTTTCTAACTCTCTCCCTAGAGGAGTTTGGCTGAGGTTGAGAGCTGACAGGTACAGGACCTGACAAGGTCAGAAAAGGGACAGGGGAAGGATTTCCAGTGGGGAAGCACAGACATTGGAGGGCTTCTCCAGTCAATTACTGGGTCACCATCTGCCCCCTCCAGGAAGCAGGATCAAGACCTCACCTGTGCCCAGCTCCATACATGGCACATAGAGGGCAGCCTCCTGGGCCAAGAGTGACCAGGGCCTTCATCCTCTTGGCATGGGTTCCATCAGGAACACATTACAACCAACTGATGATTTATCCACCTTTGGAAGGGGACAGAGGCCATCCCAAAGGTGCCCTATATGAACTGCAGTTTGCTCCTCAGTGAAAATTATTTCACTGAGTTGCAAGCTGTGCATGGTGGTACACACCTGTAGTCTTAGCTACTAAGGAGGCTGAGGCAGGACGATCACTTGAGCCCAGAAGTTCAAGTCCAGCATGGGCAACATGGTAAGATCCCTTCTCAAAAATAAAAAATAAATTTAAAAATTTTTAAATGAATATTTTCATTATCAAACAGGTCAAGAAACAGAACATCAAAGTTGTAGTGAGCTATAATCACGCTATTGCACTACAGCCTGGGTGACACAGTGAGACCTGTTTAAAAAAAGAGAGAGGAAGGAAAGAAGGAAGGAAGGAAGGAAGGAAGGAAGGAAGGAAGCAAGGAAGGAAGGAAGGAGGGAGGGAGGGAGGGAGGGAGGGAAAATATTATCTGCACCCCAGGATCTCCCTGTATATCCCTTCCCCCATCAGCCCCTCCTCTCTCCCTCGATACAATTATGATCTTCACTTATGCTGAAGTTTTCCTTTATAGTTTTACTCTTTGTGGAAGCATTCTTTTTGAATATAGTGTGTTTGTATGTTTGCAAAATTCCCGCAAGAGGAATTATACTACATATATTCTTTTATGACTTCCTCCGTTCCTTTGGCATTGTGGGATGTTTTTTATTTTTTTTATTGTGGAAAATTAGACACCACATAAGCTTATCATATGAACCTTTTTTCTCCCAGGTTTACTGAGGAATAATTGACAAATAAAAATTGTATATATTTAAGGTGTACAACTTGAAGTTTTGATATATGTATATGTCAACTGAAGAATGAAGAGGTTCAGACATTTGGAAAGGAGTGCTTTCTTTCTCATAGAGGGTTGCAGCCTGCAAGCCATTCTGACAGGCTGGGAAGTGTGGCCTCTGGCCAGAAGCCAGAAACAGGCACTTCAAGGGTCAAGGTCGGGAAGAATAATACAAGAATTTATGATGAGTAGGGTGGCCACATATACATATTCAATAAGCTCTGGGGGGAGTCATGAATATTTATGAAAAGATAAACACGTGCATGTGCAATTGAGCTTCATGGATCCCATGTTCACAAACAAATGGCATGATCCCAGGGTGGAGTTTCAGCTGACGTCAAAAGATGAAGCAGACGACATGAAAATGCTCACTGTGTCTCCTCCGCAGACTGGCCAGAACCACTCTGTGGTCAGTGGTCTCTGATCAGGAAGGGATACTGGTTGTTTACTGCGTCAACCACAAAAAGGGAGGGGCAGTGTCAGGCAGTTAGTTGATATCAGCTGGTGGAGTCTTCCAAACAGGCTGGTTTCTGTTTAACCCTTAAGAAGAAAGCCTAATGGCGATTAGTGAGGGAAGGGGTGTAATGAAGTGTGTCTGACCTCCCCTCCCTTCATGAAAAGAACTCAGTTTGTAAGCTTTCTCTGGGGTCCCCTTGGCCAACAGAGGGTTGGCCAAGAGTAAGTCTGCAGGATTTCATTTTTATTTCTCATATACATTGTAAAATAATCACCACAATCAAGTTTATTAACATATCTATCACTTCACATAGTTACCAGGTGTGAGTGATGAGGATACTTAAGATCTAGCCTCTTAGCACATTTCAAGTATACAATTCAGTATTGTTAAGAATAGTTGCATCGCTATCATTAGATCTCCAGAACTTACTCATCTTGCAAAACTCAAACTTTGCATCCCTTGACCAACATTTTCCCATTTCCCCCACCCCCAGCCCCTTGTGACCACCATTCTACTCTACTGCCATGAATTTGACTATTTTAAATTCCACATGTATGTGAGATCATAGCATATTTTTCTTGCTGTGCTTGAATTATTTCATTAGCATAATGTCCTCCAGGTTCATCCATGTTGTCACAAATAATGGGCTCTCCTTCTGGTTTAAAGTTGAATAACATTCATATATATATATATATATAAAAAACATTTTTTAAAATACCATTTGCACCATTTTTAGTTGTACAATTTGGTAACATTCACAATGTTATATTCACAATGTTGTACAATTTAGTGGCATTAAGTATATTCACAATGTTGTGCAATCATCACCACTATCCATTTCCAGAACTTTTCCATTATCCCAAACAGAAACTCTGTACCCATTAAACAATAATTCCCCATTCTACTCTCCCCCAGCTCCTAGTAAGCTCCATTCTACTTTCTGTCATTATGACTTTGCCTATTCTAGGTACCTCATAAAAGTGGAACCATGCAATATTTGTCTTTTTGTGCCTTTATGAAGTGTTTATTTCACTTACTACCACGTTGTCAAGGGTCATCCATGGTGTAGCACATGTCAAAATTTCCTTACTTTTTTGGTGGGGGGGCTATGGAGTCTCACTTTGTCACCAAGATTGGAGTGCAATGGCACTATCTTGGCTCACTGCAACCTCCACCTCCAGAGTTCAAGCTATTCCCCTGCCTCAGCCTCCCGAGTAGCTGGGATTACAGGTGCCCATCACCATGCCTGGCTAATTTCTGTATTTTTAGTAGAGATGGGGTTTCACCATGTTAGCCAGGCTGGTCTTGAACTCCTGACCTCAAGTGATCTGCCTGCCTTGGCCTCCCAAAGTGCTGGGATTACAGGCATGAGCCACCACGCCCAGTCATAATTTCCTACCTTTTTCAGGGCTGAATATATTCCATTATATGTGTGTAACATTTTGTTTGTCCATTCATCTGTTGATGGACATTTGAGCTGTTTCCACCCTTTGGCTATTGTGAATAATGCTGCTATGAACATTGGAGTACACAAATCTTTTTGAGTCACCGCTTTCAGTTCCTTTGGGTATTTATCCAGAAGTGAAATTGCTGGATCTAATGGTAATTCTATGTTTAACTTTTTGAGGAATTGCCTGACTTTTCAAAGTAGCCTCACCGTTTTACATTCCCACCAGCAAGGCTTTCTCTATATCCTTGCCAATACTTATTTTCTGTTTGTTTTGTTTTGTTTTGTTTTAAATATAGTATCCATCTTAGTTGGTCCGAGGGTCATGGGTTATTATTAAGCTGATTAACATTGTTTCCCCCCCATAACTAAGTTTGTCTAGCTTAAAAAAAAGAAGGAGCAAATATAGCAGTCATCCTAATAGGTGTAAAGTTGTCAATATTATGTTTAATATTCTCCTATGTTGTGTGTAATTGTCATTCATTTCTTTTCATTAATTGTATAATATTCCATTGAATATACTATATTTATTCATTTTATGATTGATGAACATTTGGGTCATTTCCATTTTGGGGTTCAGAGTCCTAATACACACAAGCACATGCTTCTCTAGGATACATAATGAGGAGAAGAATTGCAGGTCATGGAGTGAATATCTTCAGATCCTTTAGCTGATGCCAAATTATTTTCCAAAGCAATGAATGAGAGTTCCCATTGCTTCATATCCTTGCCAACACTTGATGTTGTCACACTTTTTATTGTGAGTATAATATTAATCATGTTGGGTTTTTTTAGTACTAGCCAAACTGGTGGATTTGTCGTGACATCTCATTATGGCTTTATTTTGCACTTTCCAGTTTATTTTTTGAGATTGAGTAGCTTTTCATTGCTTAATGGCCCTGGAATTCCTGAGGCTCGCTCTGTCCCTGGCCTTTGAAATCACTTGAGCCAACCAGTTCTCACTTTCATTTAAGCCAGTTTGAGTTGGATTTCTGTCTCTTGCGACAGAAAGAATTCTGAATATACAAAGATTCTGGATTGGGTGCACCGGAAGTCGTTTCACCCTTGAAGCTGGTAATCCTCTCCGGGAAGAACGAGGGTGTTTTCAATGGGCCAGAAAGTTGAGTGCTGCTTGGTCAGGGTCAGGCTCTAAGAGTAGCCTCTACCCAAGAACGTGCTGCTGTTGGGGATGCTGCCCTCACACTGCAGAAGGCAACACCCAGATACCCCCTTGCCAGGATCCCTGCAGCCAGTTCCTTCTGATGCCACCAGGCCTGGATGCGTCTCAGTCCTGAACTGAACTGTGGGTGAGTGGGTAGAGATGGGGGAGATCTGAGACACCTCCTTTTCCTCTTGCCACACACATCAGCTGCAAGTGTGGAATGGCTTTTGAAACATTTATTTGTTCATTTGTTTGCTCTTTGGAGACAAGGTCTCTCAGTGTTGCCCAGGCTTGGAGTGCAATGGCAATTATAGCTCACTGCAACCTTGAACTCCTGGGCTCAAACGATCCTCCAGCATCAGTCTCCCAAGCAGCTGGAACTAAATGTGCATGCCTACACACTTGGCTTTTTTTTTTTTTATTTTTTGTAGAGATGGGGTCTTGCTTTGTTGGCCACACTGGTCTCAAACTCCTGAGCTCAAATGATCCTCCTGCCTCAGTCTCCCAAGGGGAGATTACAGATGTGAGCCATCACACCCAGCCAGGTGTGAGTCTTTTCCTGCTAGCTGCCTTGGAAGCCAATAGGTCTGGTACAAGACGTAGCTTTCGTGTGTGGTGTCTGTTTTGGCTGGGCTCGTGTAAGACCTTCCTTACTATATGACCCAGCAATCCCATTACTGGGTATATACCCAAAGGAATATAAATCATTCTATTATAAAGATACATGCACACATATGCTTATTGCAGCACTATTCACAATAGCAAAGACATGGAATCAACCCAATTATCCATCAATGATCGACTGGATAAAGAAAATGTGGTACATATACACCATGGAATACTATGCAGCCATAAAAAGGAATGAGATCATGTCCCTTTGAGGGACATGGATGGAAGCTGGAAGCCATCATCCTCAGCAAACTAACACAGGAACAGAAAACCAAACACCACATGTTCTCACTCATAAGTGGGAGGTGAACAATGAAAACACATGGACACAGGGAGGGGAACAACACACATTGGGGCTTGTTGGGGGATGGGGGGAAGGAGAGCATAAGGATAAATAGCTAATGAATGCAGGGCTTAATACCTAGGTGATGGGTTGACAGGTGCAGCAAACCACCATGGCACACGTTTACCTATGTAACAAACCTGCAAGTTCTGCATATATATCCCGGAACTTAAAATAAAATAACACTTAAAAAACCCTTCCCTTGCTTTCTGGCATGTGTATTCTCCTTCCCTGTGCCTCCATCATTGCTCATATTCCCCCTTTCCTCCGTCGACACCTACTATCTTGGATTCGGCGTATGTCCTTGGGTATGCAGTTGTGTTCCACATCATGATGGTTCAGTCAACAGCAGATCACATATACAACGAAAGTCTCATAAGATTATTATCTATGTTTAGATATATTTAGATACACAAATATCACTGTGTTACCATTGCCTACAGTATTTGGCACAGTCACACACTGTACATGTTTGTAGCCTATGTGCTATAGGATATACCATAGAGCCTAGGTGTGTAGGAGGCTATGCCCTCTAGGTTTCTGTGGGTATACTCTATGATGCTTGCACAATGACAAAATCACCTAATGATGCATTTCTCAAATTGTATCCCTGTCACTAAGTGATGCAGGATTGTATACGTATCTTTGAAAAATATAACGTGTATTGTATATGGAGTTATTTTATATCTCTTTCTATTCCTTACTTTTTAAATACTTCTTAAGATTTACCCATATTAATATGGATACCTCAAATTCATTGTTTCTAAACTGCTGCCTATTTACTCCACAGAATAAATCTATCATGTTTTGCTTACCCATTCTGATGATGAATACTTATGACGCCTCTAATTCTCTGCTGTGGCTAACAGCACTGCAGTGAAGGAACATCACATATGTCCCTTTATGGACCTCAGTTTGTGTTGCTCTGAGCTTTATGACCAGGAGGAGCCATGGGTGTCCACATATTTAATTTAACACTTGGGATACTCCCCAATCTACACTCCTACCAGCGTGTAAGTCTTCCCGTTTCCCAAGCCCTTGTCAACACTTATTATTACCCAACCTTAGAACCTGTGCCAATCTTATGAATTCAGAATGCTATTGTACAGCTTCAATTCAACATTTTTTCTTTCTTTTCTTTTCTTTCTTTTTTTATATTTTATTTTTTGAGATGGAGTTTCACTCTTGTTGCCCAGGCTGGAGTGCAGTGGCATAATCTCAGCTCACTGCAACTTCTGCCTCCCAGGTTCAAGTGATTCTCCTGCCTCAGCCTCCCGAGTAGCTGGGATTACAGGCGTGCGCCACCACACCCAGTCAAATTCAACACTTTCTGATTATAAGTAAGCTTGAGCATCACTTCATGTGTTAGTCTTTTGTTCTCTTCAGTAAATTGTTGGTTCATTTCCTTTCCACATTTTTCTCTTAAGTTCTCTGTCTTTTTGTTGCTGATTTGCAGGAGTGTCCTGTGTATTCTTGTCAGTTTTGGACACTGAAAAAATCTTCTCCCTGTCTGTGTCTATTATCTGTTAAATACATATAGTTTCCTTCAGGAACAAAATCCTTAAGTTTGATGCAGTCAAATCCATCCATTTTAAAAAATCTTATATTCATACTTTTTTTTTTTTTTTTTTGAGACAGAGTCTTGCTCTGTCATCCATGCTGGAGTGTAGTGGCAAGATCGTAGCTCACTGCAACCTCCACGTCCTGGGTTCAAGCGATTCTCATGCTTCAGCCTCCAGAATAGCTGGGATTACAGGTGTGCGCCACCATGCGCAGCTGAGTTTTTTTTGTTTTTTTTTTCTGTATTTTTTGTAGAGACGGGGCCTCACTATATTACCCAGGTTGATCTTGAACTCCTGGGCTCAAGTGATCCTCCTGCCTCGACCTCCCGAGTCACTGGGATTGTAGGCATGAGCCACCACACCAGGCCCTATCACTATGGTAACTTTACATTTATCTGAATTCCCTTTTTTTTTTTTTTTTTTTAGACGGAGTCTCACTCTGTCACCCAGGCTGGAGTGCAGTGGCAAGACTGTGGCTCGCTGCAACCTCCACCTCCTGGGTTCAAATGATTCTCCTAAATCAGCCTCCCAAGAAGCTGGGATTACAGGTGTGCACCACCACTCCCAGGTAAATTTTTTGTATTTTTAGTAGAGATGGGCTTTCACCATGTTGGCCAGGCTGGTCCTAAACCCCTGACCTCAGGTGATCCACCTGCCTCAGCCTCCCAAAATGCTGGGATTACAGGCGTGAGCTGCTGTGCCTGGACTATATTATTTTTTATTACTTTTTTAAAGTATATCCTTATCTCTGGAAAGGTGTGTCCTCTCTCTTATACTTCCTTATCTTTTTTAAACTTAACTTATTTATTTTTGAATACTTATTCTTCAATTTACATTTTAGAATAAGTTTGCTGAATTCCTTAAAAAAAAATCTTCTGCAATTTGGTTGAAATTGAATTGAATCAAATTTATTTATTTAGGAGGAATTGTCAACTTTACATTGTTAAGCTATCCCATCCAGGTGTGTTAGTTCAAGTCTTCCTTTAAATCGTTAAGATTAAAATTTTATTTCTCCATAAAGGATCTATACATTCTTTTCTAAATCAACTCCTAGATACTTTACATTTTCTATTGCTTTCATGGAGGTATCCTTTTTAAAAAATTAATTTATTATTATTATTATTATTATTATTTTTGAGGCAGGGTCCAGGCTAGAGTGCAGTGGCGGGATCACGGCTCACTACAACCTCCTCTTCCCACCTCAGGCTCAAGTGATCCTCCCGCCTCAACCTCCTGAGTAACTGGGACTACAGGCATGCACCACCCCACAGGCCATTTTTTTGTATTTTTGGTAGAGGCGGGGTTTTGCCATGTTGGCCAGGCTGGTCTCAAACTCTTGAGCTCAAGTGATCCTTCTTCCTCAGCCTCCCGAAGTGCTGAGATTACAGGTGTGAGCCCCCAGGCCTGCCTCATGGAGGTATCTTATTTATAGCTGATGAACACTGGGGTAAGAACCATTGTCAATTTTGTAAGTTGACAACCTTGCTGAATTTGCTTCTTAGTTTTAATTTTGCCCCAGATATTTATTTTGAAAACCTTCAGAAAAATTGAAAGAATAATACAATAAACACCTGTTTCGCTTCCACCTATATTCAACACTTTAACATTTTGCCACATTCTCCCTCCCGCCTATATACCCACATTCATATAAAAAGTAAGTTTAAGCCAGGCACAGTGGCTCATGCCTGTAATCCCAGCACTTTGGGAAGCAGAGGAGGATGGATCACTTGAGTTCAGGAGTTCAAGACCAGCTTCAGCAATACAGCAAAACCCCATCGCTACTGAAAAAAAAATACAAAACTTACCCGGGCATGGTGGCACGCGCCTGTAGTCCCAGCTACTTGGAGGGCTGAGGCAAGAGGATTGCTCGAACCCAGGAGGTCGAAGCTGCAGTGAATCAAGATGGAGCCACTACTCTCCAGCCTGGGCAACAGAGCAAGACCTTGTCTCAAAAATAAACAAACAGTTTATACTCATGATCCTCTACCCCTAAATATGTCACTAGGCACCTCTTAGAAATAAGGAACTTCTACATAGCCACAATGCAATTATTACATCTAAGAAAATTCACCATAATTTCATAATATTATCTAGTCTGTTTTCTGTTTTCTCTGGTTCTACCAAAAATTCTTTTACAGTTTTTTTTTTTTTTTTTTTTTTTTTTAAATTTCAGACAGAATCTCTCTCTGTCTCCAGGCTGGAGTGTAGTGGCTTGATCTCAGCTCACTGCAACCTTCACCTCCCAGGTTCAAGCAATTCTCCTGCCTCAGCCTCCCAAGTAGCTGGGACTACTGGCACACGCCACCACTCCCAGCTAATTTTTGTGTTTTTATTAGAGACGGGATGGTCTCTATCTCTTGACCTCGTGATCTGTCCGCCTCGGCCTCCCAAAGTGTTGGGATTACAGGCATGAGCCACCCCACCCGCACCCACCCCTTTTTTTTTTTAAGAGACTGAGTGTCACTCTGTCACCCAGGCCAGAGTGCAGTGGTGCAATCACAGCTCACTACAGCCTTAAAACTCAAACTCCCATCCTCCGGACCAACTTGGTTAAAAAAAAAAAAAAATCCAAGGTTGGGTGTTGTGGCTCATGCCTATAATCCCAGCACTTTGGGAGGCCAAGGCAAGTGGATCACCTGAGGTCAGGAGTTCGAGACCAGCCTGGCCAACATGGTGAAACCTCGTCTCTACTAAAAATACAACAATTTGCTGGGTATGGTGGTGCACTCCTGTAGTCCCAGCTATTCAGGAGGCTGAGGCAGGAGAATCGCTTGAACCTGGGAGGTAGAGGTTGCAGTGAGCCGAGATGGCGCCATTACACTCCAGCCTGGGCAACACAGCAAGACTGTCTCAAAAAAAAAAAAAAATTCCAGTCAAAGTTCACGTACTGCATTTGCTTGCTAGGACTCTTCACTCTCTTTCAACAGTCCCTATGTGAAATTGTTGTGTTTTTTTGTTTGTTTGTGTTTTAATAACCAAAAGAAACCTGGTCCCTTTTGAAGAGACCAGGTCCAATTTTTATCCCAGTTTGAATTTGTGTGATTGTTTCCTTCTAATGACATTTCATTTGTTTTATCTTCTGTATATCCTGTAGTATAAACCAGCAATTTCTAGTATAGAGCCTTGATTAAATTCAGGTGCCACACTTTTGACACAAATGCTTCATAAGTGACGTTGTGGATTTCACACTGCATCACATCAGGATGCTTATATTCCCTGATTATTCATTATTAGCCATGCTAAATTTGATTGCTTGGTTTCAGCGGTAACTGCCCTGTAGAATTTCTTTTGCAATTTCTCTCCTGTTCAATTTTCCTTTGCAATTAATAAGTAATCTATGGAATGATACTTTGGCACCATGAGTGTCCATTCCTCAGCAACCTTTCACCTGATGTTTTGGACATCCATTGATGATCCTTGGCTGAGCTAGTTATTACATTAGTGGTTGCCAAATGGTGACTTCGTATGTAATTGAATAGCTTGTTAATGCTGTTGAATTTATTTATTTATTTTTATTTTAATTTAATTTTATTTATTTATTTGCCATAGAGTCTCATTCTGTTGCCCAGGCTGGAGTGCAGTGGCACAATCTCCATTCACCGCAACTTCCGCCTCCCGGGTTCAAGCAATTCTCTGCTTCAGCCTCCTAAGTAGTTGAGATTATACAGGTGCCCACCACTATGCCTGGCTAAATTTTGTAGAGACGGTTTCACCATGTTGGCCAGGCTGGTCTTGAACTCCTGACCTCGTGATCAACCTGCCTCGGCCTCCCAAAAAGGCTGAAATTACAGGCATGAGCTACCATGTCCAGCCCTAATGCTGCTGAATTTTTAAAATGTAGACGATTATCTTCTAAAAATAATGAATAATTGTTTCATTTCATCCTTTTTATGTCACTTATTTATTTTTCTTGTATTCTTGTATTGGCCATGATCTCCAGTACTGTGTTAAACAAGAGTAAGATATTTGACATCCATTGTCTCATTCCTGTTCTTAGAGGGAATGTTTCTGATTTTCCCCTGTAAATGTAGTGTTTGCTATTTGTTTTTTGGCAAATAGCCTTTGTCAACTTAAGGAAGGTCTCTTCTATTTTTTGTTTTCTTGAGTTTTTATCATAGATATATGTTAAACTTTATAACGTAAACCTAAATGTTGTACTTTTTTGCATCTACTGAGATAATCATGTTTTTCCCACTTTAGTTCATTAACAGGATGGATTACATTGAGAGATTTTCTGATGTTAAACCAGTCATGCATTTCTGGTATAAACCCTATATGATCATTATAGATAGAAGATAGATAGATAGATAGATAGATAGATAGATAGATAGATAGATAGATAGATAGATAGATAGATAGATAGATTCAGGGAGTACATGTGTACATGGGCGGGTTTTTTTACAAGGGTATATTCCCTGGTGCTGTGGTTTGGGCTTTTATCAATCCCATTACCCAGATAGTAAACATAGTATCCAATAGGAAGTTTTTTAGCCCTTACCTCCTTCCCTCCCTGTTTCTGAGTCCCCAGTGTCTATTGCTCCATCTTTTTGTCCATGTGTATCCAGGGTTTAGCTCTCACTTACAAGTGAGAACATGCAATATTTGGTTTTCTGTGTCTGCATTAATTCATTTAAGATAATGGCCTCTAGCTGCATCCATTTTGCTGCAAAGAACATAATTTGATTCTTTTATATGATCATGATATATTTTTAAATGCAATATTGGATTTGGTTTGCACTTACATGTAGTTTTTGTATCTATGTTTATAAGTAAAATGAGTCTGTTTTTTCTTTATCTTATACTACCCTTATCAGTTTTAGAATCAAGGTTATACTAGCATCACAACATTAGCTGAGCGATGTTTTTCCTTTTTTTGTTGTTGTTGTCACCTCTGTTAGTTAGCGTGTATCCATTTACACATGGGTCTTCTTCTAGGCTCTTTATTCTGTCCCACTAGATTATTTACATCTCTAATCTAATACCACAGTGTATTAATTGGTTTTACTATTTTTGTAATCTTTATTGTGATTGTACTTGATTCCCCTACTTTGTTATTTAGTTTACTTGCTTTGTTCTTAGTTTATTGGCATGTTCTTTTTTCTTGATCAGTCTTTCAGACATTCCGTATCTTGCCAATCTATTCAAAGAACCAGGTATTATTAACCTTTTACATTTTTGTTGTAATTTTCAATTTGGTTGATTTTCTCTTACCTTTATTATTTTCTTCATTTGTGCGTGTTTCTGCTGCTTTTTTTTTTTGGCTTCTTGCATAAATACTCGGCTCAGTTGTTACTATTTCTCTATATTTTCTGATAAATATACTTGAAGCTTAAATTTTCCTCTAAGTCCTGTTTGGTTTTGTTTGTTTTTTGAGACAGCATCTCGCTGTGTCACACAAGCTGGAGTGCAGTGGCGTCGTCTCAGCTCACTGAAACCTCTGCCTCCCAGGTTCAAGAGAGTCTCCCGCCTCAGCCTCCTGAGTGGCTGGAATTACAGATGCCCACCACCATATCCAGCTAATTTTTGTATTTTTAGTAAAGACAGGGTTTCACCGTGTTGGCCAGGCTGGTCTTGAACTTCTGGCCTCAAGTGATCCACCTACCTTGGCCTCGTAAAGTGTTAGGATTACAGGCATGAGCCACTGTGCCCAACCCTTAAAATCTTTTTGATCTGACATGAAAGCTGCAACAATGGCTTTTTTTGATTAATATTTTGGTTTATCTTTTTTTTAATTGTCTATTTGCAACCTTTCTGTATCCTCTTTTAAAATAATAAGATAGTTCAATACATTGTTTTTAATGTAAGAGATTATTTTTTCTTTTTATATATAAATTTAACCCATTTACACTTATTTCATTTGCTATTATAGTCAGTCTCCTATCAACCATCTTATTTCCTATTTTCAATATCTAATTTTTCCCTTTATTCTTCTTTCATACTTTTATTGCATAAATAGAATTTTCTTTTGTTGGTTTGAAAATTATGCATTTTATTTTTATTCTTCTGGGTGCCACTCTCAGCTTATTATGACCATGTTTATGTATTTTTATCCTTGTCAATTTTGAGCTTATTGATAGCTATATCTTTCTAACCAAAAAAGCAAGTGCTCACCTCCCACTGGACTTCAGTACACTCACTTCCACACACACAATTCTATCATGTTGTTCCATCTAGAATTTCAATGCTTAATGATGAATATAGGGTTTTTTTAGACTTACTTATACTACCATATATGTTTCTAAGTACTTTAGTCAGCCTTCATTTCCATATCTTGTAGTGTCCTCTGAGATTTAATTCTCTTCTTGCTAATGAACTTTCTCCAAAAGTGTTTTTCTTTCTTTCTTTCTTTCTTTTTTGAGATGGAGTCTTGCTCTGTTACCTAGACTGGAGTGCATTGGCTGACCACAGCCTCCGCCTCCCAGGTTCAAGTGATTCTTGTGCCTCAGCCTCCTGAGTAGCTGGGACCACAGGCACACACTACCACACCCATATTTTTAGTAGAGACAGGGTTTCACTATGTTGGCCAGGCTGCTCTTGAACTCCTGGCCTCAAGTGATCCACCCAACTCAGTCTCCCAAAGTGCTGGAATTATAGGCATGAGCCACCATGCCCAGACCAAAAGTGTTTTTCAAAGAGGGTCTTTAGGTGGTAAATCTTCTGAGACCTTGAAAGCTTGAGAGCATCTTTCTTTCTAGTTTTGGTACTAGAATTATAGTTTAGCTGGATATGAAAATTCTAGTTCTAAAGTTCTTTTTCTTGTATCAGGCATTGCTATTGAGAAAACTGATATCAGTATGATACTTGTTCCTAGTGAGTAGCATGTGGGGATTTCTTGTTATGTTTGTTTTCTTGCTTGTATGTCTTAATTCTTGAGAAGCTTTTAGAATTTTTGTCTCTCTTAAATTTTTCTTTAATGTGTTAAGTATTTTCCCAAATCTATCTTGTTGATATTCTGTCTGAAATCTTACACTTTCCTCTAATTCTGGGAAATTTTAGGATTCTCGGGAATTCTTTTATTCATTCTTTTTTAAAGCATTTCCTTCCAGCTTTTTCATCCCTCTTCTCTTCTGAAACTCCCATTTTAACTATATATCTTCCATATTTAATAACTTTAGCCTTATATCTTTCATCTTCTTATTTCTTCCGATAATTTCTGGAAGAGTTTGCCATCCTTATCTTCTAGTTTATGAATTCATTCTTAGTCTGAATCTATTTCACTATTTAACTTGTATATTGCCTTCTTTCTTTCAGCTATTATATTTTTACACTTGTTAATTTTATTCTTATACAGTCTCATCCTATTTCAAATTTATAATATTCTTTAACCAGGCATGGTAGCAACTGCTCGTAGTCCCAGCTACTTGAGGCAGATGCAGGAGGATCCTTTAAGCCCAGGAGTTTGAGGCTTCAGTGAGCTATGATTTTGCCACCCCATTCCTGCCTGGATGACAGAGGGAAACCCTTTCTGTATTAAAAAAATTAGATAATACATTTTTTTAAATGTGTGACATTCTCCATTATTTCCTAGAAGACTTTTATTGTGATTATTTTATTTATTTATTTTTTTACTTATTTATTTTTTCAGAGATGGGGGTTTGGTCTGTCACTCAGGCTGGAGTGCAGTGGTGCAATCTTGGCTTACTGCAGCCTCAACTTCGCAGGCTCAAGCAATCCTCCCACATCTCAGCCCCAGGTAGCTAGGACTTTAGGGATGTGCCACCACACCCAGCTAATTTTTTTAAAAATATTTTTTGTAGTGACAGTGTTTCACCACGTTGCCCAGGCTAGTCTCAAACTCCTCAGCTCAGGCAATCTGCCCGCCTTGGCCTCCCAAAGTATTGGGATTACAGGCATGAGCCACTGCGCCCAGCCTATAAGGATTACTTTAAATTCTTGTTCTCACTGGTCCATTAATTCTGCTTCATCTCATAAGGTTCTTCATTTTCAGGGTTCTCTTTTAAAAGAATTACGTTACCCAGATGTATTATTTTTCTTTCTGAGCTCATAGTACTCTGGATGTGTCATTCTCTTGACTGGTGATATGCATCTGGGGAGGGAGTTACTATCTGGGTCTAATTCTGCCACACCCCCAACCTCCTCTCCTATCCCTTCCCTCCCAGTTTACTTAAGCAAAAGAGGATGTGCCTTTGGATGAACCTGTTGTGTCTCACTCCAGGTTCTGCGGCTCCTGAAATACCACTCCCCAAGGCTGACTCCTCCCTCTGGAGGCCCAAAGTGGAGGAATTAGCAGGAGGAAGGACTGTCAAGTGGTGAACTACATGGTCTGGGTCTCTGTGGTGGTTTTGTATTGTGTCACCTTGGTTAAGTTGGGACTACTTTTCCCAGAATACCCTTCCCTGTATGGTTCTGGGTTGGAGTTGGCCTAAGGAAATTTGCTAAGGATTTGGAAGTTGGAAGTAAAGCAAGTCTGAAGGTTTTATACTTCTGAAGGTTGTCGTGGCTACAGGCAGTGAGAGAAAGATGCAAAGGTTCCAGAGTTTCATTTGTTTTTGTTTGTTTGTTTGTTTGTTTGTTTTGAGACAGGTTTTTACTTTGTTGCCCAGGCTGGAGTGCAGGGGCATGAACATGGCTCACTGCACCCTTGACCTTCTGGGCTCAAGCTATCCTCTTGCCTTAGCCTTTTGTTTACCTGGAACCACAGGGGGGCACCAACACACCTGGCTAATTTTTTAATTTTTATTTTGGTAGAGACAAGGTCTCACTTTGTTGCCCATGCTGTTCTCAAACTTCTCGGCTCAGGTGATCCTCCCACCTCGGCATCCCAAAGTGCTGGGTTGCAGGCATAAGCCACCACACCTGGCCTCTACTTCGTTCTTACTCTTCTTCCTGACTCTGTGATCCGTTCTTTTTCCTCATTGACATCTCTCATCACCAGCAGAGGCCCACAACTAGACACCAGGTGAGAACTCACAGAAGTAGAATCTATGAAGAAGCAACAAGCTTCTGTTGACTTTTTACAGTAGCTCCCTTTCTATCTTCCACTACAGGAAGAAAGATAAACTTATCTTCCTCTTTTTCCAGCAGGTTCCAGCTTGTCTCCCCTCCACCCCCAACCAGTGCTTTCCAAGGACTGAGAAGGGATTTTCCCACCATCCTACAACTCCCTCTGTGACCTTTACTTCTACATCTCCACCAACAATTGTGCAAAATCTCATTCCTATAATAATCATTCATTCCATGATATTTGCAGTGGTTCTATTTCCCTAGTTGAGCCCTGGTAGATACAGTTCCTGAGAACTTCATGGAGCAGTTTCTGCACCAAACCTGCCCTCTCTACCTCTGGACCTCTGCATGAGAAAAAGTACATTTCTCCCTTGGGTAATCCACTGTTATTTTGGTCTGCCCTCCTGGAGCTAGGCCGCCACTGATCTTGAACCCCCATCCTCCTCTACACCATTATGGGAGACAGAAAGAAATTCTACCTTATCTGACACATTGCATTTTTTAGTTTCTAACAGGAACTTACCTTATAGCTTAAGTAAATTCCACCCCCTCTACCTCACTTTTCACTTGGCTGTATTTAACTCATCCTTTGGTTTTTCCTGACGTCTAGATAAGTCTGATCCTCTTATTGTGCCAGCATTCTCCCAATACCGTAGGCATCTCCCTTCGCAGAACACCCATCATTTAGGAAATATTTGCTCCATGACTGTCTCCCCTACTAGACGAGACCCTGACTCTTTTTTCGTTGTTTTTGTTTTTGTTTTTTTTTTTGAGATATAGTTTCACTCTGTCACTCAAACTGGAATACAGTGGTGCAATCTTGGCTCACTGCAACCTCCACCTCTCAGGTTCAAGTGATTCTCGTGCCTCAGCCTCCTGAGTAGCTGGGATTACAGGCACGAGCCACCACGCCCAGCTATTTTTTGTATTTTTAGTACAGACAGGGTTTTGCTATGCGGGCCAGGCTGGTCTTTAACTCCTGACCTCAGGTGATCCGCCCGCCCCAGCTCCCAAAGTGCTGGGATTACAGGTGTGAACCACTGCGCCCAGCAACCCTGACTCGTTTTTTTTGTTTGTTTGTTTGTTGTGTTGTGTGTTTTTTGTTGTTGTTGTTGTTGTTGTTTTTTTGAGATGGAGTCTCACTCTTTCTCCCAGGCTGGTGTGCAGTGGCACAATCTCGGCTCACTGCAACCTCCGCCTCCCGGGTGCAAGCGATTCTTCTGCCTCAGCCTCCAGAGTAGCTGGGATTGCAGGTACGCACCACCACACCAAGCTAATTTTTGTGTTTTAGTAGAGACGGCATTTCACCATGTTGACCAGGCTGGTCTTGAACACCTGACCTCAGTGGATCCGCCCGCCTCGGCATCCCAAAGTGCTGGGATTACAGGCGTGAGCCACCGTGCCCGGCCTCACCCCTGACTCTTATTCCTGTTCTGCTCCCAGCCCATAACACAGAACTGACACACAGCCACTCACTGAATGAATGAACTTCTTTAAGGTAGCTACAGAGAAGATAAACCTTTTGGTGGGCGTGGTTGAGATTGGTCTGTACAGCATCTCTAAATTCCTTGAGCAGGGCCTGGCTTGTCCGTGTCTTATGCTCTTTCATTCTAAAGCCTTAAGCTACTTTCTAAACATTGGGTGCCCCATAGCCAGTTACTACACGTTAAGAGGATATGGTACGTGTGCTCCAGACATCAAGGCTACCAGACCCACCCCATTATGTGTGACATGTGGAACACAGCATTGGGACATACCCAACCTTTGCTATCTTCTCTAAGAACTGCCTACCAAACACTTTCCTGCTGAGGAGTGGGCCCAGCCTGGGGTCACCACTATCCCATGGAACACTTATATGAGTATTAGGAAAAAGTATACTTTCTCAGCATGCTTTATTGCCATCTGCTAAAATGGTTTCATTATGAATACAGGTATTTACAGTGTCTGTAATGTGAATGGGACCCTTGGAGTTATCCACTGCACAGCCTGCATAACCAAATGTGGATACTGCCCTGCCAGCCTCCCATTAGCCTTATTAGCATCGTGTGACCTTGCCTTCCTCGGAAGCCAGGCTTATTGGACCAGCAGTGGAGATCCCACTCAAGCTGGCCAATCAGATTGGTTCTCCCAGGAATTTGAAGTTGGGATAAGCAACTGTAGCTTGTCATCACTGCACTGGGAGAAAATGTTGAATAGTGGCTGCCACGTTTCAGTTAGGTTTCCTGATTGCAAGCAGCAGAAACCAATATTAATGTAAATGGATAACTTAAGCAAAATGGAATGTATTGGAAGTAGTCTCTGAAAGCCAGAGAACCAGGGGGCCAGAAAGGAGGAGGAGCAATGGAACAGCCTCACACCAGAATAGTCAGAATAGTCTGGTCAGGCCCCCACTGCTGGGTGAATGACCTCCATCCATTTCTCCGTCTCCTGTGTCTTTCCTGTAGGACTCATAGTCTTGGGCAAGAGCATCCGACCAGTCAAACTTCACTCAGGTGCCCAAATCTGGATATACGGCGATGGTGAGAGGAATCCACCTGTATTTTTCTCCCTTAACTCAAAAAACTTTATTTCCATTTATAAAAATATTTAGAACACATAAAACTAGACAATGTTAGCCAGGCATGGTGGCTCATGCCTGTAATCCCAGCACTTTGGGAGGCCGAGTCTGGTGGATCACCTGAGGTCAGGAGTTCAAGACCAGCCTGTCCAACATGGTGAAACCCCATCTCTACAAAAAATACAAAAATTAGCTGGCCATGGTGGCACCTGCCTGTAATCCCAGCTACTCAGGATGCTGAGGCAGGAGAATTGGTTGAACCTGGGAGGCGGGTTTTGCAGCGAGCCAACGTCATGCCACTCCACTCCAGCATGGGTGACAGAGTGAGGCTCCTTCTCAAAAAAACAAAAACAAAACAAAACAAAAAAACAACTAGACAACCTTTATTCTTTTTTCTCCTCTTCTGGTAAAGGATCTATCGGTGGCTTCCCCCCTGTGGCACTGTTGCCCTCTGAGCCTGTGTTACTCCCACTGGTTCCTTCCTCTGCCTCATGATCAACTCTTTCCTGTCCACTCACCTTATCCTCAGTAGAAGTGCCTTCTTCACCATTTTACTGGCTTTCTGTCATTTCTTCAAGGTGGTCTCCATTGGAACACTCTTGTTGTCTTCCTTTTCTTTGTTTTTCTCAGCCACTTGCTCTTCCTCAGAAAGTCCTGCTCTGACACATTCAGCTTTCCCTGCTGCCTCTTTCTTCCTTTTTCTGCCTTTTGCGGGTTTGTTTCCTTGCTTCTGCCTTGTCAGATGCAATTTTCGCCATATGCACTTCAACTTTCAACCCACATAACCTTTAAAGTTTATTGTGAAATAAGTCTGTGCTTTCCAGGAATTTCTTTTTCTTTTCTTGGTGTTCCTCTTCTATTTGAAAAGTTTGGCTTTTAGTTTTTGCTGATGGGCCATTAATGACTGGATCTTGTTTGGGAACACGCATTCTAGCTGTGTGACAGCTGATGATTGTCTGGCAATGCACTCTTATTAAGTAATTCACCAATGAAGTGGTAGTTTCTCTGGAAATGAATACTATTTTTGTGCTTCACTGAAAAGCCATCATTAAAAGATAACATAGGGCCTGGCGTGGTGGCTCATGCCTGTAATCCCAGCACTTTGGGAGGCTGAGGTGGGTGGATCATTTGAGATCAGGAGTTTGAGACAAGCTTGGCCAATATGGTGAAACCCCGTCTCTACTAAAAATACAAAAAAATTAGCCAGGTGTGGTGGCAGGCACCTATAATCCCAGCTGAGGCAGGAGAATCACTTGAACCCAGAAAGTGGAGGTTGCAGTGAGTCAAGATTGTGCCACTTCACACGCTAACCTTCTAACCTGGGTAACAGAGTGGAAAAAAAAAAAAGATAGGAGAAAATCTAGGTGACCTTGGGTATGACGAGGACTTTTTAGACACAACACCAAAGGCATGATCCATGAAAGAAATAATTCTTCAAGGGAAGACAAGCCACAGACACAGACTAGAAAAAAAAAATTTGCAAAAGACCTATCTGATAAAGGACTTATATAAAATATACAAAGAACCTTTAAACTTAATAATAAACAACAAACAACTTGATTTAAAAATGGACAGAAGGCTTGAACAGACACTTTAACAAAGAAGATATATAGATGGCAACTAAGCATATGAAAAGATGCTCAGGCCGGGCACAGTGGCTCATACCTGTAATCCCAACACTGGGAGGACGAGGTAGGAGGATGGCTTGAGGTCAGGAATTCAAGACCAGCCTGCACGATAAAGTGAAACCCTGTCTCTACAGAAATGAAAAAGAAAGAAAATAAAAAAGAAAAGCTGCTGGGCATGGTGGCCACACCTGTAGTCCCAGTTACTCAGGAAGCTGAGACAGGAGGATAGCTTGATCTCAGGAGGTTGCAACTGCAGTCTCATGAGCTATGATCATGGCACTGCACCCCAGCCTGGGCAATAGAGCAAGATCTTGTCTCTCTCTTTATTTATTATTTTTATTTATTTAGACGGAGTTTCATTCTTTCGCCCAGGCTGGAATGCAGTGGCACGATCTTGGCTCACTGCAACCTCCACCTTCCGGTTTCAAGTGATTCTCCTGCCTCGGCCTCCTGAGTAGCTGGGATTACAGGCACCTGCCACCACGCCCAGCTAACTTTTGTATTTTTAGTAGAGATGGGGTTTCACCATGTTGGCCAGGCTGGTCTTGAACTCCTGACCTCAAGTGATCTGTCTGCCTCAGCCTCCCAAAGTGCTGAGGGCCACCTTGCCCAGCCCTCATGTATTTTTTTAAAAAAGATGCTCAACATATGTAGTGTAGGGAATTGCAAATTAAAACAATGAGATACCACTACACACCTATTAGAATGGCCAGACCCAAACTGATCGTGCCAAATGCTGTCAAGGATATGGAGCAACAGGAACTCTCATTCATTGCTAGTGGGAATGCAAAATGGTTCAGCTACTTTGGAAGACAGTTTGGCAGTTTCTTGCAAATTTAAACATATTCTTACCATTCAGTGCAGCAATTGTACTCCTTGGTATTTACCCAAATAAGTTGAAAATTTATGTCCATACAAAAAATTTGCACATGGATGTTTATAACAGCTTTATTCCTAATTGCCAAAACTTGGAAGTAATGAAGATGTTTTTCAGTAGGCGAATAGATAAATAAACATCCAGACAATGGACTATTATTTGGCAGTAAAAAGAAACACACTATCAAGACATGAAAAGACACGAAGGAAACTTAAGTTCATATCACTAAATGAGAGAAGCTGATCTGAAAGGACTGCATACTACATGATTCCAACCATATGACATTTTAGAAAAGGCAAGACCATGAAGACAGTAAAAAGATCAGTGGTCACCAGGGATTAGGATGAAGGGATGAATAGACAGAGCACAGAGGATGTTCAAGGCAGTGAAAATACTCTGCATGACACTATAATGATGGATACTGATCGTTACGCATTTGTCCAAATCCATAGGATGTACAATGCCAAGAGTGATGTTGAGGAAAATTCTAGACTTTCAGTGATAATTGTGTGCTAATGCAGATTCATTCACTGTAACAAATGTACCACCATGGTGCTGGATGTTGATAGTGGGAATGCTGCAGGGGACAGGAATGTGAGGGAACTCTGTACTTTCTGCTCAATTTTGCTGAGAACCTAAAACTACTCTTTAAAAGTCTGTTAAATAGGCTGGGTATGGTGGCTCATGCCTGTAATCCCAGCACTTTGGAAGGCCGAGGTGGGTGGATCCCCTGAGGTCAGGAGTTCAAGACCAGCCTGGCCAACATGGCAAAACCCTGTCTCTACTAAAAAGACAAAAAGTAGCCGGGTATGATGGCACGTGCCTGTAATCCCAGCTACTTGGGAGGCTGAGGGAGGAGAATTGCTTGAACCCAGGAGGTGGAGGTTGCAGTGAGCCAAGATCA
>NW_012101809.1:2320866-2338054 GCF_000951045.1 Mandrillus leucophaeus
AAAAAAAAAAAAAAAAATCTGTTAAATAAATAAATAAGTTGTCATCATAAACATCTGGATCTTCAGCAGACTGAGTGCTCTACAAAACAAACAAACAAACAAACAAACGAAGGAGTACAGTTGCTGAATTATATGGTAAAAGTATGTCTAATTTTGCAAGAAACTGTCAAACTGCCTTCCAAAGTAGATGAACCATTTTGCATTCCCACTAGCAATGAATGAGAGTTCCTGTTGCTCCCTATCCTCACCAGCATTTGGTATTATCAATAAAGGAGAAAGGTTCTCCTTTCTCCATGTGACACTGCCTCTGTCAAATTATTTCCTTTAAAGCAACTCCTATGGCTAGACGTGGTGGCCCATATCTGTTATCCCAGTGTTTGGGAGGCTTAGGCGGGTGGATCACTTGAGGCCAGGAGTTCAAGACCAGCCTGGCCAAAATGGCAAAACCTGTCTCTACTAAAAATACAAAAGATTAAGCTGAGCATGCAGGTGCATGCCTGTAATCCCAGCTACTCAGGAGGCTGAGGCAGGAGAATAGCTTGAACCCAGCAGGTGGAGGTTGCAGTGAGCCCTTACCCTGCCACTGCACTCCAGCCTGAATGACAGAATGAGACTGTCTCAAAAAATAAAACAAAATAAAATAAAATATCTTATGCACAATTTTTTGCATTTATGTAAGCAAAGTGTGTGTGGGAATTATGATAGACCTTCATAGAGTCATTGTGCTCTATCTTTGTTGCCTCATATTCATTTCAATATTCTTGTTTTTCTTCATCAGTGACATCTCCCCACATTCCACCAATAATCTTGCCAATTTCCATCAATTTCAGGTCAGTATTGGAAGCCTTGACTCTGGCCCAGACATTTCTGCTGTACCTCATGTAGGGTAAGAGTGGCTTATCTTTGAGGGTTTTGGAATAGTAGTACTAGAGGATGCCATGACCCGGGCTGTTGGTGCAGGGGTTCCCTCCCAGACTGTAGCTGTAGGTGAGATGCCTATGTGGAGTGCATCCCACAAACAGTGGTGTGCTGGACACTTGTGCTGCAGGAGCTGGTAGGGGTGGGAGGTAGGGCACAAGATGGTCTTTTTCACATTTTGAAAAATTAAGTTTTCATTTCCTTAAGAACAAATCTGATTAGGGAGGTTGGCAGATCACTTGAGTCCAGGAGTTCAAGACAAGCCTGGGCAAGACAGGCCTACCATCTTTTGTAGAGATGGTGAAACCCCATCTCTACAAAAAATACAAAAATTAGCCAGGCATGGTAGTGAGACAGGATTCGTTCCCTTGACCTTGACCCCCTTCATGGGCAGGAACTGGAGTGGCTCATTTCACTTAGCCTGCAGTCCACGGATGGCTAAGTGTTAACAGCTCAGTGAAGGGTCAGGGTGCACCTGCCCTTTTTGACAGCCAAGTTTTTGCTCGGTGTCCGGGAAGAATCAGGTCACACGAATTGTTTGAAAGGTAATGAATGCAGAAGGCTTTATTGAGCAGTGGAAATGGCTCCTGATGGAAGGGGAACTGGAAAAGAAGAAGGTGATCTTTCCCTGAAGCCGCACTGTCTGAAGTTAGCCACGTCTATCTGTAGTCTCTGATGCTCAGTTGATTGCTCCTCTGCTTGCCACTTAGCCATTTATCTCCCCGAGGCTCAGCAGCTTGCATCCCCAACAACATGCCTCGGCCACTTGTGTTGCTCTTTTCTTCTGCCAGCTGGTCTGGTTTTTATGGGTATAGGATAGGGGCATGGCAGGCCAAAAAGGCAATCATTTGGGTGGAAAAGCGGGGTCAGCTGTTTTCACTTAGGGTCGCGGTTCCGGGCTTGAGGGTGCGGTTTAGTTGGGAGCCCAGCTGTTCTGTATCAGTAGCACACTTGTAGTCCCAGTTATTCAGGAGGCTGAGGTGGGAGGATCACCTGAGCCCAGGAGGTCAAGGCTGCAGTGAGCCATGATCACACCACTGCACTCCAGTCTGGGTGACAGAGCCAGACTCTGTCAAAAAAAGAAAAAGATAAAATCTTAAACACCCTGGAAAGAAAGAGCATCCACAGCTCCACCCCTTTCCTGGAAAATTCATGAATAATCTACCCCTTGTTTAGTATATAATCGAGAAATAACCATAAAAATAGCCAATGAGCAGCCCATGCTGCTGTTTCCATCCCTCTGGTTGTGTAGAGGGAGGGAAATACCTGGATTTACCATCTCACACAGGTCACACCCAGTGCAAGAGAGTCAGGTCTCCCTGTATTAATATACCGTCTTATTTTCTGTGTTCTTGATACTCAGGCATCTGAGGCCTAGCTGACTGGAGATGGACCGCCCCTACTCAGTCTAGCTGATTCTTAGAGGTAGCCAGGTACTCACCTCGCTGAGGAGTGTGCCTTTCATACGCCAATGAACCAATTCAGAGCCCGTACTGCTCACCACCTCTTCTGTCTGACTCTTACAATCTATCAGGCAATCTTCCTCTCCCTTAACCATTCCGGGCCAGGTAGCAGGCACTGTCAGAGACATTTGAACCAGAGAAACTCCATCTTGAACAGGGGCTGGGTAAAATAAGGCTGAGGCCTCTTGGGCTACATTCCCAGTAGAATTCTTAGTCACAGGATAAGATGGGAGGATGGCACAAGATACAGGTCACAAAGACCTTGCTGATAAAACAGCGTGCAGTAAAGAAGCCTGCCACATCCCACCAAAGCCAAGATGGCCATGAAAGTGACCTCTGGACATCCTCACTGCTCATTATATGCTAATTATTATGCATCAGCATGCTAAAAGACACTCCTACCAGCACCATGACAGTTTACAAATGCCATAGCAACATCAGGAAGTTCCCCTATATGGTATAAAAAGGAGAAGAAACCTCAGTTCTGGGAATTGTCCATCCCTTTCCTGGAAAATTCATTAATAATCCACCCCTTGTTTAGCACATAATCAAGAAATAACCACAAAAATAGCCAATGAGCAGCCCATGCTGCTGTCCTGCCTATTGAGTGGCTGTCACACATGTCAGTGTGAAGAGACCATCAGGAGGCTTTGTGTGAGCAACAAGGCTGTTTATTTCACTCGGGTGCAAGTGGTGAGTCCGAAAAGAGAATCAGCAAAGGGTGGTGGGATTATCATTAATTTTTATAGGTTTGGGATAAGTGATGAAGTTAGGAGCAATTTTTTGCAGTTAGGGGGTGGATCTTACAAAGTACGTTCTCAAGGTTGGGGAGAATATTAAAAAGTACCTTCTTAAGGGCGGGGGAGGATATTACAAAGTACCTTCTCAAGGATGGGGAGGGTGTATCGTACAAAGTACATTCACAAGGGTGGGGGAATATCACAAAGTACATTATTGCAAGGGCAGGGAGGGTGTATTGTCACAAAGTCAATTGATCAGTTAGGGTGAAGCAGGAACAAATCACAATGGTGGAATGTCATCAGTTAAGGCAGGAACTGGCTATTTTTACTTCTTTTATTGATCTTCAGTTGCTTCAGGCCATCTGGATGTGGATGTGTACATGCAGGTCACAGGGGATAGGATAGCTTAGCTTGGGCTCAGAGGCCTGACATTCCTGTCTTCTTATATGAATAAGAGAAACAAAACAAAATAGTGGTGAAGTGTTAGGGTGGCAAAAATTTTGGGGGTGGTATGGAGAGATAATGGGCGATGTTCTCAGGGCTGCTTTGAGGGGATTAGGGGTGGCGTGGGAACCTATAGTGGGAGAGATTAAACTGAAGAAAGATTTTGGGGGAAGAGGTGATATTGTGTGGTTGTTAGAAGGAGCGTTTGCTGTATAGAATGATTGGTGATGGCCTGGATGCGGTTTTGTATGGATTGAGAAACTAAATGGAAGACACAAGGTCCGAATAAAAGGAGAAAAATAGGTATAAAGGACTAAGAATTGGGAGTATCCAGGACATCCAATTAGAGAGTTTCCAAGGGGATTCAGCAAAATTATTTGCTTGGTTGGTGAGTTTTTGGGCTCTATCCTTGAGTTTTTTTATATTGTCATATAGCAGGCCAGATTGATTTAGGTAAAAACAACACTCTTCATTTAAAAATATTAGCATAAGCATTGTGCTGAGAGATGGAATCTGATGCCTTGCAGTGAATGACTCCAGCTTCCTTTGGAAGTAAAGCAGCCTTGAGAAGAGTTTTTATTAAAGAGACATTAATGATGGACGACCGTTGTGTAGTGAGGAAACCTCTTTCAGCCCATATAACAGCATGGTGGTGCAAGATATGGAAGGCATATTTAGAGTCAATATAAATATTGACATGTAGTCCCTTTGCAAGAGTGAGGGCCCGAGTTAAGGCAATGAGTTTGGCTTACTGAGAGGTAGTGGAGGTGGGCAGAGCAGTAGCCTCAATTATAGATGTAGAGGACACTATAGCATAGCCTGTCTTTGCTGGTGAGTGGTGATTAGGCCTGGTGGAACCGCCATCAATAAACCAAGTGTGATCAGAGTGAGGAACAGGAAAGAAGGAAATATGGAGAAGTGGAGTGAATGTCAGGTGGATCAGAGAGATATAGTCATGGGGGTCAGGTGTAGTATCTGGAATAATGTGGGGGCCAGCCTAAAACAGTAAGGTCAAGTTGTTTGGACAGAAAGGCTACAGGGTGCGGTCCTGGCTTTTGTGTAAGAATTCTGACTGCACAGCCCTGTGCTTCGGCTGTGTGTAATGAAAAAGGGTTGGGATGAGTTAGGGAAAGCTTGTGTGGGAGCAGCTTCTAGGGCTGTTTTTAAGGAATGCAAAGAGGAGTGGGGAAAGGATTTAGGATCTATGTGGTCACCTAGGTTTCCTTTTGTGAGTTTATATAATGGTTTAGTCAGGATGGCAAAACCAGGTATCCAAAGGCAAAAGTATCGAACCATGCCCAGGAAGGAAAGGAGTGGTTGTTTTGTAGAAGGGGTTGGGGTTTGAGAGACAAGCCAGACACAATTGGCAGGGAGATCATGTATGTTTTCATGAAGAATTATGCTGAGGTAGGTAACGGATGGGGAAAAAATTTGAGCTTTGGAGGGGGATACCCGATATCCTTTGGCGAATAAATATTGAAGAGCAGGAGGCTATCTTGTTGAGAAGACTCAAAGGAGGGACTACAGAGTAGAAGGTCATCAATGTATTGAATAAGGTGGGAAGCAGAGAGGTGGAAAGAAAGTAAATCATGACAAAGGGCTTGACTGAAGTAATGAGGGCTGTTCCAGAAGCCTTGTGGCAGTACAGCCCAGGTAAGTTCCTGGGACTAAAGGGTGTCAGGGTCAGTCCAGGTAAAAGCAAAGAGGAGCTGGGACAAGGGGTGCAGGGGAATAGTGAAAAAAGTGTCTTTAGGATTGAAAACCGAGTAGTGAGTTGTGAAGGGAGGTATTGAGGACAAAAGAATGTACGGGTTGGGCATCACAGGGTGGATAGGCAAAACAATTTCGTTGATAAGGCACAGATCTTGAACCAACCTGTATGACTTGTCCAGTTTTTGTACAGGTAAGATGGGGGATTTGTAAGGAGAGTTTGTAGGCTTTAGCAGCCCATGCTGTAGCAGGCAAGTAATAACAGGCTCCAACCCCCTTAAAGCCTGTTGTGGGATGGGATACTGGCATTGAGCAGGGTAAGGGTGATTAGTTTTTAATGGGATAGTAATGGGCATATGATCAGTTGCTAGGGAGGGAGTAGAGGTGTCCCATACCTGTGGGTTAAGGTGGTGGGATACAAGAGGAAGATGTGAAGGAGACTTTGGGTTGTGAAGAAGGGCAGCAATGAGACGTGACTGTAGTCCAGGAATAGTCAGGGAAGCAGATAATTTGGTTAAAATGTCTCAGTCTAATAATAAAGGAACTGGGAAGGTGGGGATAACTAAAAAGGAGTGCATAAAAGAATATTATCTAAGTTGGCACCAGAGTTGGAGAGTTTTAAGAGGTTTAGCAGCCTGGCTGTCGATACCCACAGCAGTTATGGAGGCAAGGGAAACAGGCTCTTGAAAAGAAGGTAATGTGGAGTGGGTAGCCTCCATATTAATTAAGAAGGGAATGGACTTACCCTCCACTGTAAGAGTTATCCAAAGCATCTGTGATGGTCCAGGAGGCTTCTGAGACAATCGGGCAGTGTCAGTCTTCGGCCACTAAGCTGAGAAGATCTGGGAGGGAGTCAGTCAGAGAACCTTGGGCCAGAGTTCCAGGGGCTTTGGGAGAGGTTGCTGGGTGAGTTGGACAGTACAATTTCCAGTGGGGTCCCACACAGATGGGACATGGCTTAGAAGGAATCCCAGGATGCGGGCATTCCTTGGCCCAGTGGCCAGATTTCCAGCACTTGAAGCAAGATCCTGGGGGATGGAGTCCTGCAGGAATGCCTGGACACTGTGGATTAGGTGCTTTGAAGTTCTTGTGTGCTGGAGATGTGGCTGGGGTTTCTCTTACAGCGGAGACAAGTAATTGCAACTCAGAAATATGTTGCTGCTTGGCTGCCTCTTCTCTATTATTGTGTACTTTGAAGGCAAGGTTAATTAAGTCCTTTTGTGGGGTTTGAGGGCTGGAATCTAATTTTTGGAGCTCTTTCTAATGTTGGGAGCAGACTGGGTAATAAAATGCATATTGAGAATAAGACAGCCTTCTGGACCCTCTGGGTCTGGGGCAGTAAAGCGTCTAAGGGTTGTTGCCAAATAGGCCATGAACTGGGCTAGGGTTTTATATTTGATGAAAAAGAGCCTAAATTCTAACTGATTTGGGAGAGGTCAGATAAAGAAAAAGGAGCACTAACTTTGACTATGCCTTCAGCTCCAGCCATCTCTCTATCGTTGAGCAGATGGGAGAGAGCTAGTCACAAAACAAAACTGTAAGCCAGACCGGGTGTGAGGAGGGGAAGTGATAAAAGGATTGTAGGGTCGGGAAGCAGAGGTTGGGGAAGAATTGGGAACTGACTCGGCTTGGTGAGAAGCAGCCTGGGGAGGAGGGGAGAAGTCAGATGGGTTCTTAGAAAAGGAGGATTCAAAAGGACTCAGAGTTTGGGGTGGAAACTGAAGGAGCAGACAGGAGAGAAAGAAGAAAGATTTGGGATGAGTCGCATTGGGAGCAGAGACTAGGGGGGGATAGATGTGTAAAAGAATGCCTGGATGTCAGGCACCTCAGATCGTTTGCCCATTTTTCAACAAAAATTATCTAGATCTTGTAGGATGGAGAAATTGAAAGTGCCATTTTCTGGCTATTTAGAACCATTGTTGAGTTTGTATTGGGGCTAAGCGGTATTGCAGAAGAAAATAAGATGCGGCCGGGCGCGGTGGCTCACGCCTGTAATCCCAGCACTTTGGGAGGCCAAGGCGGGCAGATCACAAGGTCAGGAGATCGAGACCACAGTGAAACCCCGTCTCTACTAAAAATACAAAAAATTAGCCGGGCGCGGTGGTGGGTGCCTGTAGTCCCAGCTACTCGGGAGGCTGAGGCAGGAGAATGGCGTGAACCCGGGAGGCGGAGCTTGCAGTGAGCCGAGATCGCGCCACTGCACTCCAACCTGGGCGACAGCATGAGACTCCGTCTCAAAAAAAAAAAAAAAAAGAAAATAAGATGCTTAGGTTTTAGGTCAGACGAGAGTTAGAGAAGTTTTAAGTTTTTTAGAACACAGGCTAAACGAGAAGAAGCAGGAAGGGAGGGTGGAAGGTTGCCCATCGTAAAAAGGTAAGTTTAGAGAAAAGATAGGGTAGAGACACGGAGGAGGGAAGTGGTACTTGCCACCAAGGGGAGCTGGTACTTGCCACCCAGGGGAGGTGGTACTTGCCACCAAGGGTAATGATCAAGGCAGTCATCCCCACAGTAATCAGTCACCTCTGGAATGTGGGTAAATAATCAGGTAGGCGTCCCCGCAGTGATTAAACACCCCAGTCCATGACCGGCGCCAGAGTTTGAGTTCATGGATAAAACATGTCTCCTCTGTCTCTACCAGAAAGAGAAAGGAACCGAAATTAAGGGAGGGAGATATTGAAGCATTGAGTACCTTCTTATGGGCAGGGGAGGATATTACAAAGTACCTTCTCAAGGGTGGGGAGGGTGTCTCATACAAAGTACATTCACAGGGTAGGGGAATATCACAAAGTACGTTATCGCAAGGGTGGGGAGGGTGTATTGTCACAAAGTCAATTGATCAGTTAGGGTGAAGCGGGAACAAATCACAATGGTGGAATGTCATCAGTTAAGGCAGGAACTGGCTATTTCCACTTCTTTTGTTGATCTTCAGTTGCTTCAGGCCATCTGGATGTATACGTGCAGGTCACGGGGGATATGATGGTTAGCTTGGGCTCAGAGGCCTGACAGTGGCCATTCTTTCATTTAGGTAAAGGTTATTTATTTTATTTTATTTTATTTTATTTTATTTTATTTTATTTTATTTTGAGATAGAGTCTCATTCTGTTGCTCAGGTTAGAGTTCAGTGGTGTGATCTTGGTTCATTTCAACCTCTGCCTCCCAGGTTCAAGTGATTCTTCTGCCTCAGCCTCCCAAGTAGCTGGGATTACAGACATGTGCCACCACACCTGGCTAATTTTTTTTTTTTTTTAGTAGAGACAGGGTCTCACTATGTTAGCCAGGCTGGTCTTGAACTCCTGGCATCAAGTGATCTGTCCGCCTTGGCCTCCCAAAGTGCTGGGATTACAGGCGTGAGCCACCGTGCCCAGCCAAGTAAAGGTTACTTTCTTAATAAACTTGCTTTCACTTTACTCTATGGACTCGCCCTGAATTCTTTCTTGCTTGAGATCCAAGAACACTCTTTTGGGGTCTGGATGGGGACCCCTTTCTGGTAACACAACTAGAGACATCCTCTGTAGCCCAGAACCCACCAGAATTATTCAAACTAGCCAATCCTAAATCTAAATCTGCTCACCCTGACTTGCCTTGCCTTTCCCATGGAAACCACAAGAAAAACTCCTGCCTGTTCTTTGCCCTTCCTCCAGACTGACCCGTGTGCTTCCCCACAGGGCCCTGCAAGGCACTCTGTGACCCTTCTCTTGGGAACTGTGCCTAACAAATCATATTTTCTTTTTTCTTTTCTTTTTTTTTTTTGAGACAGAATCTTGCTATGTCATCCAGACTGGAGTGTAGTGGCATGATCTCAGCTCACTGTAACCTCCGCCTCCCGGGTTCAAGTGATTCTCCTGCCTCAGCTTCCTGAGTAGCTGGGATTACAGGCATACACCACCACGCCCAGCTAATTTTTGTATTTTTAATAAAGATGGGATTTCACCATGTTGGCCAGGCTGGTCTTGAACTCCTGACCTCATGATCCGCCCACCCTGGCCTCCCAAAGTGCTGGGATTACAGGCGTGAGCCACTGTGCCTGACACAAATTATCTTTTCAATAGCAATCGTCTCTTGATCTGTTAGCCTCACTATACCTTAATAAAAACAGAATCCCGGGTACAGTTAACAACAGTCTTCAATGGGAAATTGGGGGCTGTTAGGAAGGGATATAGATGCTGAGTCACTTCAAAATGACATCTATTGCACAATGCAGACAGAAGCAAATGAAGTCAGTCAGGAGTATGGGGGTAGGGTAGATAGGAGAATGGTAGACAACGGGGAAAGTTTGAAAGAGAGTTGAGGAAAGTAACTCCAGTTTATCACTGTCAACCTCCTGGATCTAGGCCCTGGATCCACTTCTAACTCTGCAACTTCAAGTCTGTGACAAGACCGTGTTTCCTTCCAGGAAGCACCCTGCTTTTGGTTAAGCAAGTCTAAGTTTCTGCTCCTTGCAGCCCATCATTCCTCCTTATAACGGGGAACTTTGCACCCACATAGATGCATCTCAAACTATAAGAACACCTTTTTCCAGCCTGTGGCCCAAAGGTTATCTGTCCAGGCACCTCCTGCCTTCCCCCTTTTCTCTTCTCCCCCAGCCTGACCGCCTCTGGGCTTAGGATGCCAGGCCAGTGCCTTCCCAGCCCTGATGCTCCCTTCTCTTCTGGTCCAGCTACCTCCCACCCCATCTTCCTTGACCTCAGGTGGGGTTTCCCTTCTGCAGAGCAGGGATGGAGGCAGGGGTCCTCCCAGCGGAGAAACCCTGCGTTCCTCCTCTCCTGCCTGGACAGCCCCACTCCCCAGGCTGGCAGAGGCTGGCTCTGCAGCTCCTGATCGTCTCCCTCCGGTCTGACTGCCTTACCTTTTTAGTCTAAATCCCAGCCCCTCCTTTTAGGAACTGTCATCATGTTTAATCCTGCCTGGGGGAGACCCCCTCCACCTTCCTAAATGGAAGGTATTCCATTACATGCTAAAGTGCAGTTTAAGCAGCTGTAAGGAAGTGTGACAGAAAGTCTGTCAGAGTGGGGCTGGACTTGCCAAAACTTGGTGTGATGTGGGGACTCTGTCAACGTGCTCCTAGGGAAACCTGAGCTGAGCTGACACTGAGGCTGGCAGGATGTTCAAGGTAAGAGGCAGGAAGTGGTGTGGGGGAGGGGCAGACAAAGCGCTGGACGCCCGGGTGGCCTGAGAAGGGTTCCCAGTGGGTGGGGGCCGAGGACTTCCTTGTCATTGTGCTGCCAAACAAAGGTAGATGGGCCACCAGGACACCCAGATTGCATTAGGGTGGGCAGGTCGGGCCCAACTCTTGTGGGAACAGGAGTGGGGGTAGATGGTGAGTAGGGAGGAGGAGGTTGGACAGGATTTCCTCCAACAAGTGTTTCAACCTGAGACCAGAGGCGTCCAGACCTGGAGAGGAAAAGCTCTCCCTCCAGAGGACAGAAGTTGGTCGTTCCTGGAGGAGGAAACCGGCGCTTTGGCAGCTGAAGGGCCCAGGCCTGGACACCAACAATATTGAACAGCATGAATTGTGCCCAAAGACGGTCAATGGCGCTAATATTGGCAATGGCCCAGCCAGAGTCCATAGACCTTTCCTGGCCCCTTCTTGGTGCCCCTCTCTCCCAGATGCCCTGGTTTAATTTACACATGCCCAATCTTTATTCTTTTTCTTTGTTTTTTTGTTTTGTTTTGTTTTTTGTTTATTTTTTATTTTTTTATTTTTTTTTTGAGATGGAGTCTCGCTCTGTCACCAAGGTGGAGTGTGGTGGTACAATCTCAGCTCACTGCAACCTCCACCTCCAGGGTTCAAGTGATTCTCCTGCCTCAGCCTCCTGATTAGCTGGGACTACAGGCACCCACTACCACACCCAGCTAATTTTTGTATTTTTAGTAGAGACTGGGTTTCACGAGGTTGGCCACGCTGGTCTTGAACTCCTGACCTCAGGTGATCCACGCACCTCGGCCTCCCAAAGTGCGGGATTACAGGTGTGAGCCACCGTGCTTGGCGATGTCCAATCTTTAGATGAAACCTCCTCTCTGTCTGGCCCAGGGCCAGGTGGTCACAGAGTCAGGGGTCAGTCTGCATTCTTTCCTTGGCCTCTCCCCTGGCATCTTCTGCACCTCACTCTGCACTCCCCAGTCCCTCTGGGTGAGCCCAGGACCTGCAACACTGTGCCAACCTCGCCCAAGACACTCTCCAGCTTTCCCAGCTCAGCAGGCTGAGGCACCTGAGGCTTTCATTTTAATTATGAACCACTTCAAAGCCTTTCTGGAAGCAGGTGAGAGACAAAATGTAAACAAGTGAATGAGTGAGTCATCCGGCCCTCCCTGCCCAGATATTTCTGTCATCCATCCTGCCTCTCTGTCACCCACAGTCTCTGCAATAACCAACCTGGATTCTCTCCGAATGTGGGGATTTTCCTGGAGTGAGGCCTTCCAGGGCTCCTCCGCCTGCCAACATGACCTACCTCGTCTTCCTCTTCAGCACATCCCCAACATTGTCTAAGTGGTAACTCACCTGAGCAAAGCACTTGACACAGATTCATTCATTTACTCCCCACAACAACCTGATAGGGTAGGTACTGTTATGTCCATTTTACAGGTGACAAAAACAAGGCCTAGAGAGGTGAAGTAACTTACCTGTCTAAGGTTACACAGGTTGGTGGTGGGCCCAAGGTTCAAATTCCAGCAGTCAGGCTAGGCACGGTGGCTCATCCCTGTAATCCTAGCACTTTGGGAGGCCAAGGCGGGTGGATCACCTGAGGCCAATAGTTCAAGATCAGCCTGACCAATATGGCAAAACCCCACCTCTACTAAAAATACAAAAATTAGACAGACGTGGTCACAGGTGCCTGTGGTCCCAGCTACTTGGGAGGCTGAGGCAGGACAATTACTCGAACCCAGGAGGCAGAGGTTGCAGTGAGCCGAGATTGTGCCATTGCACTCCTAGCCTGGACAACAGAGCAAGACTCCATCTCAAAAAAAAAAAAAAATTCCAGCAGTCTGTTTCCAGAATCACTCCCCTCCCCTTCTCTTCCCATTTTTCTTTTCTTTTCTTGAGACAGGGTCTTGCTCTGTTTCCCAGACTGGAGTGCAGTGGCCCAGTCACAGCTCACTGCAGCCTTGACCTCTTGGGCTCATGCAATCCTCCCATCTCAGCCTCCTACCCTGAGTAGCTGGAACTACAAGCATGCACCAACATGCCCAGCTAATATTTTAATTTTTTTTTTTGTAGAAATGAGGTCTCGCCATGTTGCCCAGGCTGGCCCAAACTCCTGGGCTCAAGCAATCCTCCCACCTTGGCTTCCCAAAGTGGTGGGATTACAAGGCATGAGCCACTGCTTCCAGCCTGGGTCAGTGGCTTTAAAAATATTTGTGTTTATTTTTATCATTACAGAGATGGGGTCTCACTATGTTACCCAGGCAGGTCTTGACTTCCTGGGCTCAAGTGATCCACCTGCCTTGACCTCCCAAAGTACTGAGATTACAGGTGTGAGCTACCACGCCTGGTCAAGAGTCTGCACTTTTGTGTGTGTGTGTGACAGAGTCTCACTCTGTCACCCAGGCTGGAGTACAGTGGTACGACCTCAGATGACTGAAACCTCTGCCACCTGGGTTCAAGTGATTCTCCTGCCTAAGCCTCCCGAGCAGCTGGGAGTACAGGCATGTGCAACCACGCCTGACCAATTTTTGTATTTTTAGTAGAGACAGGGTTTCATTATGTTGGCCAGGCTGGTCTCAAACTCCTGACCTCAGGTGATCCGCCCACCTTGGCCTCCCAAAGTGCTGGGATTACAGGCATGAGCCACCGTGCCTGGCCGCAATTCCACCTTTCTAACTGGCTCCCAGGTGCTGCTGATACTGCCGATCCCAGCAAAAGTCTGTACTTTCAAGCACTACCTATATGCCCTCCCTCTCTCCTCTTTTTCCCTTCTAGAATTCTCAACTATACACACACATATACACTCACACACCTGTGCAAACTGCATTCTCAGGATCTCTTCCAAGTGCAGTTGCCTTGTTACTCTGCCTTCTGGCTCTGCTCCAATCATACACACTTCTTACTTGCTTGACAAAGCTCAACCCATAACAAGCACACACTCTCCCTATACTCCCTCTCCTTCTCCAAAGTCAGGAGAAGAGAGAGCCTCTCAGCTCTGGGGGTGTGTGTGTGTGTGTGTGTGTGTGTGTTGTGGGAGGGGGCAGGATAATCGAGGTGACTTCTTGGTGAGCTCTGGATATCAGATTTTGGAAGATTTATGGCGGGGACTAGAGGGAAGGCTGGAGGATGGGGAGTTGCAAAGCTGACCCTGCAACCCATTTCTCTCCGTTCAACTGTGACCAGAGCCTCAGTCTCATATTTAGGGAGGGGAGCAAGGGGTGGAGTGTGCAGTGGGGGAGATGTTGGTGGATGAACATCTCATCACATCCCAGGTCCCATAGCTGGAGAGTCACCGCAGCAGCACGCTCTGGAGTCAGACAAGCCTGAGTCTGAATCTCACTGCTTTGTAGCCTTGGGCAAGTTCTTAACTTTTCTGAGCCTCAGTGACTTAAGGTGGAAAGTGAAATATACAGCAGCTAATTCTAGATGTTGAGTCAACTCCATTTTGCAACCACTACGGTAGTGATTGATCCTGAAAAGAATCATCAATGGATGCAAAAACTATTGGGCAAAAATTTGCTGGGGAAAGGACAGTCTCAAAGTATTTTTCCACAGAGTACTGATTAATTTCAAAGGGGAAAAACAATAACCTTTACACCGGATAGATCTGGCAGGAACCATGTTAACCAAGTGATCAAAGGTAGCATCACCAATAATGGGGCAAACCGGCATCCTGTACTTCCCCATTGATGTGCCGAGAAGGGCACAGCATTGCTCATGCAGCATCCCTGTCAAAAATGCGTAAATGGAATCTAATCATGAGAAAACTACCAGACAGCCAAACTCTTCAGAAAAGCCAATATAACGAAAGGCAACAAAGATTGAGAAGAACTTTACCAGGTTAAAGAAAACTAAAGAGATATGACAACTGACTGCAACACAAAATCCTGGACCAGACCCTGGATCTAGTCAAAAGAAAAATGCTTTAAACGACAGTATTGGGACAAAGGGTAAAATTTGAATGTGGACCATGTAATAGATGAATAGTGTGTTGTATCAATGGTATGTCCTTGACTTGGTAATTGTCCTGAGGAAATGTAAGAGAATATATTTATTATTATCATTATTTGAGACCAAGCCTTGCTCTGTCACCCAGGCTGGAGTGCAATGGCACAATCTCGGCTCATTACAACCTCCGCCTCCCAGATTCAAGGGATTCTCCTGCCTCAGCTTCCTGAGTAGCTGGGATTACAGGCACCCGCCATCACACGCCCAACTAATTTTTGTATTTTTAGTAGAGATGGGGTTTCACCATGTTGGCCAGGCTGGTCTTGAACTCCTGACCTTAGGTGATCCGCCCGCCTCAGCCTCCCAAAGTGTTGGGATTACAGGCTTGAGCCACCGAGCCCGGACTGAGAATGTATTTATTCTTAAGGGATATGTGCTGGCCAGGTGTGGTGGCTTATGCCTTGTAATCCCAACATTTAGGGAGGTTGAGGTGGGAGGATTGCCTGAGCCCAGGAAGTCAAGCCTCAGGAGCTGGAGATGAGCCTGGGCAACAAAGTAACACCTCGTATCCACAAAATAAAAAATTAAAAAATTAGCTGGGTGTGGTAGCATGTGCCTGTGGTCTCAGCTACACAGCAGGCTAAGGCAGGAGGATCGCTTGAGCCCAGCAAGTAAAGACTGCAGTGAGCCGTGACTGCACCACTGCACTGCCGCCTGGATAACAGAGCAAGACCCTCAAAACAAAACAAAACAAAACAAAACAAAACAAACAAACAAACAAAACCTAAATATATGGTAAAAAGTATTTACAGATAAAGGGTTATGTCTGAAACTTAAACTTATATTCAAATGATGGCTCACACACAAAAACTAAAATAATTACATCTATGCATGAACATCCATGTGTTTTTATAAAAAAGAGAGAATAAAATGTAGTAAAATACTCATTATCAGTGAAAAGGTATTTGAGAGTTTATTATACTATTCTTTTAGCTTTTCAGTGGGTTAAAATTTTTTTCAAAATAAGAAGGTTGTTAAAAGGGAGTTCCTGAATTCACACAAGAGGTACGTCCATCCTGGCACTTACTAGATCTTAACTGAGGCCAGTTCCCACCTCTGCAGGACTGTAGGTCCCGGGGGCAGTACACCCCAGGCTGCCCAGTGAGACGGGGTCAAGGTCCTTCCCCATCCTAGGCCTCTACTGAAATCTCCAAGCTTCAGCCACTCTTGGAATCTCCTGGCCAGAACTGAGAGGTGGGGAATAGGAAGGGATGGTGGGGGATGGGAAAACAGTCCTTCCTCTTTCCTCACTCCCAAGAATGGAATCTTTGAAGAGTCCAGACAGATTTGTCCAATGTATCAGGTGGTTTGTGCTGAGGGATTCTGTGGACAGAAGAGGTACTGATTGAGAAGCAGGAATGCCCCGCTTTACTCTCCTGCCTCTTGGCGATGGCTGTGCCTCCAAGCCCAGGAGGGTGTTCTACCCAGAGCCACGGAGGCATCACTCAGCCCTGGGAAAGCCAGCCTGAGTGTCAACATTCTGGCAGAGAGAAGTGCTAGATGCTTATTTGAAGATGTCTGAACAGACTTGTTTGAGAGACAGCTGGAGTTGTGAAGTAATCCTGGCGTCTCCCCATGTCTCAGTTTTGAAGGCAGGCTTTGCCTGCAGGCCTCTGACCTCTAACGTCCTTCTATTCTTGTTAGCAATTGACAAAACTTTGCTTAAGACTTGGGGATGACAGAAGTCCACACAGAGAGGGGCTCATCATTGCTACTAGAAGGGCTAGGAACACGCTCCCTCCGTGGGGCAGAAGCCAGCTCAGTTTGGGATCCTCCAGGCCAAATGCCTGGGCTGGTAATGCCGTAGCGGGTACACACCATTTCAGCTCCAAACAGTGACCTCTTCTGGCTCCAGTGGCCCCTGGGAGCCAAGGCCTCCAGCCCCAGTGGGCAGTGCCAACCCATGACAGGGGAGTGGCAGGCTCTGGCTCAGAGCCCTGCTTCAGGAATCCTCCCCGAGAGTGGAAGCAGGCTCCAGAGCCCATCGGCTGAGGCCAGGCAGAATGAGTCCTAGCAGGACACTAAAGTTCCAGGGAGAACAAGAACATAAAGGAGGCCAAAGGGCTGTCCTCAGAATGATTCAGGTCTGCAAAGCCAGGCCTGGGAGTAAGAACTGATCAGGACCACAGAAGAGGAGCGTCCAGAGCCGTTAACTGCCACCTTCCTCACCTGGCTTCCCTGCTAGTTTCTCTGCCACAGCCCCAGCCCCTGACAGGGGTGTCACACTACAGAACAAGCACAGCGACCAGAACTCTCCCGACCAGCTCCGCCCTTTGAGAAAGTCCCCCCCAACAACGTGGGCACGGAGGGGCTGCTGACCACCGTATCCTTGCAGCCCTGGCCCAGGGAAGACCAACCCAGGGAAAGGCGCTTGACTCAGACCGGTTGATCAGCTCCTTAACTGGGATTTTACATACAGGCCATAGCAGACAAAGGGCCTTTCTTGACCCTGAAGTCACTAGTTGAGGTGACAGAATCCTCAAGTTGTCAGTCTTCCCATGTCCCACATGAAGGTCCAACATGAGGAAATGAGGCCAGCACAGAGAAGGGAGCCGAGTCCCAGTGACATTATTGGTGTTTTTGGACCCAATTGTTCCAGAAGCCCTCCCTCCTCTGTTCGTATCACTTACGGGAGCTAAGCCATTCCTTTCCCCTTGGTGGGCTTCTTTGAGTTAAACTTCTGTCTCTTCTTCTTTTTTTTTTTTTTTTTTGAGACAGAGTCTTGCTCTGTTGCCCAGGCTGGAGTGCAGTGGCGCGATCTC
>NW_012101809.1:2338659-2342484 GCF_000951045.1 Mandrillus leucophaeus
GCCATGTTGGCCAGGCTGGTCTTGAACTTCTGACCTCAGGTGATCTGCCCATCTCGGCCTCCCAAAGTGCTCGGATTACAGGCATGAGCCACCAGGCCTGGCCTCCCCCTCATATTTAAACTGAGATGTAGGCCAGGCATGGTGGCTCACGCCTGTAATCCCAGCATTTTGGGAGGCTGAGGCAGGCTGATCACGAGGTCAGTAGATTGAGACTATCCTTGCTAACACGGTGAAACCCCGTCTCTACTAAAAATACAAAAAAAAATAGCCGGGCGTGGTGGCGGGCGCCTATAGTCGCAGCTACTCGGGAGGCCGAAGGAGGAGAATGGCGTGAACCTGGGAAGCGGAGCTTGCAGTGAGCTGAGATCGTGCCACTGCACTCCAGCCTGGGCGGCAGAGCAAGACTCCATCTCAAAAAAATAAATAAATAAAAAATAAATAAACTGAGAGGTAGAGATTACAGTCTGATGGCTGGAACTGAAGGTTGTATAGATTCAGGACTAGGACAACAATTTGGTTGGGGACTTACTGATGGAAAAAAAGAAGAAAGCTAGCCTGCTGAGATAGATAGGAGAGAAGAGAACCATATGAGCAAATTGAGAGAGAGAGAGAGAGAGAGAATTTTCCCAATTCCTGAGCCCCAGTGTACTTCCTGCCCTTCTTTCTGTGACATTCTCTGAACCCGTATAATATACCCTGTCTTAGGCTTTTCTGGAGGTATAACAGACAGAAACCCACTCAGGCTAACTTACACAAAAAGGGTAGTCTTTTTTTTTTTTTTTTTGAGACCTAGTTTAGTTCTTGTCACCCAGACTGGGGTGCAGTGGTGCAATCTCGGCTCACTGCAACCTCTGCTTTCCAGGTTCAAGAGATTCTCCTGCCTCAGCCTCCCGAGTAGCTGGGATTACAGGCACCTGCTGCCACGCCTAGCTAATTTTTGTATTTTTAGTAGAGACGGGGTTTCACCATGTTGTCCAGGCTGGTATTGAACTCCTGACCTCAGGTGACCCGCCCGCCTCAGTCTCTCAAAGTGCTGGAATTACAGGCGTGAGCCACTGCACCTGGCCTTAGAAGGGTAGTCCTTATAAGGAGGGCAGGTGTCTCCTGGAACCCTGGGACAGGTGGCACACCTGGGCCTCAGGATGACCTAAAATCCAGGCTGCCCTTCTCTAAATGGGCCTGTGGTCTCAAGCATCTTTTCTGAGACCAATTTCCTTCAATTCTCCATGTGCATGAGGCTAAACATGGCTGTCAATAGCCCCAGATTGTACAAGTTCAAGTGGCCACAGAGATGTCCTGCTCACTCTCTAGCCCTTGTTCAAATGCCAAGGAGAAAGACTCTGGCAGGCCCAGTCTGGGTCAGTACCTACCTGCTCCAACCAGCCAGGTCTGGTGGAGTGGGGATCCCATTGTCTGCTATAGCCCACCTCCAGGGAAGGGTCAAAGAGGAGTCCTCAAGGAAGACATACAAATGGCAAACAAGCATATGAAAAGGTACTCAGTCACTGATCATCAGAGAATTGCTAATCAAAACTATAATGAGATATCATCTCACCCAGTGAAAATGGCTTTTATCCAAAAGACAGGCAATAACAAATGCTGACAAGAATGTAGAGAAAAGGGAACCCTTGTATGCTGTTGGTTGGAATGTAAATTAATACAACCACTATGGAGAACAGTTTGGAAGTTCCTCAAAAAACTAAAAACAGAGCTACCATACGATCCAGCAATCCCACTGATAAAACCAGCTTATCAAAGAGTATATATCCAAAAGAAAGAAAACTAGCTTATCAAAGAGTTATCTGCACTGCCATGTTTATTGCAGCACTATTCACAATAGCCAGGATTTGGAACAACCTAAGGGTCCATCAACAGACAAATGGATAAAGAAAATGTGGTACTTATACACAGCGGAGTGCTATTCAGCCATAAAAAAGAAAGATCCTGTCGCCTGGTCGCGATGACTCATGCCTGTAATCCTAGCATTTTGGGAGGCTGAGGTGGGCACATCACTTGAGGTCAGGAGTTTGAGACCAACCTGGTCAATATGGTGAAACCCTCTCTCTACTAAAAATACAAAAATTAGCCAGACATGGTCACATGCGCTTGTAATCCCAGCTACTTGGGAGGCTGAGGCAGGAGTATCACTTGAACCTGGGAGATGGAGGTTGCAGTGGGCTGAGATCACAACACTGCAATTCAGCTTGAATGACAAAGCAACACTGTCTCAAAAAAAAAAAAAGATCCTGTCATTTGCAACAACATGGACGGAACTGGTGATCATTACGTTAGTTGAAAAAAGCCAGGCACAGAATGACAAACTTCCGGCCAGGCGGGGTGGCTCACACCTGTATTCCTAGCACTTCAGGAGGCCAAGGTGGGCAGATCAGGCCAGAAGTTCAAGACCAGCCTGGCCAACATGGTGAAACCCTGTCTCTATTAAAAATACAAAAAATTAACTGGGCGTGGTGGTGTGTGCCTATCAGCTACTTGGGAGACTGAGACAGGAAAATCACTTGAACCTCGGAGGCAGAGGTTACAGTGAGCCGAGACTGCACCACTGCACTCCGGCCTAGGCAACAGAGTAAGACTCCATATTAAAAAAAAAAAAGAGAGAGAGAGAGAGAGAGAGACAAACTTTTCATATTCTCACTTATTTGTGGGAGCTAAAAATTAAAACAACTGAACTTATGGAGACAGACAGTAGAACAATGGTTACCAGAGGCTAGGAAGAGTAGTGGTTGGGGGCGGGGAGATGATTAATGGGTACAAAAACATATTAGTTGTAATAGAAAGAATGAATAAGACCTAGTATTTGATAGCACAACAGAGTGACTACAGTCAACAATAATTTATTGTACACTTAAAAAACTAAAAGAATATAAGTGGATTATTTATAAGACATAGAAAGGATAAATGCTTGAGGTGCTGGATACCTCATTTGCCCTAATGTGATTATTACCCATTGTATGCTTGTATCAAAATACCTCATGTACCCTGTAAATATATACACCTAGTAGGTACCCACAAAAATTGAAAATAAAAATCTTTTTCTAAAAAGAGGAATCCTCTGCAGCTGTTATATCAAGCTACTTTTGGTAGGATCCCATTCCCTGCCACTGAGCAGAACTGACTAAAGCAATTGCCAGTAGCTTTGGGGCACCTGTTGCCCCTCTCTCTGTTGGAGGTGTGCGCCTCAAGAGTATGTCCAGCTGGATAGAAGGGCCAATTCTTCTCAGAGGCCGAGAACATTCTTCCACGCTGTATCCCCTGCAAACAACTAGAATTCACGGTGATGCCAGCCGAGTGTCCTGTCTTCACCCACCTATCCGCCACCATTCCCGAGAGAGAATTGGCCAGTGTCACAGTATCTGACCCACCATGCATTCTGTGGAGGGTGGCAAAGAATCCTACGGAACGTTCCAAAGGCCAACTTCTATCTGACATGTGTATGACTGTTGATCATAACTTATCCTTTCAGGGAGGACAAATACTAATATTTCACCAGGTCCGGACAATCCTGGAACCCTGCACGCTTGACACTGAAGGCAGAATTCTGAAAGTTGAACATAGTGCTACAGATTTCTCTAGGACTGGAAGGTCGTGCTGCAGAGGTGGGCGGGTCAGTGAGAGTCTTAGGCACCTCTTCACCTTCTGCACTTAGGACTCAAAAGACATGGAGTCCACCCAGAGGCCAGAGTTTTCTTTCTTGAGTATCACGTCTGCTTGGCAGAGCCCCTGTGGAATCTCTCTAAGTTCTCATTCTTCCGCATTTGGCAACAGGCGTCCCTAGATCTGGGGTGGGAACAAGGGCTGCCTCACAGA
>NW_012101809.1:2345874-2347427 GCF_000951045.1 Mandrillus leucophaeus
ATTTTTAGTAGAGATGGGGTTTCACCATGTTGGCCAGGCTGGTCTTGAACTCCTGACCTCAGGTGATCCACCCACCTCGGCCCCCCAAAGTGCTGGGATTACAGGCATGAGCCCCCGCTCCCAGACATCTCTGTTTCTTTTTTTAGAGATAGGGTCTTGCTATGTTGCTCAGGCTGGTTTCCAACTCCTGGCTGAAGCCATCCTCCCACCTCAGCCTCTCAAGTAGCTGTGATTACAGGCCCAGGGAACCACTGAACCCTGCTCAAGTCTGCAGGTCTTGGACAAAACTGGCATCCCTGTCCCCCGCATCCTTGAGGAAGTGTCCTCCTATGAATGGGACTCATACCTGTAGATAGAGGAGAGGCTAGCGCTGAACTTCTCTGACTTCAGTGTACGCAAGAAGCTCTCAGGAAAATCTCATTAACATGTGGATTCTGACTCAGCACGCCTGGGTGAGCCCAGCAATTCCACTTTTCTTTTCTTTTTTCTTTTTTTTTTTTTTTGAGACGGGGTCTCGCTCTGTCTGTTGCCCAGGTTGGAGTGAAGTAGCGCAATCTAGGCTCACTGCAACCTTCGTCTCCCAGGTTCAAGCGATTCTCCTGCCTCAGCCTCATGAGTAGCTGGGATTACAGGTGTGTGCCACCACGCCCAGCTAATTTTTGTATTTTTAGTAGAGATGGGGTTTCTCCATGTTGGTCGGGCTGGTCTTGAACTCCCGACCTCGTGGTCTTCCTGCCTCGGCCTCCCACAGTCCTGGGATTACAGGCATGAGCCATAGCGCCCAGCCGCAGTTCCAGTTTTCTAACTGGCTGCCAGGTGCTGCTGATACTGCTGGTCCCAGGACCACACTCTGAGTTGCAAGAAACTGGAGAGTTGGATGTCACCACTCCCCTGGGGGTAGGGGAAGAGATGCTGAAAGGAAAGTCTGCCACCCTGAGGTCGCACATGCCCTACCTTGCCCATTTCCCAGCGAGCGGCCTGACGGAGAGCAGAGCGCGGGCTCCACAGCCTCAGAGAATAGGCCCAATTCTCGTCCCCTACTGCCAACTGTCATCTGGATCAGCCTCAGGTAGACCTCAGTCCACTCGAAGCCTTGGTCTGCTCTTGCCACCTGGGATTCCCTGAGGCCCCTACAGTGTTACTCTCCATCTTCATCCTCTTGGGCTCAGACCAGGACAAAAAAATTAATGCACATTTTGTCTCCACACAGAAGTCGACAGACCTGCACTCAGGCAGGTGTCTTACCCCGCACCCCAGTCTCTTGCCTCCATCTGTACAATGGGCATCGAAACTCCTAGTACCTATGTCTCCAGGTTGTTCTGGGGACTGAAGGAGGGAATCAGAGGCAAGGGGCTCTGCACACTGTGCAACTGCTTGTTGAAATGACTGAGGCACCGGCCAAAATAGTTTCAAATGCTTTACAAGGATTGTATTTTGCTTTTGAAATTATTCATTGATTATTATTTATTTTTAAGAAACAGGGTCTCACTCTGTCACCCAGGCTGGAGTGCAGTGGCACAACCATAGCTCACTGCAGCCCCAGACTCCTGGGC
>NW_012101809.1:2349642-2351073 GCF_000951045.1 Mandrillus leucophaeus
TGCCAAGCTAATTTTTTATTTTTTGTAGAGAAGAGGTCTCACCACATTGCCCAGTCTAGTCTCCAACTCTTGGGCTCAAGTCATCATCCCACCTCTGCCTCAGAAAGTGCTGGGATTGCAGGTGTGAGCTGCCACACCCGGCTCCCATCACTCTAATCTAACACTAATGTTCTCCTTCAACTTGAGTAAAATTCAGTTTCCTGAATCATTCTGAGTGATCTCTGGTCGTCCTCACTGCTCATTACATGCTAATTATAATGCATTGGCATCCTAAGAGACACTCCCACCAGCACCATGACAGTTTACAAATGCCATGGCAATGTCTGGAACTTACCCTATATGGTCTAAAAAGGAGAGGAACCCTCAGGTCCAGGAATTGCCCATCCCTTTCCAGGAAGACTCATGAATAATCCACCCCTTGTTTAGCATATAATCAAGAAATAACCACAAATAACAGAAGCCCTCGGGGCTGCTCTGCCTATGGAGTAATCATTCTCTTATTCTTTTACTTTCCTAATAAACTTGCTTTCACTTTCTGGATTCACCTCCAATTCTTTCTTGTGCAAGATCCAAGAACCCTCTCTTGGATTCCACAGAGCCCCTGTGGAATCTCTCTAAGTTCTCATTCTTCCGCATTTGGCAACAGGCGTCCCTAGATCTGGGGTGGGAACAAGGGCTGCCTCACAGAGCACAGGCAGCTTGAAGGCTCAAAGTGGGAAAGACAGGGGATGTTTCCCATTCAATGTTGCTATGCTCAAATGAAGGATGTCTGGCTTGTGTTAAAGCAGAGGCTTTAACCTCTTAAAGGGATCGGGATCCCTTTCGGGTAACATAACCATGAGAAAACTAGCAGAAAATTCCAGATTGAGGGACATTCTACAGAATCCCTGACCTGTACTCCTCTCAACTGTTAAGGGAATAAAAAGCAGGGAAAGCCTGAGAAACTGTCACAGACACAGACTAAGATGATGTGATGACCAAATGTAATGTGGCATCCTGGATGGCATCCACTTTTCTAACATCCTAAATCAGAAAAGGGATGTTAGTGGAAAAGCATCCTTTAGAGAAAGGATGTTAGTGAAATCTGATTAAATAAAGTGGCAAGTTTAGTTAGTAGCAATGTACTGATGTTGCTTGCTTGTTGCGACAAATCTACCATGACGTAGACATTAACCACAGAGGCTCCTGAGTGAGGGTACATGACAGCTCTCTGTACCATCTGCAACTTTGCTATAAGGTTAAACTATTCTAAAAGAAAAGGGTTACTTAAAATAAAAAGGGAGGTTGGGTGCGGTGGCTCACGCCTGTAATCCCAACACTTTGGGAGGTGAGGCGGGTGGATCACTTGAGCTCAGGAGTTCGAGACCAGCCTGGCCAACATGGCAAAACCCTGTCTCTACTAAAAATACAAAAATTAGCCGGGCGTGGTGG
>NW_012101809.1:2353243-2355108 GCF_000951045.1 Mandrillus leucophaeus
TCCTCCCGCCTCAGCCTCCCAAGTAGCTGGAACCACCGACCATGCACCATCATGCCTGGCTATTTTTTTATTTTTGTAGAGATAGGGTCTAACAATGTTGTCCAGGCTGGTCTCAAACTTTGAGCTTCAAGAGATCCTCCCACCTTGACCTCCCAAAATGTTGGGATTACAGGCACCATGCCTGGCTATAAGCACAGTTGCAGGAGCTTAAAAATCAAATCAAGGTGGTTTCTGCACAGCAGATGTGAGGAAAAGAGAAGGAAGTCTGTGCTGTTGACCTCTGGTGGCTCATAGACACATTAGGAATCTGATAAAAGCTATATCACCACCAACCAGAAAAACACACTTAAGGCCAGGTGCAATTGCTCACGCCTGTAATCCCAACACTTTGGGAGGCTGAGGCAAGCAGGTCACCCAAGGTCAGGAGTTCAAGACCAGCCTGGCCAACATGGAGAAACCTGTCTCTACTAAAAATACAAAAATTAGCCAGGCTTGTGGCACGCATCTGTAATTCCAGTTACCCTGGAGGCTGAGGCAGGAGAATTGCTTGAACCTGGAGGTGGAATTTGCAGTGATCCAAGATCGCACCACCGCACTCCAGCCTGAGCGACAGAACAAGACTCTGTTTCAAAAAAAAAAAAAAAAAGGAAAAAAAAGAAAAAAGAAAACACACTTAAGCACATAGTCACACAACTCTGCCCCCAATTGCAGAGGATTCTGGACACTGGCTTGGGAATGCCAGGTCTAGAGGCTCCTGTAAGCTTAAAGATACAAGGAAAACACAAGCAGACAGCAGGGGAAGATGGTGGGTGGGGTTGATGTTCCCAGTTCTCAGTGTCAGCAACACTGCCCCTGTGCCCACAAGTCCTGAGCTCTGTCAGAGGCCACTCGGAATGCATTCTGTGCACCACCCTCCATTTGCCTATGTGCAGGCTCCCCAAGCCAGGGCATCCCTGTCAGCTGCTTCCCTGGGAGCCTCAGGAATCTCAGCTATTGCGGCCGAGGCAGAGCAGCCTTGGTCCACTGTCACTGCCTGGGACTTCCTGAGCACCCTACAGGGTTACTCTGAGTCTTCATCCTCTTGAGCTCAGGCCAGGACAAAAAAATAATGCACATTTTGTCTCAGCACAGAAGTCCACAGACCTTCACTGGGAACTCAGAAGAAGCAGAAGGAAATAAAAAGATCCTGACCGGCTGCTATGGTTCCCACCTATGGTCTCAGCACTTTGCGAGTGCTATAGTCCTAGCTACTTGGAGGCTGAGGCAAGAGGATCACTTGAGGCCAGGAGTTCAAGACCAGCCTGGGCAACATAGTGAGACCCCCATCTTAATTTTTTTAAAAAAACAAAATCCCAAGAAGATCCAAAGGCATAAAAATGGTCCATTGCACCCAGGACCTCTCCCTGACCCCAGATCCTTGGCACAAGCTGGCAGGCCTGGTCTTGGTTTTTCCTCTCCCACCTCCTTGTCCCTGTCTCAGGCCCCTCCTTCTTAAATGAGCCCTTTATTGCTTTTTTCCTTATACTCTCTCCCACTCCTTCCTCTGTCCCTGTCCTCAGGAGCTGTAAAACCATGCCCCAAAGAGTTAAGGAAGCCAATGACTAACATAAATTCTCTCTCTTTTTTTTCTTTTCTTTTCTTTCTTTCTTTTCTTTTTTTTTTTTTTTTTTTTTTTTGAGATGGAGTCTTGCTCAGTCACCCAGGCTGGAGTGCAGTGGCACGATCTCGGCTCACTGCAACCTCCGCCTCCTGGGTTCAAGCGATTCTCCTGCCTCAGCCTCATGAGTAGCTGGGATTACAGGTGTGTGCCACCACGCCCAGCTAATTTTTGTATTTTTAGTAGAGATGGGGTTTCTCCATGTTGG
>NW_012101809.1:2355813-2362024 GCF_000951045.1 Mandrillus leucophaeus
ACCTCCCCTTTCCTTTCACCAATCATTTGCTCATCTCAGAATCCACCCCCTGAACCTTTTCTAATAAAAATACTACTTTGAAGCCAGGATGAGGAGACAGATTTGAGCTTCACACTCATGTCTGCTTGTGAATCAACTTGCAATAAAAGCCTATCTTTTCTCAAAACCTGACACAGTGGGCAGACAGCCCCCTTTGGCTCATAACAATTGTATGTGAGAACGATGCAGGTGCCCCCAGGAAGAGAGAAGAAACTGCTAATTTCCCACCAATATCCATTCCTTCCTTGTTTTGTTACCATGCCTGAGTTTTGGTTGGGCACATGATCACATGACTAAAGATTATACTCCCCAGCCTCCCTTGCAGCTTAATGAGTCAATACAACCAAATTCTGATTGACGGTTAGGACGAGGTCAGATGTATGCCACTTCTGGGTTATGATCTTAAAGGAATGGGTGTGTGCTCCCCTTACCCTTTCCTTCTTCCCACTGGCTGGGAGGCAGACATGATGGCAGAAGCTAGAGCAGCCACTTTGAGCCCACCAATGGGAGTTACCACGATCCCCAAACAATGACTGACTATGACTGACTATAGTAGGTGTTCAATAAATAATTTTGGAGACTGGGTGCAGTGGCTCACGCCTGTAATCCCAGCACTTTGGGAGGCCGAGGCGGGCAGATCACAAGGTCAGGAGATCGAGATCATCCTGGCTAACATGGTGAAACCCCGTCTCCACTAAAAAAAAAAAAATACAAAAAAAGTAGCTGGGCGTGGTAGCAGGTGCCTGTAGTCCCAGCTACTCGGGGGGCTGAGGCAGGAGAATGGCATGAACCCGGGAAGCGGTGCTTGCAGTGAGCTGAGATCACGCCACTGCATTCCAGCCTGGGTGACAGAGTGAGATTCCATCTCAAAAATAATAATAATAATAATTTTGGAAGGCCCTAACTCACTTGATCCTCACAATAATCCTATGAAGTAGGTACTACTATGATTCCAAGTTTACAGGTAAGGAACCTGAGACACAGGTTGAGTGATTGCTATAAGGTCACCAAGGGCAAGATTTGATTCCAGGCAACCTGGTTCCGGAGTCCATGCTTTTAATGATGACAACATATAGAACAGAGATCTATACACTGAACTGTTATGTGAAAAAGAATAGACACTATCCCTGTTAGTCTATGTATTGGGGGACCTCTTTGTCACAGCAGCTTAAATATACCTTAACATACCCTCTGTGTCACCCCAGAGGTAAACATAGGTCTCCCGTTCTCCATACTCTGTGTGTGAGCCCCCCTAGGGCCAGTAACCAAGCAGGCAGGCTCCTGGAAGGCTTCTGAGAGAACTCCCTAGGGGATGAAGCTTCCTAATTGGTTCAATTTGTTTTCACTCCAGGCTCTATATTCCTAAAAATCAGAAAAGGCTTCATCCCACGGGTCACCAGCTGCTGAAGTACCATGCACAGTCACAAGCCCTCCCTTTCCTCCAACCTATCAACACAAAGACATGGGTACACACACACTACACCCCAATGAGAAAACAGCCCTTCATCTCCAAAGGGTAGTGTTTTCTCTGAGTTATTTAAATTAACTAACATTTCAACAGTTTTGCCGTTTACAAGCTATCGCCATGGAACAACGGCCTGGTAAAGTAACCAAAAAATATTAAGTGAAAAAAGTAAATTTCAGAACAGGACACTTGCTCTGTTCTTATTTCTACACACATATGCACACATCTGTATGTTTGCAAAAATGCAGCTCTGTCTGTAGAAGTAGTGGCTGCTCATAACCACTGTGGGAGATGGAACCGGTCTTAGTATCACCCCCCTTTACAGATGAGGAAACTGGCTTAGCGAGGCTGAGGAACAGCTAGAAGGAGTGAGACCTGTGCCTTGCTCCCCTGCGCCACAGCTCAAAGCCCTGCTCTTTCTATTAGACCTATCTCCTGTCATTCTAAGTCCATGTCACTGTAGCTTATTGTCCCCATAGTCTGCCCAGCTCACTGCTCCCTGCCCCATCTTTGGAAGAAAACCAGGGATGTGGAGGGGGTATCTCTGGGAGGGCTATTCTGGGAGGCCTCACTGGCTGCTTATCAGTAACACTAGGTATTCCAAGGCAGTAGGTCTCCCCCACAGGGATAAAGGAATCCCAATAGCTGGAGACCATGACAAAAATGTACCACAGTTCAGCCTGTGTATTTTTAACAGGTTCCCCAGAACTTGATGTGCAGTCTCTCAGTGACTGAAACTGGTATTAAGTAAGCCCTTTTTTTTTTTTTTTGAGACAGAGTTTCTCTCTTGTCACCCAGGCTAGAGTGCAGTGGCACAATCTCAGCTCACTGCAGCCTCCGCCTCCCAAGTTCAAGCAATTCTCCTGCCTCAGCCTCCCGAATATCAGGATTACAGGCGCCCACCACCACGCCCAGCTAATTTTTGTATTTTTAGTTGAGACGGGGTTTCACTACATTGGCCAGGCTGGTCTCGAACTCCTGACCTCAGGTAATCCACCTGCTTCGGCCTCCCAAAGTGCTGGGATTACAGGCGTGAGCCACCGTGCCCGGCCCCAATTCAATTTTTTTTTTTTTTTTTTTTTTTTTTTTTTTGAGACGGAGTCTCACTCTGTCGCCTAGGCTGGAGTGCAGTGGTGCATTCTCGGCTCACTGCAAGCTCCGTCTCCTGGGTTCATGCCATTCTCTTGCCTCAGCCTCCCAAGTAGCTGGGACTACAGGTGCCCGCCACCGCCCCCAGCTAATTTTTTGTGTTTTTAGTAGAGACGGGGTTTCACTACATTGGCCAGGCTGGTCTCGAACTCCTGACCTCAGGTAATCCACCTGCTTCGGCCTCCCAAAGTGCTGGGATTACAGGCGTGAGCCACCGTGCCCGGCCCCAATTCTTTTTCTTTTTTTTTTTTTTTTTTTTTTTTTTGAGACGGAGTCTCACTCTGTCGCCTAGGCTGGAGTGCAGTGGTGCATTCTCGGCTCACTGCAAGCTCCGTCTCCTGGGTTCATGCCATTCTCTTGCCTCAGCCTCCCAAGTAGCTGGGACTACAGGTGCCCGCCACCGCCCCCAGCTAATTTTTTGTGTTTTTAGTAGAGACGGGGTTTCACCGTGTTAGCCAGGATGGTCTTGATCTCCTGACCTTGTGATCCACCCGCCCCAGCCTTCCAAAGTGCTGGGATTACAGGCGTGAGCCACCACTCCCGGCCCCCAATTTCTTTTTGAAAAAGGTAATTGGCATGGATATTTTCCTTCTTTCTTCCCCTCACAGAGATCAGTTACATATCTTTGGTGGGAAAGGTGGGCTAGGAACAAAAGGCCACGCAGTGTGGAGCCCTGGGGAGCTTCAAATAAGAGACCCTCACATGCCCACAAGGATGAGCTCTCTGAAGGAGGGGGCTGCCCTGCCTATAGTCCAGTCTTGGGATCATTCCCCTTCTGTCTCCAGAGCTCACTGCTCAGGCCAGGAGAAGGTTTTCCTGGGCTCACCAACACCTCTACATCTGGCACTGAAATTCTTGAATAATCACCAGCATTTGGACTAAAATGTGTCTTTTGCAAAGCACCCTGTGGAGACATTAGCTCATCTGACCCTGAGTGCACCCCCCTGAGACAGGAAATATTATGCCCAACTCACAGAAGATGAAACTGAGGCTTAGAGAGACGAAGTGACTTGCCAAAGTCCACAGCTAGGAAGTTACAGACTTAAGCCCAGGATATCTGATCCTACATGGCAGGTGGATTTCCTCATTTGGAAGTCATGCTGGGGAGAAGTAGATAGAAAGGGGAAAGATTCTGCAGTTCTCCTGGAAGAGTCTGGGAAAGGGAAAGAAGGAGAAAGAAGGAGCAGTCTGCTTCATCAAAGGGAAGATTCTCAGGCCCCACTGATTCTGTATCAGTGGCCATGAAGTGGGGACCTGAAACCTGCTATTTTCAAGCTCAGACTAGCACACAGCCAGGCCCATCAACAGCTCTCCCCTGATGCCCTGCCTCCTGGGTGAAGGGAAGAGGGACACGAGGTATCCTGGCTCTAGTGCAGTGACTCCAGGGACCCCAAGATGTCCACTCTGGGAGGACACTCTCCCAGGGAAAAACTACTTAAGACCCCAAGAGAAAAAGGATGGAAATGGATGGAAGGTGGACAGAGGATCTCCTTCACTTCTTTCCCCACCTAAGGCTTGGGGTTCAGGATTCTCATTTTCCAGCTACTTAGAGTAAGTGGAAATTCCCAATACTTATGGCTAATCTGATCTGTGTCTAGCGGGGAGTCCCGCTCTCTGAACATAGCAGGTGGGCAAGAGGGGATCGGGGACAGAGTTCTGGGAGACATAAACAATCACAGAGCATCGCCTCGAATGAAAGGCTGTCACCAGATCTCAGGTCGCAAGGGACTTTTGTAGCCCAGTACCCATCCTGTCACACATTAAGATACAGTGCTCCCCTTTCTCTAAGGACAGTCTCAAAATCGAGGACAAAGACCTAGAGTGACCTTAACAGACTGCCTTCTCCCACACCTGCCCAGGGGTTCTTCCCACCCTGATCCTTGCTTCTCCTAAATGTTCAGGGCTGGAGAAGGTCCCGCAGTTGGGTGGGAGCGGGTCTCAGGAGTGGGTCTTGGGTGAGTGTGGCTCTGCAGGGTCAGGGGGTCAGTGTCAAGAGATGGTGGCAGCCTCGGCCGGTGTAAGGGAGTGTTTGGTGCACCACAGAGTCAGTGCGTGTATGTGTCAGGCATGTGAGGGCCCTCCTGGGGCACAGAACTTCCTGCTGCACCCCCCTACTTATTAGGTTTTCTGCCAGGATGTCACCAGAAGCTCAGGGATCTCTGGCTCTTCTAGAAGTGCCAGGCAGGGCTGTCGCCACCTCTCACCACTTTTTATCTACTCTGAACAATTTGCCCAAGACCCATGGACTGAGCCTGGGTTGGCACTCACTCTTCCTGTGACCTTCCCATCTGCAGTGTGCTAGCTGGGGAACGTGGCCCGTCCGTCAGGCCTGGTGATCACGCTGTAGAGAAATAAATTTATTTTTGTTTATGCATTGTTACATTTATTTATTTATTTATTTATTTATTTATTTATTTTGAGACAGCATCTCACTCTGTCACTGAGGCTGGAGTGCAGTGGCGTGATCTCGGCTCACTGCAACCTTTGCCTCCCAGATTTGAGTGATCCTCCTGCCTCAGCCTCCCGAATAGCTGGGACTACAGGCATGTGCCACTACAGCCAGCTAATTTTCATATTTTTAGTAGAGGCAGTTTCTCCACGTTAGCCAGGCTGGTCTCGAACTCCTGACCTCAAGTGATCCGCCCGTCTTGGCCTCCCAAAGTGCTGGGATTACAGGCATGGGCCACCGTGCCCGGCCTATTTATTTATTTATTTGAGACAGAGTTTTGCTCTTGTCACCCGGGCTGGAGTGCAATGGCATGATCTCAGCTCACTGCAACCTCTGCCTTCCTGGTTCAAGTGATTCTGCCTCAGCCCCCGGAGGAGCTGGAATTACAGGCGCCCACCACGTCTGGCTAATTTTTGTATTTTTAGTAGAGACGGGGTTTCACCATTTTGGCCAGGCTGGTCTCGAACTCCTGACCTCAGGTGATCCACCCGCCTTGGTCTCCCGAAGTGCTGGGATTACAAGCGTAAGCCACCGCGCCCGGCAATTTCTGCATTGTTACTTTTAATTGACAAGTAAACATTGTATATATTTATGCTGTTCAATATGATGTATATACTGTGGTGCAGCAGAAGAAATTTCTAACCTCCCAGGTATCCTATCAGCTGGGAGGAAGCTGACCCCACAGCAGGAGAGAAAGAGGTAAGATTCGTGCAGAACTAGCAGTGCCGGTGGAACTCAGCAACACTGAGTCATCCCTTCCCTGTGCAGTCCCATGAAGATCAGAGGAGCCCTTGTGCGCCTTTGGAAAAGGGACTTCCTCCCTGAAGGCAGGAGGATAGCTGAGATGACCGCGAGCCAATTGGAGGAATTTCGCATTCTCCAGCCCCTCAGCCCGTCGCAGTGCTAAACAACAGGCGGCAGAGGGCGCTCCTGCCTAATCTTTCCCATGCCGCGGCGGGTGCGAGGACCGGAAGTTTGAGAGGCGGCATAGTTCTGATCTTTACCCGCAGAGTACCCGGGATTGAGCTGGGGGCCGGGCCGGGCTGGGGATGAGAGGGTCTCATAAGTAGGCCCAAGAGAACCCTTTTTTTTTTTTTTTTTTTTTTTTT
>NW_012101809.1:2362354-2372583 GCF_000951045.1 Mandrillus leucophaeus
GCCACCTCGCCCGGCTAGTTTTTTGTATTTTTTAGTAGAGACGGGGTTTCACCGTGTTAGCCAGGATGGTCTCGATCTCCTGACCTCGTGATCCGCCCCTCTCGGCCTCCCAAAGTGCTGGGATTACAGGCTTGAGCCACCGCGCCCGGCCTCCAACGTCTCTATTTTTAAAAAGAAGTCCGGGCACGGTGGCTCACGCTCATAATCCCAGAGTTTTGGGAGGCCGAGGTGGGAGGATCGCTTGAGCCCGGGAGTTCAAGACCAGCCTAAGCAATATAGTGAGACCTCGCCTATACTAAAAGTTAAAAAAAGAAAAAATAAAAAAGCCAAGCGTAGTGGCGCGCTTCTGAGTAGTCCTAGCTACTTAGGAGGCTGAGGTGGAGGCAATATAGTGAGACCTCGCCTATACTAAAAGTTAAAAAAAAAAAAAAAAATAGCCAAGCGTAGTGGCGCGCTTCTGAGTAGTCCTAGCTACTTAGGAGGCTGAGGTGGAAGGATCGCTTGAGCCTGGGAGGTGGAGACTGCAGTGAGCCGAAATAGCGCCACTGCTCTCCAGTCTGGGCGATAGAGTCTCAATAATAATAATAATAATAATAAAAAGTGGGGGTCTGGGCGATAGAGGCTCAATAATAATAATAATAGTAATAATAATAATAATAACAACAATAAAAGTGGGGAGTGAAGCGTGCTCACGCAGGGGCTTGTAGTTTGGGAGTGGGACCGCGTCAGTGTGGCTATCCGGGTTCTGGGTAGGTGGGGAAAGGGGTGGCTGAAGGGTGGGCGCTGCTGTTGAGCGTCTCCCGTAAGTGCCGCTAGGTGGCGCTCGAAGCCCGCGTCACAGAGAAGAGTGGGCCGGCTTGGAGACCTGAGAGGGCTGCGGGAAGAAAGAGCCTGGACCCTAGGATCCTCACCGAAACAGCGGGATGGCTTGGGTACACGGGGCCTATGGGGCAGCCATCGTTCTCTGGAGGCTTAAAGGGGGCGAGGTGAAGAGGGAGGGCAAAAGCGTGGCAGTCGCTGCGAGGGAGAGAGGAGGCATCCCCCCGGCCTTCCCCAGGACCTGGAGGGGTTGGAGCCTGTCATCGGCACACCTGCCTCTCTGGATTTATGGATTCGGTTCTGAGGCTGCTAGAAGAATTCGGGGTCTTAGAGGCCACATTTGGCTCAGGAGTCAAACATACAAGGGCACGCTCATCTGTTTTTCTCCCAGGATATGCGGGTCTGTGTATGAGCAGCTGCTCTGGGCTTGCGACTGGGAGGACAGAGGGTGTGGACCCCCGCGTCCCGGGGCTCCCTTCCTCGCTCTTCCTTCGGACACCCACAGCAGCTGCTCCTGAAGAATCTGCCCCCAAGTTTCGAGGAACTGCCCCCCTCAGCGCCCAGGAGGAAAGGGGAATGGGACTGTAAACGTGTCTAACTCAGACCCGTTCCCCAGATCGGAATTAGTTTCTTGCGAACACCCCAACGCCGCGGGCCATTCTCTGCCTGGGGCCTTTCCTGGACGGATCAGTAGGGCCTCGCCTGGCTTCCACAGCACCTGCAAATTAGATACTCTGATGCCTCAAACTTGTGGGGTCCTGCCTCCAGCTCATCCCCCTCTCCTGAGGCTTGGCCTGAAGGCCCCGTCCCTACCACTCCTCCTCACCCCCTGAATTCAGTCGGGGGCCTGTGTGGAGGGAAAGGAAGACCTGGAGAGACCAAGTGGCTGCACTGCCACCGCGCAGGCGTGGATCCTGCCTGGCCGCCGTCTAGGAACTGCAGATCCGAGAAGGGGCAAAAGCCGCCGGCGCCGGGGTCAGGTCTGGCGGACCCGAGCTCCTTGGTGAGACCTGGGTCCACCGTCTTCTCCCTCAAAAGCAGAGGGTGGCAGCGGGGAAAGGATGCGTTCCCATTGAGGGGGAGATGGAAGACTGGAATCAGAGACTGAAGGAGGCGGGGCATGGGACCCCGGAAGACGCCTCCCAGACGTTCCAGGCCTGCTTGCCCAGCTCCGGAGGTCTTAGCAGCATCATCGAAGGTTGCCAAATACCTGGGAAGGGGGTAGGTGAAGCGTGAAAGGACTCTGGGTTTCTCTTTGGGACTGCAAAGTCCCCTCAACTCTCCTGGCCCTCCCATCCGCCCCCAACTCATGCCAGCGTGGGGTAGCCCAGAGCCTAGCACACTGAGATGTGGGAAAGTGTGGGTCTGCCCAGTGGGTGGCCTCGACAGAACGAATCTGAGGTCCTAGGAGGACCTGGGAGACGTGAAGGGTTGGGTATCTGCCGCCCCAAGGTGGGGCCACCCGCTTCGAAGCTTTGGCTCTGCGGGCGGCGCGGCCTCGCGCGGAATCTAGCCAGCCCCTGAGAGTCCCCGCCCCTTCCCTGAGGCCGGAGGTATTAGTGCTGCTTGATCAGACCTCATTTCCTGCGAAAATGGAAACATATCCAGGGTCCTTAATAAAGTGAATGACGAGGCTTCGGTGTAATTGGGCTTCCGTTTGGTGGCTATTTCCTTAAACTGACAGTGGAAAAAAATGTAAACTCACAGCGCTCAGATGTAATTATATGATTATCAAAAGGAGTGCAGGATGGATTAGCTGAGCAACGACCTAGAGTCTGAGAAATGGGCAGGCACAAATGCTTACCCAGACCAAGGGACCCAGAAGTCCCGGACTTCCACACCAGCCCCGCATTCAAGCGCGCGCCTCTGAAACCTTCGGCCTCTCCTGCCAGCCAAAGACCCGCCCTGCCGTTGCCATCGGGATACGCGGGATCTTTATTTATACACTGGGGTGGGGGTGGGCCTTTTCCTTCCTCAAAGAGGAGGAGCGTCCTCTAAGGCAAGGGGCGGCCTGGCTACGAGTCCCCTGACCGCCCGCCCAGCCCGCGTGCGCTGGCTGCATATTTCTATGCATAATCCAATTTCCTCCGTGACTATCTAGTTAAACTCTTTAACAACAGCTACATAATTAGAATTTGGATTCCCATTAATTTTCCTTGGGCCTCGAACCATTTGCAGCTTACACTGGTAATTAATGCGATACATCACTAACTTTACCCAGCGCAGGCCGGCCCGGCTCAGGTCGCTCGGCCAGCGCCTGGCGCCCTCGAGCTGGACCCTGACTCCGGACCCTGCTTCCCAGGTGGGAGCCGTTTTCCTCTTTCCAAAGCCAGATGCCTCGGGCCCGCGAACCAAAAGCCTTCTTCCCAGGAAATTTCACAATTAAAAATATTTATCGGGAGCAGATTTACGTTTCTGGGTTTCCAGTCTCGGGGCGTCTGGGTAGGCTATTAAGAGTAATTAGCATCTTTTGCGCATGCAGATTTACTTCGCTCATTGCCACATAACTCATCCCTAAAAGCCGGTGCAGGCGAAAGTAGGCTCCGCCGCCGGAGCCGCCGCCACAGCTACCGCCGCTGCCCGTGCGGGCCCCCCTGCCCTCCTACACTGCCGGCTCCCAGTCTCCCGGCCCGAGTTGTCTGCTCCAGGCCCTAGAGGATGAACATGGAACGAAAAGGCTTCCATTCTGGAGACCTGGAGACGAATGACGCCAGAGCGACCTCGTGAGGCGGGGGAAGGCCCAGACCAGGCTGTCCTGGCTGGGGCCGCGCCGTCTGGACCCCAGGCATTGCGACCACGCGCGTGTGTGCACCACCGAGTGGGCGCTTCTGTGTGTGCACGCTCACGTGCGAGCGAGTGCACATGAGTATGGTTGCTAGTGCGCGTTCCTGAGAGCGCGAGGGGGCGCGTGTAAAACGAGCTAATCACCATTCCTCCCCTTCCCTGCAGCCCACCGGTTCCCAGGACGACGCTCAAACGTCAGTCCTAGGCCACCCAGCTAGGACACTGAGTTTCAGAGGGAGACTCGAGCCCCTACCTTGCCTCGAATTCCCTTCTACAGAGCCAGTTCCATCCAGCCAAACGGCCTGGAGCACTCAGCGCTCAACCGGGGGCACTGGGAGGCCCAACGCCCGGCCGCAGCTGAGCGCACGGCTGGCCTGGTACCGGTGAGAGGCCGCCAGAGAAAGCGCAGGCAGAGCCGGGGGTCACTGAATACTTGCAGGGCCGCTGGGGGGCGGCCGGAGACGATGAGGCCACGCGGCTGAAGGGGTTGGGGGTGAGGAGTGGTGGTGGGGGTGGACAAAGGGACAACGTGGCGGTGGACGAGCCAAGGCCAGAGAGGGCCGCTGTGGCTCCCTCTCCTCCGGCCGAGGCACCCGCCACCGGTTTGTTATTAACGCGCTGGGAAGTCCGCAAGCCGCCCAACTTTCTTCTCTTTAATGAGCCTAGAAGAAGAGGCTGCCCTGAAGGGGTTTGTTCATTAAAGATGTAGCTGGAGGAATATTGTCTCATTAATTATCTGGTTTTAATTACACTCCTACCCTTTGAATCCGGAGATGGGAAAAGTTGATTTGGTGGCGCCGCCCCCTTTAGCTTAAGGGGTCTGCCTGGCTAGGGGACCGGGAGGGGCTGCATGGGGACTGCTTGCTCCTGGGAGGGTGTGGGCAGGCATCTGGGGTATATCCAGCAAGAATCCCTTTGCGACGTGTCTCCATGCCTGGGTGTATGTGTATGGACCTCCGTGCATCTGAGTGTGTGTGACCACGTGTGGCTGAGAGGCCGTGTAGACGTGACTTGGGTGTCTATGTGTGCTCCCCGCCTGTGTGTAGTTCTGTGTCTGGGTGTACATACGGGTAGCTGAGTGTGTCTATAGATAGGCCCGAGCAGGGGTCTAAGTGAACAGCAATGTGATTGGGTAACTGTGTCTGCGGTGTCTAAGACGGTGGCTTCCTGCCCGTCAGCTCAAGTGACAGTGACCTCATCTCTGGGTCTCCGCATATATTCCCATGTAGATGAATGTTGTGGGGCGGTGTGGGAGTCCATGGCTGGGGCATCCCAGGAGCTGGACTACTCCAAGGACATGGCTTGGTTCCGAGAGTCCCCAGAGCTGGGACGCCACCGGGAAACTATGGTCCTGGAGGGGAGGGAGATATTTGAGGGGGTGCTTGTCCCTGCCTCGTCCCTTGTCAGGCCCCGCAGAGCGCTAAAGCGGGGGCTGTTTTCCCTTTAAATCGCGGACACTTTGACAGGGGACATTAAGGACCCGGCTGCTCAGGCTGAGCAGATCATAAAACCGGACAGGCAATTTCTGCTCCCGCCAAATAGCCGGGCAAACTCGTTCTGCATCTTTGGTTTTAATGCACTAAACTGGCAGCTAAGCAGGGAGCGAGCAAAGGGGGGGTGGGAAGCCCCCCCAACATACACGGGTGCACACACCGGCACAGGCGCAAACACCCCTTCACACCCTTGGGCCCCATGCCCCGCCCTGCACCCCCCCACCGGCGGAATTATCAACTAGAATTTGATTAATATGCAAATCGCAGGCAAACAGCTCCATATAATTCTTTCAGTGGAGAGTAATTAATCACCAGTTAAAGCAAATTAATACATATATCAATTTTGTCAGAAACATGCTTAGTTCAATCGCCCGTAAAATTGAAGTTTGAAGTATTAAGAGGCTCTGCAGAAACGCCAGGACTAAAACTTTCAAATTGATCCTATTTAGTAATCAATCAGGCTCTCCCCTCAGGTTAATCTGCCTAATTTTTCATCTCAAATCATACACTTTACTGACACACCATCTAGCAAACAGTCGATAAAAAGTTAACAAAAATGATAACGACTCCAGCCAGAGTCATTGTGCAAGGCGGGTGGGCGGCCACAGCTTTGATTGCATTTCAGGGTGGTCGGGGACTTGGTTTTTCACTGGGGCACCGGTTTGGGGTTTCCCCAGACAGAGGAAGCCTCCCTTCCCCACCAACTCCTGTCTGCTACTGTCTGCCATCTCCGCAAATGGACTCTTCTCAGAACATCAGAACATGAGCAGCATTTCCATGGAAGTCACCTAAACCAGCTAGTCCCTGCCCCACTCCCGTGTTTGCATAAACTGTCAGGAAGCCGGTGCCTTGTGTGCTTGTGGCAACTGTGAGCTGTGCCTCTGTCACTTGCCTGTATTGTATGTGTAAAGTGGGGATGGTGTGTATGTTTAATGGCAAAGGTTTATCTGTTTAATTCTTATGTGTGCTACTAGCTGCCCGTATTTGGGCAGGTTTGCTGTGTCTTATGTGACTGCAATGTGTTTTCCAGGCATCCTGTGTGTCTGTGGGTCACTGTGGGTGGGTGTGTATTGGGTTTCTACAGTGTTGATCTATGTAAGTGGGTGCCTGCCTTGTGTGTGTGGATTGTTTCTGGGGTATGTCTGTGTTGGGTGTGAGCCTGTGGGCCTGTCTGGGCTTACCCTTTATCTGCATGTGGACATGCAGGCCCAGGGAGACCTCAGGCAGATGGATCAATAGGCCCCATTATAGACATCAGGAGAGAGGAGACAGTCCCTATAGAGACCCAGGCACTTCACCTTGAACAGCCTCTGGTAGATGAAAGGGGTCACCTCTGCCCTACATTGGTCCCTATCCCAGCCTCTGGGTTGGCAGAGGTGTGTGAGAAAGGGGAGAAGAAAGCTCTCATTTCTTGTTGGAGGAGCCTCCCAACTTGGATCTCCCTTTCTGAAGAGCCTTGGGCCCCTGAATTTGGGAAGGGTTGGGGTGTAGACACTCAGGAATGCCTCCATCCCATGTGCTCACATGTCACGTCCACACTCAGATCTGTTGGTTACATGGATACCCTCAGATAACCAAGCTCCCTTCCCTACTGCATCCACCACCATTCACAGACAAATAGCCATATCCAGCTGTCCATGGGGAAGCCTGAACATGCCCATATGCACACACCAACGCACAGCAATCCTTGCACACAGGTGCACACAGACAAACCAGATTCCAAAGTGAGCAGGACTCATTCACTCCCAACTCTGCTTGCAGCCATGTGCATATTGCCATTTGTACCCTCCCTAGTTTGGGCAGGCCTGAGCACCCCCAGGAAGGAAGAACTTCCTTTGACTGAGCTGGGGGAAGCTAGGCCTTCAAGCGCTACCTGGAACTGGAGCAGCCAAGGGCAAGTCTACAGGTCACTCCAAAGACAAAGGTTCAGTCCGGTGACCAGCTTGAATGAGAGAAGGCAGGCAGGGCAGCCTGGCCATCACCCAACTGCACAACAGAGGATGCCCTACCCCTACAACCTGTTTTTAAAGAAGCAGAGTCCATGCCTATATAGTGCCTATTCAATGGCCTCAGCTGCCCTCAGAATAGACTTCAACCCAGGCTGAAAGTTCTCCATCCCATCTTCTGCTTAGTCCTCTCCTGAGTTGTCTTCCTGTCAGGCCACATGCTCCCTGCCCCCAGCATTGTACATGTAAATTTCAGTAGCCAGCTTGGCCAAAATGTTTGGAGCCAGGATTCTGGTTGTCTGCCTGTAGCTTCAATTCCACATCAATATTCATTCTCCCAGTTATCTGCTCACACCAGCTTCCTGCATACGTCACATACCCTGGGTGTCATTTACCTGCTGGTCACACCCACTCAGTGACAGCTTTACTCTTTTCCTCTCTGTTGAGCAAATTTAGTCATACCTAGCTGCACATACTAGTTTGCAACAATCAGTTGTAGGAACGCAGCATCACACACCCAGTTCCACGCTCGCTTTCCATCAATCAGCCGCACATGCTCAGTTTCTCAGTTGCACATACTTGATGACACACTCAGGAACGTGCCCTTGCTAGTCTCCATGCAGCCTGCCACACACACACCCGCAGCCCCAAATCTCTCCCAGAACTGGCAGCTGTTAGGAGAAGACAGGGTGATTTGCAGATGGCAACCCTGGACTTGCGAGTGCAGATGTGGGGTCCCAGGAAAACTCAAGGTGGGAATTCTCCTCCCTCCAGGGTGCTGGTCCCCAGGAACCCCCACCTTCCTTTGCTCCAGTCCCAGGAGCCTGTCCTCTAGGAGATTTGGCCTGTGGACACACCCAGGGGTCAGATTCCAGGCTCTCCAAGACCTGTCAGCGTCTGCCAGGGACCTCCACTCCGCACATGTACAGTCCCAGGGATGCAGTCATTTCCCATACACCCCTTTGCACACCTATAACCTAACCACCACTACCCAGCACACCCAGTTCTACTCCCCTCCATTCCCACCCACTTCAAAGCCACAGTATGTCACTTTACAACAGCAGCCTCCTACTCGCTGGCCCTCATGACTCCAGCCCATTCAGGTTCTCTGTCCCTTCTTCCACATGCTTTGTAGCCCCTGACCTTACCTACCCTGCCCCCTTATCTGGCTGCCCTCTCTATATTCCTGGGCTTTCTATGGTACCCTCTCAGATGCATGCGTTTGGGGAGCATACGTATTGTCCCCACAAATCACTTTCTGGGCTCCAAGAGGGGTAGTTGTTGCTTGTGGGAGCCAAGCCCAGGTGCCTCTGGGTTCAGGTGACTGGAAAAGCCAAGGCGGGGTGAGTGGACTTCCCTGGACCTGGCGGCTCAGAGGGATGCGAGGGGGGGGCCCGCGGCGACGGGTAGGGGCGGAGGGGAGGCGCGCGGCCCCAGCCCGTCCCTTTCAGGGGGGACTCATGCATCAAACTTCAATTTTCCGGACGATTGAATTAGTGATTTTTTTTCTCCTGAACTAAAATACACTTAAGTCTTTGGGATTAATTACCACGTTCTGGTCCCTCAGACTGGAGTATTACTTATCAGAGCTGCGTCTGACACCGGCCCGACACCTCGTAAAATAAGGAACTGCGCCTCCCGGCCTCACCCCGCACCGCCCGTCAGGCCACCAAGCCGGGAAAGGCGGAGCGAGGGGAAGCCGAACAGGCGGGATCGGCCGTCCGCGCGCCGAGGGGTTCCCAGACTGGAGAGCAGAAACTGCTCGCGTCCTGGGACTTGGCAAGCCCCGCTGAGCCCCAGGACACAACGGGGAAGGGAGAGACAAAGCCGAGCCGCCTCTCCTGGCCAGCCGGGAACAGAAAGTGGGTCCGTAGAGAGCCCAGAGTCCTGGAACAGATGGGCAAAGGGCTCTAGGCGGTGATGGAACTTGGGCCCGAAGGACAGGCAGCCCAGAGGATACCAAGCCTTAACGAACTACGCCAGAATAATGGGCGTAGGGCCCACAGCACCTCACACAACCCAGGCCACGCTCACTCGTACACTCAGACCAGGAGAAGAAACAGACACGCAATACACAAGCCCCGCTCCCTTGGAGCCTACACATGGGAGAACACGCCACAAACAGCAGTATCCCGAGTCAGGCCCGGCGGGCGTGGGCTAAGAGGCCTCCGGCCTGCACTTGGGGTTTGAGGCCCTCTCACATCGCGGGTCCCAGCGGCAGCGCCCGAGGCACGACCAAGGCCATCCGAGGCCCCCGGGCCGCGCGCAGGTAGCAGACTTCTTCAGAACTGGGGGAGCTAAGGAGAGAGTGGGCTTACAGCCCAGGCCTCCCTGGATCCCAGACCCTCGCCTCCGCCTACAGCCAAGCCCCTCAGCCTTTGCCCAGGGCTGCTGACTTCCTCGCCGCCTCCCTGCGCAATGGGACCTAGAGATAAGCCCCAAGCCCGGGTGCTAGTCCAGGCAGTGTCCAGTGCTAGTCCAGGGCCTCAACAGAGCTGTCGGCTGGGCTCCGGAAGCCCACCCAGAACTTGATGGAGGCAGCGAATCCCTCAGAGCAAAGGACACTGCGGAGTGGCTCGAATCCACTTCCCACATTGTGCGGGACCGAGTGCGCAGGGCGCTCTTGTGTGGCCTCCGTAGCTCGAGTTCAGCCGAGGCTCGCACGTACACTTCGTTCCCCCTTCCCTCCGCCGCAGCTCTGGTCGTTCCTTCCGCTGGCCCTCTTTTCTGGCCTATGGAAACAACGAATTACTTCTCGCCTTGGGCCCGGGTCCCAAGCCACCTCCTCTGTGAAGCCCCCAACACCCTGGTAGCCGCCTCTCAGTGTTTTGCAACTAGCACGGCCCTGTCCCTCGGTTAGCTTCTACTAGCGCTGGGGGTGCTGCGAGTCTTGCCCACTAGACTAGGAGCTCCTTGAGGGCAGGAACCGGATCTGATTCGTTTCAATTCTCCCAGCCCCCTGCGCGGCCTGGCGCGGAAAAGACGCTCAAAAAACATTTGCTGAATTGAATTGCGTTTTCTCCTTATTTTATTAATCCTTCCCCTTCCTTCTTTCATTCTTTCTTTTCCTCCTTCCTTCCTCCCTCGTTATTTTTTATTTCTTGGTTATATTCAATTGTCATGTTTTTCAGGCTCATTAAATCCATTTAGAGACAAAAGAATAAAAGGCAGAAGGGGAAGGGCGGGG
>NW_012101809.1:2373063-2376929 GCF_000951045.1 Mandrillus leucophaeus
GGGGGGCTGGGCCCGGCTATTGTCGCCTGTCAGCGGCCGCCCGGGCCCATTCGTCCCGGCCTTCATGGTCCGCGCTCCGAATTACAGACCCATCCATCCTAAGAGAGGGCAATTTTTGTCGCCCAGGAGGAACCGGCCGCACGCCCGCCCCGCTGCCCTGCCGTCTCCTTCCTTCTCTGCTCCTTCTCTCTCCTCCTATCTTCCCATTCTTTTTTTCTCCCTCTGTCTCTGTCTCCCTTTCTCCGTTTCTCTGTTTCTCTCTCTTTTCCTCTTTTTCTCCTCCCTGTCTCTGTGGCTCTCTGCTTTCTTTCTCTGCTTTTGGAGTATCTTTCTGCGCTCCTATTTTTTTTTTTGCCAGTTTCTCTCTGCCTCTTCGTTTCCTCCTGGACACGCACGTTCCTGGCTCGGGCCTGGGGGCCCCATCGCCGCCCGAGACCAGATGCGCATTTCTCACATCAATTTTGCGGAGAAAGAGAGCCCAGCGGCCTGGAGGCGGGACCCCACTCCGGTGACAGCGGCCACTCGCCAGCCCAGCGACAACAAAAGCCCGGAGAGAAACCCGCTCTGTCCGGGAAAGTGAAAGCGGCCTTAGCCCCCGCCCCAGCCGGCCTTGGGGCGCAGCAGACCCGAGAGAGTCCTTGCAAGATCCATACCTCTGCCCCAAGGGGAGTGCCAGGAGGTGGGGGCAGAATTTGTTAAAGTTGTCAGAAATTCATCCTAGCTCCCAGAAGCTTGGGCTTACATTTCCAGGTACCCACATTTAAATTCAGCCCGGCCTTGATACCTTTGGCCTCTGGCCCCCTAGTCCCCAAGGATGAGGCCCTCCGGGCTAGAATCAAAACTTGGGAACCCAAGGCTCCACCCGGCATCTGACTGAGTGATACCTGCAGTGCTCCCGGGGCTCAGCCCATTTTTCAGGGAGTGCAGGGAGAATGCCCTTGGGTCTGGGGTGGGATGCAGGAACTGCAGGGCAAGACCCACTCTTTGTTCAACACAAATTAATGTTGTACTGTGGTGTGCCCCCACATATACAGGCATTTTCTCCCAGCATTTCACGGCTCGTTTTTTACCCCGACCTTGCGAAGCCCGAAATCTGCTTCTCCCCCGATTTAGCAACTGCCTCAGGTTTATGGGCAAGAAGCGCCTCCTCCTGCTGCTTCCCCCTCGCCCTTCACTCTTAAGCCTGTCCTGAAAATCCCCCCCAAATCTCCAAGGCTGAGGAGACCGGCAAGAAGCAGCGGCAAGAAGCCCAGCCTGCCGCTGCTTCTCCGAAACGGGCCCACTCACTCAGACACGGTCGCCGCGGTTCTAGTAAAATGGCAAAGACTTTATTTATTGGAGAAAGAGGCCTTGGGTACAGTCTGAGGAGGAGAGGGCAAGTGAGGAGCAGGGAAGGGGTACTCGCAGCCCACGCACATCCATCCACCCTCCTCTGGCCAAGTCGAGTAGGAGTGGGGTGTTCGAGGTGGCAAGAGAGACCAAGAGCTGTGGAGGAGGTGAGGTGAGGGCTTGGGTCGGCCTCCTCTCTGTCTCTGTCACATGCAAAAAAATTCTAAAAAGAGTACAAAATAATTATAGGGCTTTGGGTTCTGTTTTCGATGGTTGGTTGGTTGGATTTCCCCCTGCATTGTCCCTAAGAGCCAGACTCCAACACTCAGTCCGAGGAAATGCGAGAGGGAGGGAGGAATCTTAAAAATAGCATTAGTGGGCATTAGGAGGCAGAAATGGCATCGAAAACAGACTTTTCTCTCAGAGGGTGGGAAGGAAATATCGATTTTGAAACTTGCAAGTCAGGACCCGGCTGCCCACCTCTTCCCTTCCCACACAAGGAAGAAAGGCAGGAGGAAATAGAAGTCAGCTGCAATAAGGCCGAGGGAGGCGAGGAAGGAGCGGGCCGGTGCATTCGCCACATGCAGAGAAAAATCAAAACAGCCGGAGCTGCCCCTCCTCTAGACCGCAGGGTTAGTGTTCTCAGCCCTGGTTTCTGCCTTGCCCTCAGCAAACCTGGCAGCCCCAGAGTTTTGAAAACATCGAAATCTCCGAGTTAAAAAAAATAATAAAAGAAAGGAAAAATCAGGCTGCGGTGGGAAGAACCCGCTATATAGGTTTAAATATTTATATAGAAGCCATACAGAATTGCACGGCGAGGGCTTCCGGGGCGGCGGAGGCCGCTGGCGGCGGCCGGCCCGGCCGGCCAGCCTGGGTTTATTGCTTCGAGAGGGAAGAGGCGGCTGCCAGGAGCCGAGTCCGGGGCCGGGAACAGGAGAGGAGGCGGGAGTTGGCAGAGGAGGTCCCAGCTCCCCTCAGCGTCCGGTCCGGGAGGTGTTGGGCTTTCGAGAGCTAGAAGCCCAGGGTGGCAGAAGACCCGGGGTGCCGCTCAATCGTCCACGTCGATCTCTTCGTCTTCCTCGTCCTCCGAGCAGTCCTGGCTGCTGGCCGGCTGGTCCGTGAGCGGAGAGGCAGGCGAGAGCTGCAGGGGGCCAGCGCCCGGGGCCTGCGGGGCGCCTGGGGAGAGGACTGGAGAGCCGGGCCTCGACTTGGCCCTGCCGCAGCCGCCGCCACCGCCGGCTGTGGCCTCCGAGTTCTGCTCGAGTTCGGCCAGCGCCACGATGTCCATCTGCCCGCTAGGGCCCAGTTTCTTGGCGGACTCTACGTCGGCCTTCATCTCCTCCAGGTCCCGCTTGAGTTTAGCGCGCCGATTCTGGAACCAGGTGATGACTTGCGCGTTGGTGAGGCCCAGCTGCTGCGCGATTTGGTCGCGATCGGCGGGGGACAGGTACTTCTGGTATAGAAAGCGCTTTTCCAATTCATAGATCTGGTGGTTGGTGAAGGCCGTGCGAGACTTTCGCCGCTTCTTAGGGGTCTGCCGCTGCCCAAAGATGGTCATCCCGTCGCGGCCTGGGAGGAAAGGACAGTGTAGGCTCGCGTTGCGAGAAAGGAAGCCCACCCTGGCTCTGGCCCCCATAACTCCTACCCCACCCAGGCCCCCTCCGGCCTGCAGTTTACCAATGTTCCCTTCTCAGATTTAATTCAGCCTCCAGGACCAGGGCAAGCTTTGGCTCTGGCAAACCATCACCTGTCTTTGGTCTCCCAGAAGTCCCTAGGAAAAATTGTTTTGGTCTCTGCCCCCTACCTAAGAGTTGGTTTGAAAGACCCAAAGTCTCTGAGTAGGAGAAAGCCAGACAGGGACACCCTAATTGTGGTGTGAATGTTGGTTCTCCATCCCTTCCCAATCACTTCAACTCTACCCTACCCAGAAGGTCCCAGCAAAAGACTCGATTCCCCACGCGGAGTAGCCGGGCTAAGAGCGTCCAGGACACTGGGAACGCAAGGGAGACCAGCAAAGCAAGCAGACTGCGGAAAGAGCTTGGGTTCCCGCCACCCTTCTCCGGCCACCCCCCAGCTCTGGCCTACCCAGAGGTCCCTAGGAAATAAGGATTGGGTTCCGTCCCACCTATCTTCACTCCCATAAAGCAGCTGCTCAGGCTGGAAGGCCCTGGCGGCCGGAGCGGGCAGAGGCGAGCAGAGACAGAGGGGACGAAGCGCGCAGGGCACAGGGCGCGAGGCGCTGGGTGCAGGGAAACCCAGCAGCTGCGCCTACCTTCGGCTGCCTGCAGAACGCTGACCTCCAGCCCCTTAAACGTCTTGCTGGCGAGCTCCTCCAGCGCGCACAGCGGCGAGGTCTGCGAGAGCAGCGCTCGGCCCGCCAGGGGCAAGCCGCCCGGCGCGTGCTTGTCCGCGGCGGCCAGCAGGTGCGCCGCCCCGCACAGCGAGTAACTTCTCCGCACAGACGGCTTGTTGAGGATGTCCTCGATGCTGAACGGCGTCAGTGGCTTGTTGGAGTTGGCAGGCGGAGGCAGGTGGTC
>NW_012101809.1:2377294-2389811 GCF_000951045.1 Mandrillus leucophaeus
CGGGGCGCGTTGCGCGGGGCTCCAGTTTCGCCAGCCCCGGTGCTATTTAAAGGTGTCAGGTGGCTCGGCAGTGGCTCCTGGCCCCGGGTCCTGGCGGCCGCAGTTGGAAGAGCCGAGGCAAGGGCGCCGATCCCGGACTGCGAGGGAGGCGGAGAGACGGGGCAATTGACTATTACTAACAAGTTAGCCTTGATCGGGGTGTAATCAATTATCTGCAGCGGCACTTCTCTCTCTTTCTCTCTCCTTTCTCCCTTTCTCCTCTCTTCTTTCTCTCTGTTCTCTCCTCCTGTTCTCTCTCTCCCTCCCTCCCTCTCTTCTCTCTCCTCTGCTCCCCCCGTCTCTCTCCTTCTCTCCCTCTCCCTCGCCCTCTCTTTCACTGTCTGTCTGTCCAATGCAGGCGGCTCTAAGTTGGGAAGCTCATTAATTAGCGGGCCGGGGGTAGGAGGAGCCGGCTGGAATTAGCCTGCCTAATGCGCCTGTCAGTCCGGGCGCTGCGCCGCGCTCGGCCCGAGCTGTTTGTAAATTACATTAGCGGCTCCTTTATTGCACCCGAACCTCGGGCGACTGAAAAGCCACCACCCCCACCCCAAACTGCGAGCCGCGCTCCTGGCGCACCCGCCTCCCGCCGGCCTAGCTGCAATGACAGCACCGGCCCGGAGGTCTCGGTCTCTCCGACCCGGGATGTGGAGCCCGAAAGGGTGGCGGGAACCCCAGCCCAGGAGGGAAGCGGCCGCCGCGCGGGCCAGGTAAGACCAGGAGCCTGGGTGGGCCCCGCTGCCACCCAGCGTGGACTTTGCAGGGCTGAGATCAAAAGCCCAGCGCCTCTACCCCTGACCCTCTTGCCCCTCACCCCACCGCCTGGGCGACGCACTTGGGGAGAAGGAATCTGAAGCCCTCCTGGGCTGGCCCGCAGGAGGTCAGAGTAGGCTCTGCAGCCTTGGGTGGGCGACGCGGGAAGAGGGTGGAGGACCTCAGGGGTTGGGGGAGGGGGCTAGTTGGGGAGCTCAGCCTTCTCCATGCTGAGAGGCGGAGGGGGGAATTGTTGGCGGCTCTGGACGCCTCTCCCCGGCCTGATCCCGAAGCGGCCGCCCTACCTCCTCCGGCAATCTTGCACACTTTCCTCCGGCAGCCGCTCCCCAGGCTGGCTGGGGCCACCGTCGGCCTAATGATGGGCGTCTGACGGGTAGCCAGGCCAGGTGCCCGGGCTAACGGGGCCGGCTCGGTGCCTCCCTGCTGCGTTCCTCCCGGGCCCCAGCCGGGGCCCCGCTGCCGGCCCCGCCTAGCCCAGCGCCCGGCTTGAGTGCATGGCCAGGCCGACTCCAGCTGTTCCGGATGCGGGGCGGGGGCCCGGCGGGAGCCAGGCCGCGGCTGAGGCTTTGCTCTCAAGAACTCGCAGGGAGGCCAGGCTTCCAGTTAGGCTGGAGCTAAAGACCTTAGGGTCTGGGATCTGTGAATACCGGGAGAGCATGTTGTGTGCATTATTACTTGAAGGTGTTTGTGTTTTTGAATGTGTGTTTGTGTGTGATTCTCCATGTATATATTTGTATAAATGTGTGTGAACCTGTGGGTATATAGGTGTGTTTGAACTCAGCTATTTCTTTCATTTCCCTGGGGCACTCCAGCAGGGCTGTGCCCTCAGGCCTTCCTGTCTTGCTACCCCATTCTGTTTAAGTGGGGCCACTGGCCGCCTTACTAATTTTCCATTTCTGCCCTTGGAGAAAGGAAGGGAGGACCTAGAGGGGGTTGGAGTCCAGGGAGGAAGAGCTGTTCCCCTCCCACACACACACACACACAGCCCCAGCCCTGGCTTTGTTTGTAAACTCCTGGGTGGGCAGTGTAGTTGGGCATTGGGCAGCACCGCTTGGACCAGAGAAGGGCCCAGAGAGGCCAAAATGAGGACGTGTGACCCAGGCCAAGGGTTGGGATGGGAAGACTAGGATTTCTTGCCCACTCTCCCCTCATATCTAACCCCAGAGAGAGCATGAGCTAAGCTGGGCTCTGAGGCAGGAAGCAGGTTCTTTCTCTGGATGCCTCAGTGTAGGGGGCCTCTGTACAGCAGAGATAGGTTTCATGATCTCGCCTTCAGTTGTTTGTTTGGAATCATGGCTGGCAGCTCTCTGGAGTAAAACGGACAGTGTAGGTAGAAAGGGTTCTTGTTTGGTGCCCCAGTGCTCTGAGTGTTGGGAAGAACCCCTACCCTCTAACTCATCTTTGTCCTGCATTTTCGGGTTGGAAGTAAGCAAGTGGGGAAGACAAGTTCTCAGAGACAGGATTGGTGAGAATGGGAATCACAGTTCCCTCAGAGCTGCAGACCCACTCCCGGGCAGACCTGTCTCTACTGCTTCTGTGCTGCCCTGGGAGCCACCAGGTGATGCTGGGCCTAGCAACAGCGGAGTCAGAGCCTAGAGACCGGTGGGGAGGGACCAGAGGGAGAGGACGTCAGTGAGCTGAACGTGGGTGGCTTTGAAGCTCTGGGGCCAAGAGGGGTCTTGTCCACTCCTCTCACTTCCTGCCCTCAGGATCCCACCTCAGCCTTTTCCTGCCATAACCCCAATCCCCTGACCCAGAGTTTCAGGCAAGTGAGGTTAGCAGGGAGGCAGGGAGGCCCCTCTAGATCCAGGAACCAGGACCCTTGGATCCCAATCGAGAGAAAAAGAGAGAGAGAAAGAGTTCCTCCCATACTTCCACACCCTTCCTGTCCTCTTCAGTCTCTGCATCGCGTCTGGTACTAGCCCACAGGATAGGACTTTAAGGACAAGCCCAGCCCCTGCTGTTGCCCATCTCCCAGACCCTCAAGACCAGAGGAGTTCAGGGTTACTGGGAGGTTCACAGGAAGGGGAATGTGAACTGGGGAGCAGAGGGGTCCCTCTGCTTGGCATGTTCTTAATATCTTATCCTGCTGGCTAGTATTGAGACCTCTAGTCTTCAGCACACCATGTCAACAGGAACGGGACACTTCACAATCATCAGCTGAGTTACCTCTGCCACCGACGCCAAACCTCTTCTTCCCTGACTGACCTGTACCTGCTGTCCAAGCCTATGGCTTGGCTCTTTTGGCCTAATTGGTTGGCCTCTTGGTTAAATACACTTGGGCACACCATATGTCTGGGGTGCGGAGTGCAGTGTGAGGTGCGGGGATGTGGGGAAGTCTGTGGTACCGCCCTGTGTTTTGTTGTTTTGATTCACCCAGATCCCCTTATCCAGGCCACCTTTGGAAACCAGCCCACCTGCCATACCAACCTTTTCCCAACACCGCGGTCCTATCCCTACCTCCGCTGCCGAAAAACCCCATTGTGTGGGGGGCTGGAATCTTCTGGACTCCTGGGAGCCCAATCTGCTTGCCTGTTGTACCCCTCTTGCCGAGCAATGAGGTATATTTTGGGTTTGTGTACTGACCCCTACCTCCCTCCCCCGCCAGACCTGAGGGCAGGAGCCTTCCTCTGGGTATTCCGGTCCATCACGGGCTTTCCAAGTCCTAGGAGACACTGGGCTCCCGCTGAATATTGGTTGAATGACTTTCCATACAGCAAATGGGGTATACATGATTGTGCAATGTGGAGGGGGGATAGTTTGGGCCCCTCAGAGGAGTTTAGAGATTAGGAGGATTCCAGAAATGAGTAACACAGGGTCAGTGGGGCTAAAGCCTGCCCTGACAGTCCTCCTGAGCCCCCATGCTGGGGCAAGGCAGACACTCTGGGGGTCTCCCCACCCCCGGTCATCTGGGCCAGAATCTTCTCACCTGGAGCTGAAAGCAGCTGATTCCCAGGGTCTGCTCCACAGCGGGAATACCTGTCTCTAGAGCCTAATCTATATGCTACTCTGATCCTGAATTCCTGTTTGCTGCTTAAATAGCCAGGGTCCAGGTTTTTTCTTTCTCAGTGAATAGGGAAGGGATGATTCTGCCAAAAATCTGCTTTTCCTCAGTTTAGGGAATATTCCAGACAAAGAAGAGGGAAAGAGCATTTCATGAATTGCCACATTAAGTGGACCCTGCAGACCCAAACAAAACAAGTTAATCCTTAACACAGGAGAATAATTCATTTAAACCCCCAAAGGCTCCATTGGATTCAATCTGGATTGTTTTGGTACCCCCATTCATTTCCAGATTATTTGTGTAAGCACCAGCATTGACTCTCAGGCCAGAGTTCCTTTAGAGAAAAGGGTCTGCCGCTGCTTGAAACAAGTTAACTTGACCAGCAGTGCAGATCATTTACTGTTGCTGTTGTTGTCCCGTGAAGACCTGCTACTCTGACACTCTGTGTGGAATTCAGAGTGTTTCTTCCGCTATAGAAGTGGACTATGATAGACGGCCTCCTGCCACCCAGGCTGAGCCAGGACTGCCCACTCAGTTTTTACATTTTGCCCTAGGCCACTATCTGCAGTAACAGCAACAATAACCATGACAATAAATACCGTAAGTCTTTACCTTGTACCTGGCTCCAGGCTAAGAGTTTTATTCATTTCATTTAGTACTCACAATCCTTCTGGGTAGCTACCGCTCTTAACCCGATTTTACATAACAGGAAAATGAGGCCCAGAGAAGTTAAGTAACCCATCCAGGGTCACACAGCCTGTTTTGGAGTGATCAGGATTGGAACACTGTCCTTTTGTTTTGTTTTGCTTCTTATTCAAGTCTGTCCCCTTAATTCCTGAACCAAGGGGTTCTTAACCAGAGGTCCCCCAAGGCTCTTTGAATGGGTGTCAGGGGCTCTGTAAACCCCAGAAATTGTGTATGTGTACCCAGGTGGGCGCATTTTTCTGGGAACAATATTATAAGACATCTGGGATTCTCAAAGAGGGTGGGGATCCAGAAAAGGTAAAGGCTGGAATCGGGCCACCTGGGGGAAGGGAGGCAAGCCACTGGGGAAGGGGGAGGGAAGCAGCCTCCTCCCAGGCCTGGGGAGCAGGGAGGCAGCTGCTTCAAAATTCAAGCTGGGCTCCAAGCTTGCTCCTGGACCTGCCCTGCTTTCTCTGGCCACACCCAGCTCTTAGGACCTCAGCTGGCAGGAAGAGGTGGGGCACGGTCTGAGAGCAGGACACTCCTTTGGTCCCCTCCCAGATTCTCCCCTCCCCTACTTCTTTTGTGAGCTGAATACCTTCAGAGTACCGTGACAAGGTGGCCATACCACATGAGCCGGCCTCCTCCAGGCACTGCAGTCCTGCATGGAAGGAGGGGGAGTGCTTGCCCTTTGGAAGTGTTGGGGGACACAGACAGACCATTGAGTGACAGAGACAGGCAGGGAGGAGAAGACAGGTTCCCAGAGATGCTCAAGTCCTGGGTGCCCATACTCTGCAGCCTCTAGAACAGCCTTCTCTTTTGGTTCCAAGCTTTTGCTCCCCTCATCCAAGGGTTGGGATGGTTTGTGTCTCTTCCTTTCCTGGCACCTCCTGCTCTCTCTAGTGCCCAACTCACTTCCTGGGGGAAATCTTCTCTGCCCTGTTCAGCTCCTCTGTACTCCTTAGCACATTCTCTTGGGTGTCACTATCATATTGCCAGGAATGTGCTGCTTTATCTATCTGTCCTGCCTCTCTCTCTCCATCTGTTGTGAACTTGGGAAGGAAGGACCTGAATCACCTCTCCATGTCCCTATGCCAGCCCAGCATACACCAAGGGCTCCAAGCATTTGTTGAGTAAATAAACTAAATAAATAATCAAGGGACAAAAACGGAGCCAGACAGGGAATGTAGCCTGTGCCTCAGAGAGAGGACCAGTGGTACAAAGGAAGGGTAGGTGTATTGGTTTTGCCAGCTGCCTGCAGATGTGTTTGGCGCTCCTGCTGCTCACACCAATATACTCAGAGGGGCCCAGAGACCTCATTCTCTAATGCTTTTTGGCTATGGAGTGAGTTTCCTGGGTTGTGGACCCAGCTGTGGTGGTGTGGTCTGACTTAGTAATGAATGTCCTTCATTTGCTTTTTTTGTTTGTTTTTGAGATGAGGTCTCACTGTGTCACCCAGGATGGAGTGCAGCAGCACAATCTGGGCTCACTGTAGCCTGGACCTGCTAGGCTCAAGTGATCCTCCCACCTCAGCCTCCCAAGTAGCTGGGAACAAAGGAGCATGCCACCATGCCCGGCTAATTTTTGTATTTTTTGTAGAGATGGAGCTTCGCCATGTTGCCCAGGCTGGATTTTTTTTTTTTTTAAATAGGATTGAGGCCGGGTGCAGTGGCTGGGCCTGTAATCCCAGCACTTTTGGAGGCCGAGGCGGGCAGATCACTTGAGGTCAGCAGTTTGAGACCAGCCTGGTGAACATGGTGAAACCCTGTTTCTATGAAAAATACAAAAATTAGCTGGGTGTTGTGGTGTGCTCCTGTAGTCCCAGCCACTCGGAAGTTGGGGCAGGAGAATCACTTGAACCTGGGAGTTGGAGGTTGCAGTGAGCCGAGATCACACCACTGCACTCTAGCCTGGATGACAGAGCAAGACTCTGAGAGAAAGAAAGAAAAGAAAAGAAAAGAGAAGAAAAGAGGATTGACCCCCCCATCATTCGTTGCGCCCAGAAGCAGAGAGGAAGAATGGACAGAAGATGGGAAGTGACGGGCAGGCAGGAGTGGCAGGAAACAGACACCCACATGCCACCCCACCAGCCCAGGAGTCTATGAAGAGGATAAAGGAACCTAAGTGAGTGTGTGTGTCTGTGTGTGTGTGTGTGTGTGTGTGTGTGAGGTGTGGGGGGTGGGTGGGGAAGAGTCTGGTTCTGTTCCCCATGGAGATGGCGTTTGAGCTGAACTTTGTAAAACCAGGAGCATGTAAATAGGTGCAGAAGCAGGGACCATCCTGGAGGCAAAGGGAACAGACAAGCACAAGGCCAAAGACGCCACCCTAAGAGAGGTTCCAGAGTCCCCCATAGCTCCTCCCTCTGTTGTCCTGGGGGTGAGCTGCTGGGTAAACCCTTAGTCCCCTGTTTACCCGCAGCAGGTCTGCAGTCTAGAACCAGGGGCTGCTGGACTCCTGGGATGCCTATTTATTTATTTATTTATGGGGTGGGGTGGGGTGAGGAGTAGAAATGGGATGAGAGAGGCTGCTTTCCTGGGCCTACAATTGGGGTTCCCTTCTCCTTGCCATCCCCAGAAACTCCAAGAGCTGACCTTCTGTCTTACTAACCCAGACGGCCCAGAAACAACAAAGTCTGACCAAAAACCGTTAATGGTAGTCAGCTTCCTCCCTTTCACAGAGGTCTTACTACTGCCGGGGCGCAGGCGACACATGGGGCCTGGGCTAGGCCAGGTGGGAAGGTGAAAGGACCTAGTTGGGACAGAAGAGGATACCTAGGAGCCGCCCACTGGCTAGATGGACACAGGAAAGGCCTGAGTCAGGCTTCTCACAGTAAATAAACTGCACGTGAATAATTCAGCAGTCGTGCTGGGGCCGGTTGCGTTAGCGCCGCCAACGCGGCGCGGCGCCCAAGTCCCCGCGGAGGGGAGAAGGCAACTAAGGCACTTGAAGAGGAGTGGGGTAGAAATCCCCCGCCCAAGAGTATCCTGGATTCTACCCAGGTCGGGTTCAGAGAGCCTCCCGGGTCCCAATGCCCTCGGACCCCATGGGTCAGGGGGCCGCCTGCTGGGCACTGCTCCCTCAGCTAAGCCCCTACGGTGTCCCAAGACCCCGGGCAAGGGAAGACAGGCGGCGAGACGCAGCCAGAGTAAGCGATGAGGACGTCTGACCTGCGGAAAACCCAGCATCTGCAGTGCCCTGTCGCACAGGGAACGTGGGCGGCGTGGCTCCAAGCAAAGTGAAGACGCCAGGCTCGAATCTGTGCTCAGAGCCGGGATCCCTCCCGGCTGCTTCGTCCTGGCCGGGATTTGCCTGGCCCTGAAGTGAGGCTCCAGGGAAGCTGCAGGGCCCTCCGCCCTCTCTGAACTCCCACGTACTTGGGCCTCTCCCCGCCTTTCTTCGGCCGGTGGATGCAGTTCCTGCAGCACCAAACTCCCCTGTCTCCCCGCCGCCCCCTAGGTACAGTTCGTAACACCCGAAGCCTTATTTCGTTTGAGCGAAACCCGGCCCCTTTGGCTCTTCCCACTTCTCACAAGTCCCTGGGTTCCCGATCCTGAGGGATTGCATTCATTCCATCTCACACCCACCAATGCTCAATCCCTCCAGTTCCTCCCCAGCCCCTTCATTTCCATTAATTAGGTCGACTCCCTTCCTTAGCCGCCCCCTCCTGTCACCACGCAGCCTCCCTACACCTAGGCGGCTAGCCTCGGGTCAAGACCTCCGCCCTGGTGCATGATGCACCAGGCCTCAAAAGGGATCTTCACGGGTATTCCGCATAGCCAGATCCCAATTCTCCAGGGAGGCCACCAGCCCTCCCCTATCTTCTTCCTCCTCCTCCTTCTCCTTTCCTCTTCCCTCCGCTTCTACGTATTTCTTTCAATTCGTTTCTTTTCTTTTGGTGAGGTGCCACCCGACACAGCCCTGTCCCCTAGGGAGGCCTGGACTAACTTTGCGGTCCTCGTGGCCTTAGCCCGGACTGTGAGTGTCAAGCAGCTTCCGGGAGGCAGCTCGGGTGTCTTCGCAGAGATAGGTGAGGTGCGCTGGCGATTCCCTAGCCTCAGATTGCTCTGCCACCGGCCAGCTGTGTGATCTTGGGTAACTCTTTCGACCTCTCTGAGTCTTGACGTTGGTAAAAGGCAGGAGATTTAGAGAAGGTGTTGGGAGACTAAATATTTCCATTCGTTTGAGAAAGGGAGTCGCCTGTGTTGGGACCTAAGGAGGAAGTGAGGTTCTCGAGAATTCTAGATTTGAAAGGGCCGTTTGTTTTAACGAGTATTTTGAGAGCAGCTGATAACTGCTTTTTATTTTTCTTTTTTACAGCCGATGGGGTGCCAGGCGTTAGAAATCTTCCCCCCAATCCTCACCATGTCTCCATTTTGCCAAAGAAGAAACAGGTTAAGGTCGCGATGCGCTGGCCAGCATCACAGGTGGGATTCGAACGCAGATGGGGTTTGGAGCGGCTCTTGTGTTTAAGCCACATAGTCAGACGTTAGATGGGTGAATCCAGCCCTGGCAGGGCCTGGAGTGACCTAAGCCGACAGGAGTTGGGCTGAATCTCCAGGCGTTCCTTTGTTTCTGCCCTAGGAAAGCTTTGAAATTCTTATTTTCAGGTAAACAATTTTGGCAGTGCTCGGAGAAGGATGGAAGTAAGACCCAAAGAGGAACTTTCCACATGTTATGGAAGAGTCCCTGGAGCCAGGAGGCGAGGGCAGCCTTCCCCAGGCCAAGGGAGCAGCCATCGCTCTTGGATCTGTTTTTCCTCAAGAGTCTGTCCTGTGGGGCCTAGTCCCCAGCCGCAGTCCTGGACCTAATGGGAGAAGGGGCTGGGGGAAGAGGACGCCTGGGACGTCCCCAGTCCGGGACCCAGATCGGGTCCTCCTAGCTGCAGGGCAGCAGAGTGGAAGCCAGGGCCTGGGACCCTCTGGTTGGGCAAGGAGGGACTGGAGTCCGGCTCCCGGCAACCCCGTCCCCAGTCCCAGCGGAAGGGTCACCCATGGCGGCCCAGACAGGCCACGGGTCCCTCTCCACAAGTCCCATTACGTTGTATTTATGTTTCACTTTATTGTTTTTTATCCTCCTCCCTTATTACTGTCTCACTCTGGGGGAGGCAAAGGATATAATATATTCATCTTTATTATACCAAATCTGTGTGAAGCATTTAATAAAACGCTGTTTCCACACAGCCAGGGATATTAGTGTGAGCTATTCTTAAGTTAACGCTCCTGGACTGAGGGCGCCGCTGCCACAGCGCCTGCTGCCGGCGGGTCGCGGGAAGCGCAGGCCTTGGCCGCTGCGCTCACCGCGCAGGTCCAACGCCCTGGATGCCCTTCTCGCCTGCGTGTCGAAGCCCACACGCCCATCCCAGCGAGTCTCTCTATGACCTCTAGGCCTCCAGCCTGGGAGGAGGGGCTTGGAAGAGCCAAATTCAAGCACCCTTCCTCTCCCCTGCCACACTTTGCATTTGGAACCCGCTGTGGGCCTTGGTCTGCAACTATTAAAATGGGAAGAATTCCATCGCTGCCTCCCTCTCAGGGCTCTTGAGCGGCTGAAGACGCCTTAAAGGTGGACAGGATTTTTTAAACAGGAAAGAAAAAATCGAGAATTTGTAAAGTCAGGATCAATGAGGGCCAGAGAGAAACAGAGAGGCTGCAGGAATGGTTTCAGGCAATGCAGAGCAAGCTGGACCCCAGGCAAGCAGACAGGGTGCAACTCCAGTTTGGGCAGAGCCCAGGATGATCAGCATGCCTGGGCCTCACCCCAGCCCATGAAGACAGCTGAACCTAGTCAGTATCTCAGCCTGTCACAGTTGGCCCTCTCATAGTCCTCTCTCTAGGTAGGAAAATAGTCTTTTTAAGTCCAGTTTTACAGCTAGCAAACTGAGGCTCACAAAGAACACGTGGCTTGTTTGAGGTGACCAAACTAGGAATTAGTGTAGCTGGTCACACTGTCTTCCAAACTCCATGCCCCTCCCTGCCCCCATTCTCCAGGGTTTTTCTGTAAACCTTACGTTCTGCCTTCTACACACATACACACACACACACACACACACACACACACATATCCCTACCTGGAGATGCCTATGGGAAGGAGAAACAGCCTCATTACTTTCTATATCCAGGCCCACTACTCAATATCTTTCAGAGCCCACCACCTGGCTTCTTATAGGGCCCAGATCTGGGCACACCATTCTTACTTAGGATGCTTGCACCAGTGCTGTAGGGGAGAGGGAGTTGGCAGTAACCAGGCAGGGCAGAAGGAATTGTGCAGGACAGGCTTGAAGTGGGCAGGTGAGTCTCCCTGGCTAGAATTCATACCCTCCTAGAAATCTCAGTCTTCCTCTGTCCCTATCACCCCATCCCTGGGAGTGGGGGCTGCACCAGGTCAACACACATCCCGTAGGCTGCTGGTCAGAGCTCCTTTGAAGATTTAAGTTACTTTAGAAATCTGACAGTTTCCTCCTGGGGCTGACTGGGGAGGAGGCACAGACTGTGTGGCAGGGCTAGGACTAGGGTAAGGCATGTGAGGTGCCATATTTAAGGAAGGCATCTGCTCTCAGCGCTGTGTGCGATCCCTTAGGTTTTGTGCCTTGGGCATCTCACTCACCTCACCCTAGTCCCAGCTCTGCTGTGTGGTCTGGGAGTTAGAATTAAGTCCAGTGAATTGCTGAGAGGGGACAGGGAGGCTGATTTCTCAAGTTTGTCCTTGAGAATGGCTTTCTGAGGATCAAAGTGGAAACAATGGAATGAGCTTCCCCCAACACATGGAGTATGCAAGCGGAGCTTAGTGCCTGCTAAGAAGGAAAATAATCACAGTCTTATTGTCATCACCAACATTGTCATCATTTGACCATCACTTTGTGTCAAGTAAAAGCTTTCATCACATTGTTTCATTTAATGTATATAAATGTGTTTTAGCTGAAGATGGGATATCAGAGTCTCTGACTTTGGGGTCCTTTCCAGCTCCAAGAGTCCATTGTTGCATAAGACAAAGAGCACTTCTGTTGATTTTGGTTGGTTCAATGCATTCTCATTATTTGTGACTTATAGTCTTAAACTAATGGATAAGCTCTTTGAGGGTAGGGACTGTGTCTAATCACGGTTTTTTAAATGATTCCCTCTCTTGTTCCATGCTGACCACAGGCCTGGGGCACAGAGAAGGTATTCAATGAATGTGTATCAAACAAACACATGAGTAAACCAATGTCTAAAAGCTGTCTGCCTACCTGGCCATCTGCTTTCTGGGCTGTGACTGACAGAGCCACTAGGGTAGCCACTGAGGGAGCCAGAACCACCTCTGCAGTTATTATCCCCCTTATTCTACAGCTGGGCTGCGTTCAAGTGGGCATGTCTAGAGCCTCCCCTGATATCACATGCCTAGCCCTTTGCTAGTTTGTGGATAAGGCAAGGACCAGCCCAGATTCTGCCTGTGCAGAAGGATCTCAAGACTCATACTGGAGAAATCTCTTAAGAAACCATTCAGACGGTGAGGGAAACCTCTGCAGATCAGAGCAGGGAAGGGCCTATAGCCAGAGAAGCCTGGCTGGCAAAACTAAGACTAGAGCTAGTCCTTGAAGCATGAGAAGAATTGAGTGGTTGGAGGGAAGAAATAGACCATTCTAGCTGGGTGTGGTGGCTCACACCTGTAATCCCAGCACTTTGGGAGGCCAAGGTTTACTTAAGAGCAGGAGTTTGAGACCAGTCTGGCCAATATGGTGAAGCCCCATCTCTACTAAAAATACAAAAATTAGCTGGGCGTGGTGGCACATGCCTGTAATCCCAGCTACTTGGGAAGCTGAGTCAGGAGAATAGCTTGAACCAGGGAGGCAGAGGTTGCAGTGAGCCAAGATCGCACCACTGCACTCCAGCCTAGGCGACAGTGAGACTCCATCTCAAAAAAAAAAAAAAGAAGAGGAAGAGGAAGAGGAAGAGGAAGAAGAAGAAGAAGAAAGAAGAAGAAGAAGAAGAAGAAGAAGAAGAAGAAGAAGAAGAAGAAGAAGAAGAAGAAGAAGAAGAAGAAGAAGAA
>NW_012101809.1:2389861-2396499 GCF_000951045.1 Mandrillus leucophaeus
AAGAAGAAGAAGAAGAAGAAGAAGAAGAAGAAGAAGAAGAAGAAGAAGAAGAAGAAGAAGAAGAAGAAGAAGAAGAAGAAACCATTCTAGGTTGGAGTGATGGGGAGCAAGAGCAAAGGGACAGAGGCAGGAATGGCCACAATCGTTTTGGGGAGCAGGCAGGCTAGCCTGACTAGAGTACCTGAAGAAGACAAGTGGGAAAAGACATTTGTGGAATGCCTTAAATCTCCAGACCCAGAGCCAGAGAACAGAAAATGGGGTTCAGAAATCAGAATCCACATCCTGGGGCCCAGAAACCAGAGCCTAGAACTCAGAAAGCAAGGGCACAGTTCAGGACCCGGTCTTGTCTAGGGTGGTCCCACTAGCTGCTGTAACAGGATGCCTTGGGCACTCCAAACTCAAGGGGCATGATCTTATTGGGAAACAAAGTGGACTTTTCTAATTGGCTTAGTCCAGGAAACCAAAGGCCTGACCCAAGCACAGGAGCAACTTGGGTCCGCCTGAGACTTGCCCCCCGGGACTGGCATGAGCAGCTTTCTTGGGTCCTCCCAAATCACAGCCTGAAGCCTGGCATTATCTGCAGCCCAGCAGGCACCCTGAGCTGGAGCAGGTGTTGCCCACCAATATACACCTTCACACCCCTCAATCCTCCCTTTTATTCTCTAATACAGGTGGGATCTGAGATTTTAGGCTAGACCCAGCTGGGACAGGCCTCTGGAGGGTGGAGCCCTGGTGCCTGCAGCGGTGCCAAATAAGCCAGCATGTAGGCGTTGCTGCGCCGGCCTGTCGCGGGGCGCAAGCCTGCCAAGGAGCCGGAGCGCTGTGCCGCGTGTAGGGTGTCAGGGGTGGTATTGTCGGCGCACAAATGTTCAACTTTATGTACTTTTAACTAGAGGTGTAACAGATGGCCCCGTTTCTGTCCAAGCCAGGGAGACTGGTGCCCATTCCGGCTGCAGCCAATCAATCCCGCCACTCTGGGGGGAGCTACAAGCTGGGCTGGGAGGCCTGGAGCCAGCAATTGCGCAAGGCTGTCTGCTCAGGCTGGCCCAGTGCAGCCTCCGACAGCCGCTCAGCCATGGGCCTGGGGAGGTAGGAGGGCAGGCAAGTGGCAGCCATGCCTGGAGCCTGGTCAGAGGCCTGCCTGGGAGGGAGAGCCTGAAACCACTCATCAGACCCCACATGGCCAATGAGGACATCAAGGTGCCAACTCACTCCACTGTGTCCTCATTCTCCTGTGTTCCTTCCTCAGGACCTAACTCCCAGATCTCTAGCTTCAAGAAGCTTTGGGTCTATAGCCCTGTAGTGTCCTATGTTACGGACAGCAGACATTGCTCAGGACTGGGAGTGGGTAGTAGTGCCATAGGGAATAAGTCACAGGACTGTGGAAGGCTTCAATAAATGCCCAAGACAGCCAAAGAAGAAGAGAAAACAGCAGGAGCCAGGGATCCCAGAGCTGAGAGAAACTGTGAATTAATCTACTATTACATTCGTACAGTCAGTCAACAAACACTTAGTGAAAGCCTACTGTGAGCTAAGTCCTTTATTAAGCACTGAGGACACAATGATGAATAAGACACAATTCCTGTCCTTGAGACCTTTTTGGGGGAAGACAGACAAGTACACGGGTAATTGGAGTGATGAACTGGGGCTCATAAAGTCTCCAAAAAAGACTGTGGAAGCACAGAACAAGAACATTTAACTGCCTGAGAGATCCAAGAAAGATTCCAGTAGGGGGCTAGTTCTAAACTGGGTTTTAAAAGACAGGTAGGAGTTTTCGTGGGAGGTGAGAGTGAAGGGCATCGGAAGGGGAAATGATGGCATGAGCAAAGACATGGTAAGAAAACATGGTGAAAGGAAGGGTCTGAAAAGATGTGAGTGGAACTGGGGTCTGGGATTTGGGAGAAGGAGTGGAGGGGATGAGGGTGGGCAGGGAAGGGGGCAGGCCTAACCCTGTTTCAGCAGGCTGGCATCCTGACCCAGCAGGTGTCTTCCCCCAGTTGTCCCTTCTGTCACCTTCTGCCCCTTATCCTGGTGCCACAGGGAAGGCAAGGCCTAGCAGGGTATAGGCGAGTGGTCCAGAGTGCTCCAGTCCTGGCTTGCCTTCTATCCTGCGTTGAAGGACAGGGCTGTGAACGAACTCTCCCCCAACCATATGGACTTCTGAGTCGCCTAAAAATAGCCTTTCCATAGGCTCCCCGCAAAGGCTATGGAACCTTATTCATTCATTCATTCTTTATTCACCAAGCACTGGGCATCGGCTGTGTTCAACGCCCAGGCAGGATACTGAAGTAGACAGACTATTGTGCTAGACTTTGAGGAGCTCAAGTCCAGACACAAAAGGAAGACAGGGGTCTGGGCAGGGGTCCTACTGTTTGCAAGAAACAGAGGTTCACTTGAGTAATCACAAGAAAAAGGAAGGCCTTTTGTATTGAAGCACACAGCTTGTCATTGGAACTGGGCCCAGAAAGCATGCAGGGACCAAAGCAGCTCTGGGGACCAACTTCTCTCTCCTGGTCAGGTGGATGGAAACTCCACAAAGTCTCTTTCTTCGTTGCCTGTTTCTTCATTATTATTAGTGAAATTAATCATTGTTATTATAATAAGTGGAGGAAGAATAATTGTTAACAAATTCTGAGCCAGATCTATTGGTTTCCATGTTTATCTCCGTTAATCCTCTTTAGAACACTGTGCAGTTAGTTAATATCATTACCCCCATTTTACATATGAGAACACTGAGGCTCAAGGAGGTTAGGTAAGCTGCTCCAGGTTCAAGACAGGAAGTGGCAGAGTAAGGATTCTCACTCAGGTCAGCCTCCCAAGCTCCAGCTCATAACTGCTTCTGACCCCCGTGCAGCACCGAGAGCTTCCTGGGTTTCCTCATAATTTCTCATAACCGTGACTTGCATTTGACCAGCCGGCCTCTCTGAGTCTCTCTCTACATCACCTCTGCTAACTGCTCTAGTCTCTCACTATTTCATAGTTCAAATTCCCAGGAGAGGAAATCGGATTGGCCCAGCTCATCTTTTAACGCCAGGACACATTGTAAACAGCTGCCCAGCCAAAGAGCTGGCTGGGAGTGGAGCCGTGTGCAGTCACCAATCAACATCTTTGAGAGAGCAAAGCACAGAAATAATACGGTAAGGAGGAAATGCGAATGGTTACAAGAAGAAGTGTGAGGTGCAAAAAGAGGATGAGGGGAGGCTTCGTGGAGGATAGTTTGTGCTTTGGGTCTCAAAATAAGAATAGGATTTGAGGGGCAGAGTTGGAGCCAAGGAGTTCCTGAAGGAGGAAACAGCATGAACGCAGGCACAGGAGTAGGATCGCATGAATCATGTTCAAGGGCCAATGAGGAGTTTTTTATAAACTAGGAGACAGAGGTAGAACAGATCTGGAAAGGTGGGACTGGAATGCCAGCACAAGGAGTCTGAACTGAATTCAGTAGAGGTCATGGGAGGTCTCTGAGCCGGAGAGGGACGTGATCAGGCACATGCTTTAGTTCGGATAACCGTGTGCCCAAGATAGTTTCAGTTTATGCCTGCTGTTCCTCTGACATTGTTTTTTTTTTTTAAATTTATTTTAAATTATTATTATTTTACAATTCCTCCTTTCACTCATAAAAGCCTCCTGGTTTGAATACTAAAGTATATGGTCACCCTAGCCTTAGGGGCTGTGGGCTGTTGCTATAGTAGGAATAGCGTGAGTGGGACAAGATGGGAGGCAAGAGGGTCATGGATGAGGGTATTGCCATAGTTCAGGTAAGGAAGGGCAGAACCAGAGTGGGCAGAGAGGACAGAACACAAAGGTGTGTGAGCAAGAGCTGAGGCTAGTGGAGAGTTGGCCAGACCTGGTGGTGAATGGACTTGGGAAATAAGGAAGGAGAAGGGTGAAGTCCAATGACTCCTAGGTGTTAAACTTGATTGTTCTTTGTTTGTGTGTTTGTTTAAACAGAGACAGGGTCTCACTATGTTGCCCAGCCTGATCTCAAACTCCTGGGCTCAAGCAATCCTCCTCCTTTGGCCTCCCAAAGTGCTGGGATGACAGGCATGAGCCACCATGGCTGGCCAGGCTTGATTGTTTGAAAGAAAGTGAAAGTCTGGAGGCAGGGCTTTTTGGGGATGGGGATAGAGATCATGATTATGTTTACGATGAGTCTGAGGTGCTCCTGGGACGTTCACTCACACATGCCCAGCAGGAAGTTGGACATTCCAGACTGGAAGTCAGAAGCTGTCAGTTAGAGATTCTTCCAAGCAGATAGCTCGTTGAAACCAGGGAAGTGATGAGCTTGCTAGAGAGAGGGAATGGTAGTTCAAGACTGGAAACAGAATCCTGGGAGATCCCTATATTTAGGAAGTTGGAGGAAGAAAAGAAGTCAGAGGAGACTAAAAACGAGCGGTTGGGAAGTTAGCAGGAAATCAAGGGGAGTGAGTGGCTTGGAGATCATGGAAGTTCGGTATTATCTGTGTTTTTCTTTTGATTTTTGAGACGCAGTTTTGCTCTGTTGCCCAGGCTGGGGTGCAGTGGTGCGATCTTGGCTCACTGCAACCTCGGCCTCCCAGGTTCAAGCAATTCTCCTGCCTCAGCCTCCTGAGTAGCTGGGATAACAGATGCACACCACCATACCTGGCTAATTTTTGTATTATTAGTAGAGGCAGGATTTTACCATGTTGGCCAGGCTAGTCTCAAACTCCTGACTTCAAGTGATCTGCCCACCTCAGCCTCCCAAATGTAAGTTTTTAAAGAGGGAATTAGTATCAAATTGTGCAGATCAATCAGTGAGGAAGACAGATTAAACGGCCAGTGGGTGGTTATTTGGAGGTCACAGATGACTGTAAGAGACTACAGTGTGGTGGGAATATTGAATGAAGAGTTGAATGGCAAAGAACTAGAGATGATTACAGTGATTACTCATTCAAAAAGTCCAGGAGAGGCCGGGTGTGGTGGCTCATGCCTGTAGTCCCAGCACTTTGGGAGGCCAAGGCAGAAGGATCACTTGAGCTCAGGAGTTCGAGACCAGCCTGGGCAACATGGTGAAACCCTGTCTCTACCAAAAATACAAAAAATTAGCTAGGCGTAGTGGCACGTGCCTGTAGTCCCAGCTACTTGGGAGGCTGAGGCACAAGAATTACTTGAGTCTGGGAGGTGGAGGCTGCAGTGAGCCAAGATCGTGCCACTGCACTCCAGCCTGGCAGAGTGAAATCCTGTCCGAAAAAATTAAAATTGAAATAAAATAAATAAATAAAAACAAAAAGTCCAGGAGAAAGGAGGGAGGGAGAACCAAGAGGGACAAGGTATAGGAGAAGATGCTTGATGGAGAAAGTTCTGGAAAGGCACCCAAGATGTTGAGTCTTTGGTAAGAAGAAGGAACTCTTCCTCCTTAGAGACAGGAGAGAAGAAAGGATAAGTGATGATCCAGGGAGATTCTGAGGTGGACTGGCAGCTTTGGGGACAAGTAGAGTGGGGCACATTATTTGAGGAAAGGAGTCCATAGTTTTGGTCAAGTTAGAGGGACAGTTCTCTAAGAGAGGAGAGCAGGGAGTTGAAAGCTTGCGGAGGAAGCCTGTAGTGGTTGTGGAATTTTAACAGGGAGTCACTTACAGATGCAGAGGAAGTGTTTTCCACATGGTGATAAGTACTTAGTTGAGGCAGCATGAATGAGCCAGGTTTTTTACCTGCTCTAGAGTGCCCAGGAATGGGAGCCAGAAAAGCAAACGGCGGTGTTGCTTAGGGCTGGAGTGGGGTAGGCAGGATGGCAGCAGGCACAGGGTTGAAGTGGCTGATACAGAACAGGGTAAGAAGGGAGAAAGTTGCCGGGCGCGGTGGCTCAAGCCTGTAATCCCAGCACTTTGGGAGGCCGAGACGGGTGGATCGTGAGGTCAGCAGATCGAGACCATCCTGGCTAACCCAGTGAAACCCCGTCTCTACTAAAAAATACAAAAAACTAGCCGGGCGAGGTGGCGGGCGCCTGTAGTCCCAGCTACTCGGGAGGCTGAGGCAGGAGAATGGCGTGAACCCGGGAGGCGGAGCTTGCAGTGAGCTGAGATCCGGCCACTGCACTCCAGCCTGGGCGACAGAGTGAGACTCCGTCTCAAAAAAAAAAAAAAAAAAAAAAAAAAAGAAGGGAGAAAGTAAAGCCAGAATGGGGGTGAGGGACTGGGAGAAAGCAGAGGGTTTCAGGGGCTAGAGAGCAAGTCAACAGGAATGAAGGTGGTGAGAAGATAGGGGATTGGGCTCAAAGAAGAGAAGTTCAGATCCTGAAATTCTGGAGTTTCCAAAGAGTGAAGGGGGTGAGGGTCATGCCAATTAGTGGCTGGACAAGAAGTGAAAGACCCCGTCCAGAATGGCTCAAGACCTTCAGGTCTTCGTGCTGGGGGACAAAGGAGGCTGGCTGGGTGGCTGGGAATGAAGACACTCTCGGCATCCCCAGTGACATTCAGCTTTGATTTCTTTTTTATTCATACAAGTGGTATATGTCCCTTTATTAAACACAAAGAATATTCCAATAATGGCCCATAATCCCACTCCTCAGAAATTACCAATGGTAATATGTTGTTGAATACCTTCCCAGATCTTGATATAGGTATTCTTTTTAATCAAGGCACTGGCAGATTTGGTGTTATGTGTGGGCCATTTTTCTCTCT
>NW_012101809.1:2396549-2408524 GCF_000951045.1 Mandrillus leucophaeus
CTTTCTTTCTTTCTTTCTTTCTTTCTTTCTTTCTTTCTTTCTTTCTTTCTCTCTTTCCTTCCTTCCTTCCTTCCTTCCTTCCTTCCTTCTTTCCTTCCTTCCTTCCTTTCTTTCTTTCTTTCTTTCTTTCTTTCTTTCTTTCTTTCTTTCTTTCTCTTTCTCTCTTTCTCTCTTTCTCTCTTTCTCTCTTTTTCTCTCTTTTTCTTCCTTTCTTTCTTTTTTTTTTCTTTGAGACAGAGTCTCACTCTATTGCCCAGGCTGGAGTGCAGTGGCACAATCTCAGCTCACTGCAACCTCTGCCTCCTGGGTACAAGTGATTCTTGTGCCTCAGCCTCTCGAGTAGCTGGGATTACAGGTGCCCGCCACCATGCCCGGATAATTTTTGTATTTTTAGTAGAGACGGGGGTTTCGCCATTTTGGCCAGGCTGGTCTCGAACTCCTGACCTCAAGTGATCTGCCCACCTCGGCCTCCCAAAGTGCTGGGATTACAGGCGTGAGCCACCGTGTCTGGGAGGGGCCTTTTTCTTGGAGATGGAGGCTTCTAGCTGTGTCCTCACATGGAGGAAGGGCTATACACGCTTTTTTAAAAACCAAAATGAGGATTACATTATATATGCATAATGGTTTTAAAAATAAACAATTTTGAAATTTTGGTAATTTTGGAATAATTTTAGATATACAGAAAACTTGCAAAGCTAGTACAGGTTTTCCATACACCCCTTATACACTTTCCCCTAATGTTAACATCTTATATTACCATAGTATATTTATCAGAGTTAAGAAATCAGCATTGGTATGTTATTATTGACTGAACTTCAGATTTTATTTGGCTTTCAGTAGTTTTCTCACTAATGTCCCTTTCTTATTCCAGGATCCAATCCAGACTACCACATTGCATTTAGTATACATACTGTTTTGCAACCTGCTTGTTTTACTCAATGTTACATTGTGAATGTCTTTCATTGATGCTAAACATTCCTCCACACCATCACTTTAATGGCTACATGGTATTCTGTTGATGGTTGTACCATTGCCAATCCCTACTGTGGGATGTTTAGGCTGTTTCCAATTTTTCACTCTTATAAACAAGGCTGGAATGAGCCACTTGAAGTTAAATCGTCTGGACTATTCCTGTTTATTTCCTTACAATACATTCCTAGACATTGCTGGGACTAAGGTGTATACTTTGTGGAGGCTGGGGATACTTCTTACCCAACTTCCCTCCTGAAGGGTTGTATTAATTTACCCTCATATTGGCATCAATCACGCTTTTTTGTTTGTTTGTTTTGTTTATGACAAGGAGGGATGTGGGTGTAGACCAACCCTTAAGAGTGGCTGTCTCTCAATGCCAGGCTTCTCAATACCACATCCTATCTCTCTATCCTCAACTCTTCTCTAGGCCATGGAGTCTGTGTTGGCCCGTACTGCAGTTAGCAGCTGGTTGGGTGTGGCCAAGCTACAGCCCCTGGGCTCTGGGGACACCTCTTGAACTGGAAGCTGGGGAGGGAGACTGCGCGGCTGCCTGGGCTTTGGTCTTTTTCCTGGAGCTGAGCTGGTGGGAGGGAAGGGTTGGGTTGGGGAGAGGCTGTAAGGAGAGGGGGAGCCCTCCCCTCCCCCCATGAAAGCTGAGAGGCAGGAGGGCAGCTCCCTGAGCCAGCCGGGGGACAGCAGACGGATTGGGAGAAACGTAACCTCCCCGAGATGCATGCTCCAGTTCAAGCAGGAGGCATTAAGGATGAAATATCTCCCGAGCAACAATTCATCTCTAACTGGGAGGAGAGGGACTCGCTGACATTTAGCTGTGATCAGGGGCTGCACATGCCTGTCTCCAGAAGCCTAACAGGAGCGTGACCGTCTGCGTGTATGAGAGACTGTGTGTGCGTGTGGGGGTGTGTGTGTGGAACAGGGTGTGAGGAACTGTGTGTGGCTGTCATGAAGCAATGGGTATATGTGGTACATAAGGAACCGCATGTGTGATGGGATGTGAAGGCTTATGTGTGGCTTTCGTGAGACTGTCATACATGTGACAGTACATGTGTGAGGATCTCTGTGTGATTGTGAGGGTCCTCAAGTGTGTGTGAAAATCATGTCTGTGATAGGGTGTTGGAGCCCGTGTGAGCCTGCGTGTGGTGCTGAGCAGTGTGGGTGACTGAGCAAGTGTACCGTAGGCTGTTCTGCAATACTCTGTATGAAAGCAAGATTGATCCTGAAATTGGGCTTGAGACCTTATGAGATTGGGCATGCAGGATAGTAGGTGTGAAACTGACCCCCAGACTGAGCTAGCCACCTCAGGACACCACCGCCAGCCAGGAGATGGCTTTGAGAGAGTTAAAAAAAAGGCACCCTTTCTGTCACAAAGACACAGCCACTGGTCGTGCTCTCCTGGAGCCCTCTCATGCGGTGCAGCCTGTGTAACTCTAAGTGATGACCCTGTGTGGACCCCGTGCTCTCTTTTCTTAGAGTCCAGTGGAATTTTCTCCACCATGGCCCTTATTATGATTTGACTGTCTTTAACAATTTTGTGTAAATATTAGTTTAATATATATATCTCTGTCCCGCTAGGCTGTAAACTCCGTGGAGGCTGGGACCACTGGTCTAGGTCTGTCTCATTCATCGTTGTCACACCGGCTCCTAGCTCAGTGCTTGGGGCAGAGTGGTTGCTCCATGAATATTTGTTGGATGACTGAATGGATAAGACAGGGTGCACATGTACAAGTGTGAGTGCACAGGCATATAGAAGTGTGGACCTGAGCCAGGGCGTCCATGTGCATTCGCTGGATGTGTGTGCCTGTGAGTGAGTGTCATTGTCATTCCCAGAAGACCTCCCTCGACTATTTCCCTTTTTAAAAATTTTTTTTTGAGAAAGAGTGTTACTCTGTTGCCTAGGCTGGGATGCAGGGGTGCAATCATGGCTCACTGCCCCCTGGGTTCAAGTGATCCTCCCTCCTCCCACCTCAGCCCTGGGATAGCTGGGAACACAGGCGCACGCCACCATGCCAGGCTAGTTTTTTCTTTATCTTTCTTTCTTTTTTTTTTTTTTTGATGGTGTCTTGCTCACTGCAACCTCTGCCACCTGGGTTCCACCAATTTTCCAACCTCAGCCTCCCAAGTAGCTGAGATTACAGGCACATGCCACCATGCCCAGCTAATTTGTGTATTTTAGTAGAGACAGGGTTTCGCCATGTTGGCCAGGCTGGTCTTGAACTCCTGACCTCAGCTGATCCTCCTGCCTCAGCCTCTCAAAGTGCTGGGATTACAGTGTGAGCCACCATGCCTGGCCTTCTTTTTTCTTTTTTTTATAGAGACAGGGTCTCACTATGTTGCCCACACTGGTCTCTAACTCCTGTTAGAGTTAACAAGTGATCCTCCCACCTTGGGCTCCCAAAGTGCTGGAATTACAGACATGAGTCACTGTGCCCAGCTCCTCTCCTATTTGCTAAACCCCCAGCCCCAGATAGGCTACAGACAGACATGGCCTGGAGACAGGAGGACATTTGAGAAGGAGACCAGCTCCGCGCTTTGCACTGTGTCTGGGCAAGGGTGGCAGAAGTGGTAAGATTGGGTTTACTGGCTGGAGAAACAGCAAGGGGTCAAATCCTTCCCCACTCCACCCTAGATGTTCTCCTGACTCATTGTCCAGGCCTGTTTGAGGTCCTGAGGAGAGTTCTGGAAATTGGGCCTGTCTTCATCTGCTCCTGCTGCTTTAACAAAATATCTTAAACTGGATAATTTAGAAACAGGGGAAAGTTTTTCTTTTTTCTTTTCTTTTCTTTTTTTTTTTTTTTAGACACAGTCTTGCTCTGTCATCCAGGCTAGAGTGCAGTGGTGTAATCTCAGCTCACCTACAACCTCTGCCTCCCAGGCTCAAGCCATCCTCGCATCTCAGCCTCCCAAGTAGCTGGGACTACAGGTGTATGCCAGCATGCCTGGCTCATTTTTGTATTTTTTTTTTAAGAAATGGGGTTTCTCTGAGATACAGGCTGCCCAGGCTGATCTCAGACTCCTGGGCTCGAGTGATCTGTACAAACTCTGACTCCTAAAGTGCTGGGACTATAGGCATAAGCCACCATGTCCAGCCTGGAAATGTATTTCTTATGGTTCTGGAGTCTGGCAAGTCTAAGATCAAGGCGCCAATGGATTCAGTGTCTGGTAAGGTCTTGCTTCAAAGATGACGTCTTCTTTTTTTGTTTTTGTTTTTGTTTTTGAGACGGAGTCTCACTCTGTAACCCAGGCTGGAGTGCAGTAGCAAGATCTCAGCTCACTGCAACCTCCACCTCTAGGGTTCAAGTGATTCATGTGCCTCAGCCTCCCAAGCAGCTGAGACTACAGGCACGCACCACCACACCCGGCCGATTTTTATATTTTTAGTAGAGACAGGGTTTCACCATTTTTGGCAAGGCTAGTCTCGAACTCCTGACCTCCAGTGATCTGCCCAACTCTGTCTCCCAAAGTGCTGGGATTATAGGCATGAGCAACAGCGCCCAGCCTGATGTCTTCTTGTTGCATCCTCACATGGGGGGAGGGGCTAGGGAGCTCCTTTCAGCCTCTTTTCTAAGGACAGTAATCCCACTCAGGAAGGCAGAGCCTTCGAGTCTTAATCACCTCCCAAAGGCTACACCTCTTATTACCACCACAGTGGAGATTAAGGTTCCACATGAATTTCGGAGGGACACACTTGGACAGGAGCTGGGCCACAGGCACCTGCAATTAGACAGGCCTTCGCAGCATTTCTCAGGAGAGACTCCTGTCCATGTTCTTCAGGCCTCTGTCCCAGGGCCAGCCCTTTACACAACTTGCTCCACACGGGTTCACACCACCAATCCGGCTTGTGTCTTTTTTTTTTTCTTTTTTTTTGAGACAGAGTCTGACTCTGTTGCCAGGCTGGAGTGCAGTGGCATGATCTCAGCTCACTGCAGCCTCTGCCTCCTGGGTTCAAGCAATTATCCAGCCTCATCCTCCCAAGTAGCTGGCCTGCACCACCATGCCAGGCTAATGTTTTCTTTTTGTTTTTTTGAGACGGAGTCTCATTCTATTGCCCAGGCTGGAGTGTAATGGCAAGATCTCAGCTCACTGCAACCTCCACCTCCCAGGTTCAAGCAATTCTCCTGCCTCAGCCTCCTGAGTAGCTGGGATTACAGGCACGCACCACCATCCCCAGCTAGTTTTTGTATTTTTAGTAGAGACGGGGTTTCACTATGTTGGCCAAGCTGGTCTTGAACTCCTGGCCTGAAGTGATCCACCCACCTTGGCCTCCCAAACTGTTGGGATTATAGGCATGAGCCACCATGCCTGGCCCCTGCTTCTATATTTATGTGACTTACTCAGGTAGACATAGGAGTTTTTTGTCACCAAAACCACACCAGTCCTACCCCTAGGCATGGCCTAGTCCCTAAGAAGGAGGGCCCAGAGAGGTGTACATGGGGGGACATAGAGAGGAAAAGGGTCGGTTTGGGGTGGGGAGGACATTTGGCAGGGAGGTGTGCAGAAGCAGAGAGAAATGAGCTAAGAAGCATGAAGTGGACAGGAAAGTGAGAGTGTTGGGGGCTGAACGGGTTTGGGGCAGAGCAGGAGGCAAATGGCTCAGCAAAGAGGCCTGACGATGCCCTCGGTGGGTGGATGGGAGGAGGCTGGAGTTCACCAGAGCCCAGATGGCCATCAGCACAGCTAGCCCCACTCCTAACTCCTAAAATCCGGGGTGGTTCCTGAGGCTCACTCATGCTGGTGCTCTAGGAACAGAGGTGGGAACCTGCTCAGCTGGGGAAATGAGCTCAGAGGGTTTCTTGGAGTGATGCTCTGTCGCAGCATGGCCAGAGAGACCACAGGGCAGTTGACAGAAGAGACTCAAGATGGCGGTTGTCCTTGTGTGAACTGTTTCCCCACTAAATGAGAGAGGAGGACAAAGTGCTCTGCCAGGCCGCCTCCTCAGACTGTGCTAATGGGATTCTGGATATTGGGGCAAAATCCGAGGGCTGCACTTGCCCAGCGGCTGCACTGACCCAGTGGCTGCACTCACCAGGTGCCTGCGCTGGCCTCCACTTTCCCAGCAAAGGCTTGGGCAGACAGTGTCCTGGGGGTGCCTGTCAGACCCTGGAGGCGCCTTCCCTACCCACAGGGGCTCTAAACTTTCACCCTCCCTTCCTGCCCCTACCCCCATCCTTTCAGAGTCTGAAAAGGCAGACAGCTTGCTGTTTGCTCTGGAATCTGACCTCCTAAGCAGGCAGTACCCTGCCTCTGGCCTCTGCCCTCTCTCCTAGGGCCCTCAGTGCTGCTTCCCTGGGGGTTCCCAGCCTTTGCAGAGACCGGCCCCTCCGAGGCAGAAGATATTTGCTCTGCTCCTACCTTTGGGAAACCACACGTTTCATCTCCCAGAAGGGGGATCAGGACAGGGCCCTAGGCTCCTAGGGGATGGGGGAAGGGGCAGGCCTGCTCTCTTCTGTCACCATCTCTCCCAATTTTCAAAGCAGTTTGGCTCCATATATGACTGGAACCAATTGCAGGCAATGTCCCTGTCAGGGCATAGCTGTGCTCATCCATTACCTGCTGGAATCTCGCCCACTGCCCTCTCAGGGGGACCGGCTCAGGAATTCAGTTGACCCTTGACAAGTTGGAAAGGCCAAGGGTATCTTTTGCTTCCTCCCTTCTCAGTAACGACTTGATCAGACTGCAGGCTCCTTAAGGATAAGAGTCGAGTCTTATTCATCTTTGGGTCACCAAGCTGGTGTGCTCAGCACATGGTAGTCACTAAATTAAAAATGGAACAAATGAATGAAAGGAAGAGGCGGAAAGGGAGGACTGTATCCCTTTTCTCTGGTGATGGAAGTAGGGAGAGGTTGTGCTTATTAACAGGTATGTCTATGGCCATAATGTCTTCTGCTGGTGGCAAGGGGAAGCTGCTAGTTTCCCTCCCACCCGGCCACCTCCCAGGGTCACTCCATCATCTGTTCGCCCCGCATTGGAGGTGAGGTAGGGGGTAACTACTGAGCATTGGGCTGTCCTCAAAGTGTAGGCAGCCTTGTCCACATGCCAGGGAGCCTCCAACCCCATTTTTTCTGTAGATAGTCTCTGCCTTGGGCAGAGCCCTGTGCCAGGCATTGAGAAGGAATCTAGTCTCAAAACATCAAACGAGAATCCAGTTCCCTTCTTCCTACTTCACCCCTCCACCCCATAGCACTCTGGTAAAATTTATTCGGATCTGGGGATTGGAGAGCAATTCCTTTTGGATTACATGATCAGGCCAAGAGATGCGTTTTGGGGTCTGAACTCAATCCAGATGCATATACTAGGCCCTTTCTCTCCCCATGCAGGGACTCGAACCATATGTAACTGGAGGAGTTGACTGCTTGCAGAAAACATAGGTGCCTACGCATCCCTGAGAGGACAAGAGAGTGACTGGAGGGGCTTTGGCCAAAGTCCAGGGGTGGGGAGAGGTGACAGCTCCTGCTGCCTCTAACATGGTCACTACCATCAGTAACCGTGGAGGAGGTCCCTTTCCCCAGATGCTTCAGAGCCCAAGATCTCACTGTCCATGGAAGAGATGTGGGATACCCAGGTCTCTCTCTACAGCACACCTTCCACAAAAGAGCAATGTGTCTCCATTCTTTCTGGGGATAACCTTTCTGGGAAATATATGAGCCAGAACAAGACCATTGTGATCTCCACTGGACAAGCCAGCAGGGGAACAGAGCTTATCTCCTGCCCCTAACCTCTTCTCCTTCCTGTGGCACTTCCATGCATCAGGATTTTTTTTTTTCCTTTTCTCTCTCTCTTTTTTTTTTGAGATGGAGTCTCATTCTGTCGCCCAGGCTGAAGTGCAATGGCGCGATCTCAGCTCACCACAACTTTTACCTCTTGAGTTCAAGCGATTCTCCTGCCTCAGCCTCCCGAGTAGCTGGGACTACAGGCACGCACCACCATGCCTGGCTAATTTTTGTATTTTTTGTAGAGACAGGGTTTCACTATGTTGGTCAGGCTGGTCTTGAACTCCCGACCACGTGATCCGCCCACCTCGGCCTCCCAAAGTGCTGGGATTATAGGCATGAGCCACCGTGCCCAGCCTTCTTTCTTTTTTTAACTCACCACTGTACTAACAAGGACAGGTTTTCTATATTGGTAAGTCCTGCCAGGAAATACCCTTTCCTTGCTTCCTTTGGGCTTCAGGGACCAACCTACCTTCAGGGATCAACTAGACAAACGCAGCCTGTTTGTGCTCAGCAAAAATCCAAGAAAAGATGTTGGCAGGATATTAGTCCCCCTGGGAGGGCAAGGCACTGCTGAACTCCCCGGGCCCAGCCAGGCAGGCATCTATAACTGATGGCAGAATGCCCACGGCTGAGTGGCCACAAGTTAGTTATCAACTAAGGGCCCCAAAGCCAGAGCATCCAAGCAGGCAGAAAGACTGTGCAGATTTCAATGGACTGTGGTCAGGACAGGCAAGGAGTCCAGAATCTAAAAAGTCAAACACAGCAACGCAAACTTGAGCCTGAGGCAAGAATGACTGAGTGAGGGGGCTGCCAGGGACAAGGGGTTCAAGAACTTATTTTGACCAGATGGAAATTATGGGTATACTCGGAGACTTCTAGACAGGAAAAGGGGACCTGGGGTTGTCCTTACGATACTGAGGTGGTGGAGATGCTGCAGGGCCTAATTTCATTATTATGGTGATGGTGGAAGTTGTTGCAGTGAGATTGATAGTGATAGAGATTGTAGTAATTATGGTAATAGCAGGAATGAGGTGATGAGTGGTCATAGTGTTGCCATGGTTAATGGTTGTTGCCAAGGGGATAAAGGGAGTAAGGATGATAACTATTGTCATCGGGAAGGACATGGTGATATTGAAGCTAGAGTAACAGAAACAATCATTTTAGGGGTGATGGCAGTATCAGTGAATGATGGTGACAATAATTATGGTCACAAGTGAAGAGGTGATTGTGATGGTGGTGGAGATGTTGACTTGTTATCCAGATGAGGGAGTCATAAGGTGATAAATATTACATTGGTAAATATGGACTCTTCATGTGGTATCATTGTTCTTTTTTTAATCCACGTAATACATGAGATAAGCCTGATCCTTTAGAGGAGCTCAGGAGGCATGTGTCATAGCCCTGGGTCTCCCTGAACATAACACCTCTGTACTGTTTTTCCTGGTCCACTCCGTTCTGATTAAAGCCAAAGTGGAGATTGGAGGGTAACCCATACCCCGGCTTTTCCTTTTCTTTCTCCATCTTCCTAGGGGCCTACTTGCTTCCTAAGATAGTCCTTCTCCAGGGTCCAATATAGTAAACTAAGGCATAGTTGTTCCTCATGGGCTGAAGCCAGAGCGCTCTGGGTATGCCAAGCATCTGGCTGGAAAAGGAATAATGCTGCCAAAAGGCCCTTGCAGCAGTAGGAACAGTGGTTACTGTAACTATTATTCTTAACTCACGGCTGGTCCTCAATCTCTAATTGGTTTCAACCTCTGGCAATTCCCTTAATCTGCGCTGGCTACTAGCCAAATGTGGCTATTGCGCATTTGAAATGCAGCTAGCCCAATTCAGATGTGAGTGTAAGATATACATTGGATTTTGAAGACTTAGCATGAAAAAAAGAATGTACACCCTTTATCTCTCTCTCTTTTTCTTTCTTTCTGTGTTTTTGTTTGTTTGTTTGAGACAGGGTCTCCCTCTATCACCCAGGCTGGGGCACAGTGGTGCAATCATAACTCATTGCAGCCTCAAACTCCTCGGCTCAAGCGATCCTCCTACCACAGCCTCCTGAATAGCTGGGATTATAGGCACACACCACCACACCCAGCTAATTTTTAAAATTTTTGTAGAAACGGGGTCTTGCTACGTTGCCCAGGCTGATTTCAAAATCCTCGGCTCAAGTGGTCCTCCCACCCTCGCTTCCCAAAGTGCTGAGATTACAGGTGTGAGCCATTGAGTCTGGACCTCTTTATCTCTTTAACATAAATTTTTATATTGTTCACATGCTGAAGTAATATTTTGAAAATATGGAGTTAAATGTAATATAACTTAATTTCATCTGTTTCTCTTTATTTTATTTTTTTAATGTGTCTACTAGAAGATTTTTTTTTTTTTTTTTTTGAGACAAGTTCTTGCTTTGTCACCCAGGCTGGCATGCAGTGGTGCTATCTACTAGATGACTTTAAATAACATATGTGGTTCACATTATATCGGATGGTGCTGCCTTAGCTCATTTGCTTTTCGTTTGCTCAGGGAAGCAAAGGGAAAGAAATAAAGCAAATTCCAAAATTATAGTAGGTTAAGCACCTAATAAGTTTGTTTCTCTTTACCATAAAATCAGAAGCACTGCAGGGCAGATGTGGCAGCTCCACTCCAATGTCAGGGCTCCAGGGTCTCTCTTTACTGTGCTTCCATCATTCTCAACACATGGCTTCCATCTTGAGGTCTAAGATGACTGCTCTAATTTCTATATCCATTTACACTCAGTGAAAAAGGGAGAAGAGGGTGTCAACTCCTTCATAAGGGCAGAGTCCAGAAACACACATTACTTCTGCTTGCATCTCATTGGCCAGAATCTCGTTACCCAAGCACATCTAGCTGCAAGGGAGTCTGGGAAATGTAGTCCTAAACCAGGTGGCCATACTCCAGCTAACACTCGGGGATTTTATTATTAAAGGAAGAAAGAGAGAACGGCTACTAGGGGAAAGAAGGGCTATTACCCAAGGCTCATACCTACTACAGGTCTGAGGAGTGGTTGCCATCACTGGCAGCAGGAGGATGGAGCAGATAATCTCCAAGAAAAGCCTATTCCTTTTAAAGAGATATCTTTATTTATTTATTTATTTATTTATTTTCGAGACATAGTCTTGCTCTGTCGCCCAGATTGGAGTGCAGTGGTTTGAGCTCAGCTCACTGCAACCTCTGCCTCCTGGGTTCAAACGATTCTCCCTGCCTTAGCCTCCCGAGTAACTGGGATTACAGGCACCCACCTCCATGCCCAGCTAATTTTTGTATTTTTAATAGAGACGGCCTGGGCTGGCACCGTGGCTCATGCCTGTAATCCCAGCAATTTGGGAGGCCAAGGTGGCTGGATCACCTGAGGTCAGGGGTTGAAGACCAGCCTGGGCAACATGGAGAACCCCTATCTCTACTAAAAATACAAAAATTAGCCAGGTATGGTGGCGGCTTGAGCCTGTAGTCCCAGCTAGTGGGAGGCTAAAGCAGGAGAATCACTTGAATCTGGGAGGCGGATGTGTCAGTGAGCCGAAATCACACTGCTGCACTCCAGCCTGGGCAACAGAGCAAGACTCTGTCTCAAAAAAAGTAAATAAATAGGCCAGGTGTGGTGGCTCATGCCTGTAATCTCAGCACTTTGGGAGGCCTAGGCAGGCGGATCACTTGAGGTCAGGAGTTGGAGACCAGCCTGGCCAACATAGTGAAACCCCATCTGTACTAAAAATACAAACATTAGCTGGGTGTGGTGGTGCACATTTGTAATCCCAGCTACTCGGGAGGCTGAGGCAGGAGAATCACTTGAACTGGGGAGGCAGAGGTTGCAGTGAGCCAAGATTTTGCCACTGCACTCCAGCCTGGGTGACAGAGCCAGACTCCATCTCAAAATAAATAAATAAATAAATAAATAAATAAATAAATAGGCTGGGCACAGTGGCTCACACCTGTAATCCCAGCACTTTGGGAGGCCGAGGAGGGCAGATCACCTGAGGTCAGGAGTTTGAGACCAGCCTGACAATAATGGTGAAATCCCATCTCTACTCAAAATACAAAAATTAGCCGAGCATGGAGGTGTGCACCTGTACTCCCAGCTACTCGTGAGGCTGAGGCAGGACAATCACTTGAACTCGGGAGGCGGAGGTTGCAGTGACCCGAGATTGCACCACTGTACTCCAGCCTAGGCAACAGAGTAAAACTTCATCTCAAAAAAATAAGAATAAAATAAAATAAAAATAAATCAACAAAGACAGCCCAAGTCCCAGCATATTTTCAGATGTTCCT
>NW_012101809.1:2409914-2431321 GCF_000951045.1 Mandrillus leucophaeus
GTGGAGGCATCGCAAGTCCAAGGTATGGGGGTTCTGGCTGGGTCCCCCACTCATTTTCAAGCTGCCCCCCATTGGCTGAAGGGCTGTATCTATGGGCAGAAGGTGACTTCAAAGGTCAGCAATGGGGGACTCCCTACCACCCCCTCCCCCGGGGCTCAGAGGGGGCCAGGAAGTGCCCCCCCATGATGGATTAGGTGCCTAAGAGCCATGGCGAGCTTACGGATGGGAGACCTTCTCTTTTTTCATGGGGCTCAGATTTCATGATTTTGGGGGGGTTGAAATAATTAGTAATTTGTGATTAAGCCTTTTCATGGATATTTTGTTTCTTTGTTCTGTGATGTCGCCTGGAGCCATTTAAAAAATGACTTAATGACAAAGAAAAAATAATTGCTCTTTGTAACTAATGACTGTGTCAGAACTTGGAAATCACCAAAGCCTCGGAAAGTAGAAACCGAGTAGGGGGTGGGGGTTCCACTCTCCAAGGAATCAGATCAGCAGTCGTAAAGTGACCCGAGATCTGCTTGCACCTGGATGGCCCCCTTCCCTACCCTAGAGCCAGCAGCCAGCACCTGCAGGCTCAGCCTGGGTGCTTCGGGCCTCGGGTCCCTTAGGTACCTTTGCCCCTAGGCTGAGAGAAATGGTCAGAATGCCCAAGGCCAGCCTTGACTGCCCAAGCTCGGCCTCATCTTGGAGTTGCTCCTTCCTTCATAACATCCCCCTGTAAGGGGACTTCTCCCCCTCTGGTGGAGGAGCAAGGGGTAATTAGGTCCTCACTTCTCCACTCCTGCAGCTTCCTATAGAGCTCCAGAGTTGCCCTGGGCTTTGGATTCTTCTGGGTGTTTACTTTTTTTTTTTTTTCCCAGTATTTAATTGTCAAATAAAGATTGAGCGTATTCATAGGGTACAACATGAGGATTTGATACACTCACCTGAATCTTTATGACTCTTGTGTCCCTACCTAGACTGAGCTCTCCCTGGGGGACTGAAAAAATGCCCTCTCCCTCCTGATGCTCTGGCCCCTCCTCCCCTCATGTATGCTAACCTACCTTGGGCTGGGGCCCTGCAGAGCTCTGGGCCACCTGAGGCAGGGAATCTGGCAAGGCCCAAGACCCAAGGACTCAGGGCAGCCCACTGCCTTCTGCCACCCCTGGCCGCCTCCCACAGGCAGGACAATCACTTGAACTCGGGAGGCGGAGGTTGCAGTGACCCGAGATTGCACCACTGTACTCCAGCCTAGGCAACAGAGTAAAACTTCATCTCAAAAAAATAAGAATAAAATAAAATAAAAATAAATCAACAAAGACAGCCCAAGTCCCAGCATATTTTCAGATGTTCCTCGATCAGCATGATTTTAAGAGAGGGAAGAAAGGGGACAGTTTGACAAGAAAGAGAAAGAGGGAGAATGAGGATGGGTACGTGGCTGGGGACTATTATTTGAGTCGTAAGCTCTCTTGCTGGGACAACGCCTGTGATTCCAATATTTTGGACATTTATACTCAAGGTCTTCATAGGTCATGTGATATAGAAGCAATGGCTCCAATCATTTGTTAAGTAGGTTCTGTTTGTTAAATTCCTGCTTGCCTACCTTCTTCCTTCCACTTTTGACCTTCCCCACCTCTCTATCAGGTGCCCAAGACAGGCACAGAAGTGAACCCAGGAGACTACAAGACCTGTACTTAAGGGAGTAGTGTGACTAGGGAGTCAGAAAACAGCCAAGGACAGTTATCCAGACAGCCACAGTGGGCAAAGGTTGGGACAGACACACCGGTCATAGCTCTGACTTTCTCTTTGACCCAGATCTTCTGAACAAAAAGATACTCAAGTAAAGTTGGTCTCCATGAATACAGGACCTAGCTCTATCGTGTCCACCAATGTATTCCTGTTGCCTGGCACAGAGCAAGCATTTGGTAAGAGTTTGCTGAACAGATGAATGAAGAAGATCGGGCTTTCTCTGAAGTCAGGTTCGGGGTTGAGCTGTGAGGAGAGATTATGTGGGTTTTGAAGTTGGGGCTCCACCATGCCCTCCCACCTACCCCTCCTTTTCCATGGCCCGCATCTGGACCTGCAATCCCATCCTCCCAGGCTCTTTCTCTCCATGACTGCTGGTCTCTCAAGCTCGGGGTAGGCTGCTCTAGGAGAACTGGATGTAGTGGGCAGAAAGGTGGGGCACCTGTGGGCATTTCCTAGGAGGCTGGCCCTCCCTCAGAACCCACTGCCCTGGCTTTGCTCTTGGACTGAGACAAGGCTTCCCTGACTGCTGCCTCCTCCATGCTGCTCCTTCTCTCTCAGCAAGGGTCAGATAAGGAGACCGCAATCCGCCCTAGGAGAAAGCCTGGCCGATAGAGGGGCCCAAACCCCCGACGTCCCCCCTCCTCCCATACATCTTGGTGTCAAACACATTTTATTTCCTCACGTCTGGGGACCCAGGAGCTTCCCCTCCAGGATTACTTCCTCCTCCGGTTTGTTTTCCAGCTGGAGATTCTAGGAGCCCCACGGCAGGGGGGGCGGCTCCTCCGCTGTGGCCCACAGGCTTCAAAGGGCCCAGAGTGGAATACCGCGGCCAGAGACTGCTGGCCTGGGAGGAGGAGTGGAGGCATCGCAAGTCCAAGGTATGGGGGTTCTGGCTGGGTCCCCCACTCATTTTCAAGCTGCCCCCCATTGGCTGAAGGGCTGTATCTATGGGCAGAAGGTGACTTCAAAGGTCAGCAATGGGGGACTCCCTACCACCCCCTCCCCCGGGGCTCAGAGGGGGCCAGGAAGTGCCCCCCCATGATGGATTAGGTGCCTAAGAGCCATGGCGAGCTTACGGATGGGAGACCTTCTCTTTTTTCATGGGGCTCAGATTTCATGATTTTGGGGGGGTTGAAATAATTAGTAATTTGTGATTAAGCCTTTTCATGGATATTTTGTTTCTTTGTTCTGTGATGTCGCCTGGAGCCATTTAAAAAATGACTTAATGACAAAGAAAAAATAATTGCTCTTTGTAACTAATGACTGTGTCAGAACTTGGAAATCACCAAAGCCTCGGAAAGTAGAAACCGAGTAGGGGGTGGGGGTTCCACTCTCCAAGGAATCAGATCAGCAGTCGTAAAGTGACCCGAGATCTGCTTGCACCTGGATGGCCCCCTTCCCTACCCTAGAGCCAGCAGCCAGCACCTGCAGGCTCAGCCTGGGTGCTTCGGGCCTCGGGTCCCTTAGGTACCTTTGCCCCTAGGCTGAGAGAAATGGTCAGAATGCCCAAGGCCAGCCTTGACTGCCCAAGCTCGGCCTCATCTTGGAGTTGCTCCTTCCTTCATAACATCCCCCTGTAAGGGGACTTCTCCCCCTCTGGTGGAGGAGCAAGGGGTAATTAGGTCCTCACTTCTCCACTCCTGCAGCTTCCTATAGAGCTCCAGAGTTGCCCTGGGCTTTGGATTCTTCTGGGTGTTTACCTTTTTTTTTTTTTCCAGTATTTAATTGTCAAATAAAGATTGAGCGTATTCATAGGGTACAACATGAGGATTTGATACACTCACCTGAATCTTTATGACTCTTGTGTCCCTACCTAGACTGAGCTCTCCCTGGGGGACTGAAAAAATGCCCTCTCCCTCCTGATGCTCTGGCCCCTCCTCCCCTCATGTATGCTAACCTACCTTGGGCTGGGGCCCTGCAGAGCTCTGGGCCACCTGAGGCAGGGAATCTGGCAAGGCCCAAGACCCAAGGACTCAGGGCAGCCCACTGCCTTCTGCCACCCCTGGCCGCCTCCCACAGCCTCTGGGGAATGGGCCGGGAGATGGGGAATTGCTCACACAGCAGATTCCACTCCTGTTCCCTTCCCGGACCCTCGCTCCGATCTCTCCCAGGGGGAAATGCTGGGGGGAGAAAACCGTTAACTTGTGCCTTCTATTTGGTTTTCCTCTGGTTATTGTTTAAAATGCAGAGATTATGAGGTCAAACTCTCCCAGCCAATATTTTTCTAATGAAAAATGTAGTAAGGCACGACTGAGTAATCTAATCTATAAGTTAAGCGTTCCACACAGCAGCGATTTTCACCGACAGAACTTCAATAAATCTTGTTTTGAGAAAAATGATATGAGGCTGATGTTCTATTTTTGTCAATTTGAATGGACTCCCCTTCCTCCCCAGTCCCCAGAAACACTGCACTGCACCCAGCCAATCTCCTTCTTCCCTACCCGAGAGCAGGCTGGATGAAAGTGGGGGACAAGAATGATAGGGTGGGAGGCCTGAGTTCTGACCCAGCTTGGCTCAGAGGGTCTGGGGCCAGAGGCCTCTGCTTCAGCCCATCTGGTATCTGGAGCTCTGCTCCTGGTGAGGGGCTTGGCAAAGGGGTCGGGGGTCTTGAAGGAAAAGGTAGCCAGTGGTCTAGGAGAACAGTGTCGACTTTCCTAGCCATGAGGTCAGGATTGCCCATGAAAGCCTGTTTCCCCCAGCTGTCCCAATGCTGAGCAAAGAACAAACAGCAGGACTCGCACCTTCCCTTGACCCCCAACAAGCCATTGATAGATTTGGCAAGAAAGGCCTCACCTCAGGAAGAACTGGTGAAATCCATCTTCAAAGCTGCTGTTCCCCTTCACCTGACTCGAACGTGGGAGACAGGCCAGAATGCAGTAGTAAACTCACTCCTAACAAAGGGTGTGTGTGTGCGTGTGTGTGCACGCGCGCACATGTGTGTACGTGTGTGCATGTGTGTGTGCATGTATGTGTACCCATGTGCACCCGTGTGCAGGGTTCTGGGAAGGAAGCAAGGCTCTCTTGATGGACGTGCAGACCTAAGGCTGTCATGGAGGGTGACTGCCAAGACTAATATCAAGAAAGAGATTTCTAGCCCAGGGAATATGTGGGAGGCCAGGAGAAAGAATATGGAGAAGCTGTTTCAAGAAACTGGAGAAGCTGTAAGGGCAGCCAGAAAGGATTATGGCACCTCATCAGAGAGAAATCAATTAGGAGAGGCTTCACAACGAGAGCTCCTCCTCCCTCCTCCCAGCCGCGATCCACCAAGGGGAACGGATTAAGACAAACAGAGATGTCTGGAGACAGAAAGCTTTTTCTGGGTGGAGATTTCAGCAGCATTTAGATTTGGAAGAGCCAGAGGCTGCCTCACTCTGAAATCTGCAGGTATGGAAACCACAGACAGAGGGAACTTGACCTCTCAGTGTCCAGGAGTGCTGAGTATGGAGGCAGGAGGACTGGGGTTGGGGGTCTGAGGATCAGGGGATCCACGTTTTGACATTACCAACAGTCTGACTTCAGACCTCAGTTTCTCATCTGTAAAATAAGGAAAATAAGACCAGTCCTACTTACCTGAGAGCAAGGTTAGCAGATCCAGTAAGAAGATACATGTGAACACGTGGTTTAAAATACTGCACAAGGCTGGGCACAGCGGCTCACGCCTGTAATTCCAGCACTTTGGGAGGCTGAGGCAGGCAGATCACCTGAGGTCAGGAGTTCAAGATCAGCCTTGCCAACATGGAAAAACCCCTTCTCTACTGAAAATACAAAAATTAGCTGGGCATGGTGGCGGGCGCCTATAATCCCAGCTACTTGGGAGGCTGAGGCAGGAGAATCACTTGAACCTGGGAGGCGGAGGTTGCAATGAGCTGAGATCATGCCACTGCACACCAGCCTCAGCGACAGAGTGACACCCTGTCTCAAAAAAAAAAATAATAAAATAAAGTACTGCACAAGATGAGCTATGGATAAAATTATTACTGAATTTGGTGAAGGAAGGAGTCTGGGAACAACTCACAAAGTCCCATTATTTATCTGGGTCAGGTTAAACTGGACGAAAAGGATGGGCTACTGTCACCGGCCTGCCTCTGGAGTCTGAACTTAGAGATTCCTCATGAAATAAGAAAGGAGTTTGCATGTTTCTCTCAGCTGCAGGGTGTGCGAAGGATCCACAATGTGGAGAAGACTCCAGGAAAGGCTTTGGGCTGGTGGAGATGCATAGTAAGGAAAGAGGCTTGGGGCTGGGAAGGGAGCTTGGGAGGGGAGGAGCTTTTGAGGGGGAAGGGAAGGGCCCCTTGTCTCTGCTTAACCAAGTCAAAGCACCAAAGCTGTGCCCCTTTCTTTCCAGGTCTTACCAATTCTCCCTCCCCATCCCACCCTGTGTCATTGCAGGGGCCATTCTAAGGCTCTCAGCAACTCCCTAGAAGAGGAGGGGTGAGAGTTTTTCTTTAACGTCAAACATCAAACATTAGCCCTAAGTCCCCTTTTGTCTTCTGACGCCTACCCACCACTTCGTTCCATTCCTACCAATGGTTCCCAGGAAAGTCAGCTCAAGCCCAGGGTTGCCAGAGCCAAGGGGAAGTGGGGAGGTAGTGGGGAATAGTTGAGGCTGCTCAGAGTGGTCTGGAGCTGCTGGGCAGCCTCAGAAACCCTGGAGACCCAATTCCCAAGGAAAATGGGAAGTGAAAGGAGACAGGGTAACATTTCTTGCATGACTAGTGTGGGAGGATGAACCCAAAGCAAACACTCCAATTTCTCTGTGCCTGGGTATGGGGAGTGGGTGCAGCAGGCTCCAGTCAGAGCTAAAAGGTCTGCCCCCACCATGAGTTTGAGAGTCTCTGTGGCCTGGCTCTGGTCCTCCTCTTGCCCCCAGAGAGGTCCCAAGCCCCTGGCACAGTATGCAGTTACAGCTCCATAGATCAGGCACTAGGAGCCCTTGAAAGCTGGGGGATTGTCGGGGGAGAGGGAATTGCAGTTGGAAGCGAGGAGAGCTTGTGCACCTTAATGTCCACTAAAAATTCAAACTTTTAATCACACAGGAACATTTTTAGAGAAAATTAAAAATATGATACAAAGCACTAGGTATAGAATGATCCCATTTATGGAGCAAAAATAATTCTATAGTTTTTTTGTTTTTTGTTTTTTTTTTGAGATAGAGTTTCACTCTTGTTGCGTAGGCTGGAGTCCAGTGGTGCCATCTCAGCTCACCACAACCTCTGCCTCCCCAGTTCAAGCGACTCTCCCCTCTTAGCTTCACGAGTAGCTGGAATCACAGGCATGTGCCACCACACCCTGCTAATTATATATATATATATGTGTGTGTGTGTGTGTGTATATATATTTTTTTTTAGTAGAGCCAGGTTTCTCCATGTTGATCAGGCTGGTCTCGAACTCTCGACCTCAAGTGATTTGCCCGCCTTGGCCTCCCAACCAAAGCGCTGGGATTACAGGCATGAGCCACTGCACCCAGCCTTTTTTTTTTTTTTTTTGAGACGGAGTCTTTACTCTGTCCCCCAGGCTGGAGTGCAGTGGAATGATCTCGGCTCACTGTAAGCTCCGCCTCCTGGGTTCACACCATTCTCCTGCCTCAGCCTCCTGAGTAGCTGGGACTACAGGCGCCCGCTACCACACCCAGCTAAGTTTTTGTATTTTTAGTAGAGACAGGGTTTCACAGTGTTAGCCAGGATGGTCTCCATCTCCTGACCTCGTGATCCGCCCGCCTCGGCCTCCCAAAGTGCTGGGATTACAGGCGTGAGCCACCATGCCCGGCTTTTTTGTTTTTTGTTTTTTTTTTAACTACTGGAATAAAACCAGCAAGATATAGGCAGTGATTATTTCTGGGTGGTAAGACTTCATATGATATTATTTTCTGTATACTTCTCTATAGCTTCCAAATTTTCTACCATCAACATTTACATTTATAATTAAGAAAGTATTTAAAAGGTTAAGAAGATAATTCTGGGGTTAAGCTGACACCCTAAAAGTAGACCCAGAATTTTGGCAGACCCCAGGCCCTCTGCCTAGTCCTAGGTCTGCTTCGGTGATCCCTGGCTGGCCCCTTCTATGGCAGCTCGTGAGGCCGAGGCCCGGCAGCTGGGAGTCAGCTGTGCCTGGAGACGATCCGTGTCCAATGGGAGGTGGGGGGCTCATTTCCGAGCTGGATGGGGTCCAGGTCTAGGGCCAAGCAGCAACCTGGGGCACCGGTATTCACAACTCCTCCCCAACCTCTGCGCCTAAAAAGAGGACAGAGGCCTCAGAGTCAGCTTTTGCCCAGAGGATCCCCAGCCACTACCCTGGTGACTGGTTCTGGCCCACAGATGCAGGAAAGGGGGGTGAAGATGGCCTCATCCCCAATTCTGAGGCTCAGTGAGGATTTATGGAGCTGTGTTTAGGCCCCATTCCCTCTCCCATCCCATGCCTCCTAAGACCATGGACTCAGGGAAAGAATGGCTAATCAGAGCTGGGTGGGGGTCCTGCAGGGTTGGGCCAAGGGTTTTGGACCAGGGAGTCTCAGTTAATCCCAGCTGGGGTTTAGTAAAAATATGGCTAAGAAATTCTAGCCCACCTTCAAGTATTCAGCTGTGTTGAAGGAAAAAAAAAAAAACACATAAAAAAGGCTTTTTAGACTGTTTATTTATGAGCATGTGTCAAAGTTTTATTTCAATCTTGCTACAAATGAAGAGACCTATAAAAGGCCAGCCGCTTCAAGATGACTTCTTGATAGACACATTTAGAGGCAAGAAGAGTGGTTAGCAGCATTGCTAAAATGGACATTCAAAAATAATGTCTGAATAAAATATATAAAACTTTTCCAATCGGCAGGGTGGATAGGAAACTGGTTCCTGAGAAGAAATCTAAATCCTATTAAAAGTTTGTCAGAAAATTGCTTAAGCATTTTAACGAAAAGGCTGATTTCCTCTCAGAAGGAAATAATGAATTACACTCAGCAAAAAGGCTGTTTCCCAGACAAGCTTGGGGGCCTTTTGTCTTCAGTTGGAAATTTCGGCTTGGCTGCTGCTCCAGGGCTGCAGGGTCAAGCATGAAGCAATCGATATGTAAAGTCCAGGTTCCTGTGTGCCCAACCTTGTGCCGGGCACCCAGATGAGAATAAGACAGACAGCAGGGCAGAAGTTGTGGAGAAGCTGAATTGTCTCTCTGCAAGGAAAAATTTCCTGACACAAGTATCTGTCCAGGCAAGTGCCCCAGAAGTTCTGAGTTCCCTCATTTTGGAGGTAAGCAAGGCCGCAGAGGAAGCAGGAGGCCTCATGGTACAGATATTTTAGAACTACTTACCCAAGTGGGGGACCTGGACCTCTGGCAGAATGCCAGATGATTTTCAATGGTGCATTGACAAGACATTAAATCACTCTGAATTTCATAGTGAGAAAGCTATTTCCTTGTCAATTCTCTTTCTTTATTTCCCTTTTTTTTTCCACTGGAACTTGGGTTCACAGAACTGGATTAATCACATTCCTTGGTTCATGATACCCTCTCACCATTGGTCGTTGCATGGTTTTCTTTTCTTTTTCTTTTATTTTATTATTGTTATTTTTTGAGACAGAGTCTCACTCTGTCCCCCAGGCTGGGGTACAGTGGCACAATCTGGGCTCACTGAAATCTCTACTTCCTGGGTTCAAGTGATTCTTGTGCCTCAGCCTCCCAAGTAGCTGAGATTACAGACATGCACTACCTTGCCCAACTAATTTTGTATTTTTAGTAGAGATGAGATTTCACCATGTTGGCCACGCTGGTCTCAAACTCCTGGCCTCAAGCAATCCACCTGCCTTGGCCTCCCAGAATCTAGGATTACAGGTGTGAGCCACAGCACCCGGCCTAGGTTTTCTTTTAATTAGTTGTTTTAAAATACTATCATAAGCATCCATGACTTTATCACCCAAAACAAAATCTCAGACCTTGACAATAACTGACAACTAACCAAATGGTGCCACATCCCATTCTCTGCCTCTGACCTCAGCCAACTGACAACCCCGATTCCCATAGTCATCATTCCCTTGCTTTCCTTTTAATAGTTTTATAGCACTTTTATTTATTCCTTAAAAGTTTATTTTAAATTTTAACTGTTCTTAACTTTATTAAAAAATAGTATCAGGCTATATATAACTTTTTTTTGACTTGCTGTTTCACATAATATTATATTGCTAAGAGTCATCCATATTGTTGCATGTCACTTAAGTTCCTTTGTTTTGACTACAGTATAATATTCCATTGTGTGAGATTAGCTCAGGCTATTATAAAGATATCACTTTCCTTACACTCAAGAGCATAGCAGCATTATTCACACTAACCAAAAGCTAGAAGCAATCCAAGTGCCCAGCAAGAGATGAACAAACAAAATAGCCTGGTGAGGTGGCTCACACCTGTAATCCCAACACTTTGGGAGGCCAACGCAGGAGGATCCCTCAAGCCCAGGAGTTCAAGACCAGCCTGAGCAATATAGTGAAACCTCATCTGTACAAAAAATAAAAAATTAGCCAGGCAAGGTGGTGTGCTCCTGTAGTGCCAGCTACTCAGGGGGCTGAGGTAAGAGGATTGCTTGAGCATTGGAGATCAAGGCTGCAGTGAGCCGTGATCGTGCCACTGCATTCCAGCCCATGCAACAGATTGAGACCCTGTCTTGAAAAAAAAACTTTAAAAAAATGTAGCATATACACGTACAATGGAATACTATTCAACCTTAAACCCTGACACATGCTACAACATGGATGAACCTTGAGGACATTATGCTAAGTGAAATAAGCTGGTCATAAAAGGATAAATACTACATGGTTCCACTTACATCAGGTGCCTAGAATAGTTAAATGCACAGGGATGAGAGTAGGATGGTGGTTGCCAGAAGCTGGGGTGGGGAGAGGAATGGGGATTATCATTTGATGGGTACAGAGTTTCAGTTTGGGAAGAGTTCTGGAGTTGGATGATAGTGATGGCTGCATAACAATGTGAATGTAATTAATGCCACTGAACTTAAAAGTGGCTAAAAATGGGCCGGGCGCAGTGGCTCACGTCTGTAATCCCAACACTCTGGGGGGCTAAGGCGGGTGGATTGCCTGAGCTCAGGAGTTTGCGACCAGCCTGGGCAACATGGTGAAACTCTGTCTCTACTAAAATACAAAAACTGAGCCGGGCGTGGCAGCGTTTGCCTGTAGTACCAGCTACTCGGGAGGCTGAGGCAGGAGAATCGCTTGAACCCGCAGGCAGAGGTTGCAGTGAGCCAAGATCACGCCACTGCACTCCAGCTTGGGTGACAGAGCAAGACTCCGTATCAAAAAAAAAAAAAAAAAAAGTAGTAAAAAATGGTAAAATGTTATGTTATGTACATTTTATAATAATAATAACATATATTTCCCATCAATGGGCATTTGGGTTGTTTGATTCTTCCAGTTTCCTCGAAGAGAATGTCTCAGTTTGGTGCTAGTATGTCTTTAACACCTCTCTAACGTGTGTTTCTCTTCTTTCCTTTTTTTTTTTTTTTTTTTGAGACAGAGTCTTGCTCTGTCACCCAGGCTGGAGTGCAGTGGCACGATCTCGGCTCACGGCAAGCTCCGCCTCCCAGGTTCACGCCATTCTTCTGCCTCAGCCTCCCGAGTAGCTGGGACTACAGGCACTCACCACTACACCCGGCTCATTTTTAAAGTATTTTTAGTAGAGAGGGGGTTTCACTGTGTTAACCAAGATGATCTCGATCTCCTGACCTCGTGATCCACCCACCTCAGCCTCACAAAGTGCTGGGATGACAGGCGTGAGCCACTGCACCCGGCCTGTTCTTCCCCTTTTTAACAGAGAGGAAGATTCAACTGCAAGAGCTTTCAGCAGGCAATGGTGTCCAACTAGAATCAAAACATATTGTTATTATTTTACTTATTTTTATAATTACTTATGATTTTGGCAAGTAATGGGTGGTTTTGCAGTTACTGCAGTGCTAGAAGGCTTTTTTGAAAAAACAATAAACATACTTGAGCAAGAAATAGTAAGTTGATTTAAAGAAAAATATCAAGTAAATAACATTTTAGGTAGAATATGGATTTGGCATGAATTGTGACACTGGTACTTGAATTTGGAAAGTTTGGAAACATGAATTTAGAGGTTGCTCAGACTCTTGTTGAACCAGTGATCTCTGAGGCCCTTCCAAGGTTAACAATCTCTGATATTCTGGATGTATAGACAGTATAGGTCATAGGAACAAGTGCTAGAATGGACAGGGAAGAATTTGTGGGGCATGATCTTGGTCTTAAAGAATGAGTAGGATTTAAGTGAAGATAAAGAGGAAATCAGAGTTCTTCCAGGCAAAGAAAATGTCATGAAGGTCAAACTAACCAAGGTGTGTTTAAGGGCTAATGGGTTTGCTTGGTGGAAGCAAAGGATAGTGATAGAAAATAAAGGAAATCACCGGGCACGGTGGCTAACACCTGTAATCCCAACCTTTTGGGAGGCCAAGACGGGAGGATTACTTGAGCCTAGGAGTTTGACACAAGCCTGACTAACATAGTGAGACCCCATTTCTAAAAAATAAAATAAAATAAAGAAAACAAATTTGGAAAATCTAAAATCTAGACTTAGTTGTGAGGGTGTAGGGAGTCACGGAAAGTTCTTCAGCAGGTAAGTTACATGATGAAAGGACTCAGATCTTGAGCAGGTACCACTTGGCTTTTGTTGAAAATTTCCTCCTTGTCCAGCCTGAGACTGCTGACTAGTTCATCTCTCAAATATTTATCAAAGGCCTCCCATGTACCAGACACTGCCCTGTGAATTCAGTGATGCACAAAAACATACTCCTCATCCTACAATCCTCTAGTGTGTGAGCCAGGCATTAAATGAAGTAACCACATAAACATAAAATTCCAAGTGTCAAAAAGTGCAACTGAAGAGGTGCTCCTGATGCCAGCAGTGCATATAGCAGTGAGGAGGCTTACCTGCCTTAGGAGTCATGGCAAGGCTGTTCTGAGGAAGCCACAGCTGAGCTGATATTGAAAGGGTAAGAGGCATTACATGGGTGAAGAGAAGAGGGAAAAGCATTTCAGACAAGGCAAGCAGCATGCCCCAAAGCCCTGTGGCATGCAGAGGAAGCCTGGGGGGATCAGGAGCCCCAGGAGGGCAGGAGGGGATCAGGGAAAAGGTCATTGTGACTGGGTATCAGGGAACATGGTGTGAAAAGAGGCTGGAGCCCCGCGGGCTCTAGGAAGGTTTGGGAGTTTATCCCAGAAGAGAGGGGTGCCATTGACAGGGCTGTGACATGGTCACATCAGTGTTTATTTCCATTTCGAGACAGGATCTTGCTCTGTTGCCCAGGCTGGAGTGCAGTGACCAGATCACAGCTTACTGTAACCTTGACTCCTGGGCTCGAGTGATCCTCCTATCTCAGCCTCCTGAGTAGCCGGGACTATAGGCATGTGCCACCATGCCTGGCTAATTTTTTACTTTTTGTAGAGACAGGGTCTCACTATGTTGCTCAGGCTAGTCTCAGACTCCTGGGCTCAATAATTCTCCTGCCTCAGCCTCCCAAAAAGTGTTGGGATTACAGTTGTGAGCCACTGTGCCTGGCCCAGATTATTGTTAAAAAATAAATAATCATAATAATCAGGGCCGGGTGCTGTGGCTCACGCCTGTAATCCCAGCACTTTGGGAGGCCAAGGCAGGTGGATCACGAGGTCAAGAGATCAAGACCACCCTGGCCAACATGGTGAAACCCTGTCTCTACTAAAAATACAAAAATTAGCTGGGCATGGTGGTGCATGCCTGTAATCCCAGCTACTCCAGAGGTTGAGGCAGGAAAATCGCTGGAACCCAGGAGGCGGAGGTTTCAGTGAGCCAAGATGGTGCCCCTGCACTCCAGCTTGGTGACAGAACAAGACTCCATCAAAAAATAAATAAATAAATAAATAAAGACCTTCTGGTACGTGGGAGGAAGGCAGCGTGACATGAATAGCTCTCTCTCAGGCAGCCCCAGAACCCTCCAGACGCTGGAGATTGGCAGGCTGATCTGAAGAGAGTGTGCAGGAGGCTGAGGTGGGCCTGGGGTGGCAGCAAAGAAAAGCAAAGGGGACAGGGTGTCTGTGAGGATCGGACAGAGTATAAGCTGGGCAGGGGCTAGAAGGGACCTATATAACCAGGGGAGTGGCACATGAAGAGGACCCTTGAGTAGGGCACTGCAGGCAGTTCAGGGAGAGGCTGGAGCTTGTAAGAGAAGGCAGGGCTGGAGTCACTCCGAGGCACAAAGCTGCAGCAGTAACTAAGTTTGACCAGGAGAGGGCTCCACCTTGGAAAAATGGCTACGTCTCAATGACTCAAATGATCTCTGAGGTCCCCTGGAGAAAAGATGTTCAAGGACCGGGCCTTGGGGAACTCCTGGCATGCTTGGAGGAAAAGGAGCCAGGGACAGTGGTTGAGGGCAGGCTGGAAGGGGATGGACCGAGCAAAGACACCAGGTTAGGAGCAGGAAGGGGACCAGGAAGAGCACAGAGCTGCAGTGGCAGGGTTTGTGAGTGGGGACAGAGAAGGGACAGCCACCTGGGTGATTGGCAAGCCTGGAGGCTCCGCAGGTCCAACCCCCCAGTCTGCAGGGGGCAGACACCATGCTTTGTTTTCACCTTCTCCTGGGTGTGACAGGTGAGGCAGTGGTAGTAGAGGTTTTGGAGGCCAGTAGGAGAACAATTGACCAGGATGGCGGAACGGAGCTGACCTGGAAGTGAGGACCCCTCACTTGACCCCCACATCATCCCCTTTTTCTTTCTAAGCATCCCTGGGCTTTAGAAAAATAGGGAGATAGAGAAGAAAACCTCTCTCTAGAAGGAGCCAGACTTTAGGGGAGGGAGTGAGAAGAGAACAGGAAACCTGAATGGGAACCTCATCGTGCTTTTCAACATTTGCAAGCGGGTGGGGAATAAGGTAAGCTTGGGGACTCCGAGGCTTGTGTTCACAGGTGCACATGCATGCAGGTACCCACATAGACCTATGCTGACGTGAACACCTGCACTCACTGACTCACACGTGCATCCTCTTGAACACACGCTCACACAGCACTCATTCACATGCGTCCTCCCTTGCCATGCACACACACTCATACTAGCATCCCTCCTAAACATGTTCCCTCCTACCCTGCTGCTCCCCAACCACAAACACACCCAGGAGAATCCTAGGAAGCTGTTCACAATAGTCCTGGATCTCCAGGAATGTGTGTGAGTACTCATGATGTGTGTGTATCTACGTAAGATACAATTCAGAGGGGTGATGTGGGGGTGGGTGGGGATGGGGGATACCCTAAGACGCAATGTGTCTGTGAGGGGATGAATGTAGTAAAGTGTGCATTCATTCATTCCATCATTCACTCAACCAGGTTATGGAGGCGCCACCATGTCCCAAGCACTGCACTTAGTTAAACAGTGAACTACACAGACACTATCACTGCTCACAATCTAATGGGCTCCAGAGAAGACAGGCCCTCAGGACATAACTGGGAAATGCCGTGAAGGGGGAATGCCATGTACTATGGGAGCTGGGAACAGGCAAAGTGACCCAGAGAATTTCCCAAGAACAGGGTGTGTACCTTAGTGCAGTGAGTATAGACACTGGTCAGTGGGGCGCAGCTGGGATGTGAGCTGCATGTCAGCAGGTTGGAAGGTATTCTGGTGGACATGAGGATTGGGAGGTATGGGGTGTGACATCTGCATGTGTGTACAGCCATGTGTGTGCATGGGAAGCAGTGAGGTGTGTATCATTATCAGAATTATTGAAGCAAACGGGCTCTTTATTATGTGTATAATTTCCCTGCGTCCCATCGGGTCCCTCTGTGCAGGGGGAGCTGGAGTGGAACTAAACCAAATAGGGGGTTTAGCAACTTCGAGGGGCTGTGGCAGAGCTTAAAGTGCTGCTGATTGATGGTGGTGGCAGGCAAGGGAGAGAAGTGGTGTCACCAGCAGTGGAGAGGGAACAGAAGAGGGAATTTTGATTGAGCTGGGGGCAGGGACCAGTGCCTAGTGCCCACTTTCAGAAAGGAGGTCTGGGGACAAGTGCAGGAACTGGCTGTTCTCTGCAACAACCTGAGAGAAGACAAGGGATGGGGAGAGGGAATGCCCAAAACAGCTCAGTCCTGCCTGGGGCAGGCTGCACAGCCTCTCTTCTTTTGGGGGTCTCATATATGGACCCTTATATATGAGGTCCATATATTTCATGCATTTCATGGAAAATGGCCCTGAAGTTTAGTGGAAATAAGTCATCTCAATGTTGAGTTCAAATCTCGGCTCTGCAGTAGGACCTTGGGCAAGTTACTTCTCAGAGTAATGCAATAATTGGAGTAAGAATATTTACTTTGCAGGGTTGTGGTAATCAGTAGTAACACATAAAAACTTTGGCACCTTGGAAGCACTGAGTGAATGATGATGTTTTATTAAAGATGTTGGATCTACTTTGGGAGGCTGAGACAGGCGGATTGCCAGAGTTCAGGAGTTCAAGACCAGCCTGGGCAACACGGTAAAACCCTATCTCTACAAAAATAATAGTAATAATAATAATAGGCTGGGCACGGTGGCTCACGCCTGTAATCCCAACACTTTGGGAGGCTGAGGCAGGTGGATCATTTGAGGTCGTGAGTTCTAGACCAGCCTGACCAACCTGGTGAAACTCTGACTCTACTAAAAATTTAAAAATTAGCTGGGCATGGTGGTGGGTGCCTGTAATCCCAGCTACTTGGGAGGCTGAGGCAGGAGAATCACTTGAATCCCGGAGGCGGAGGTTACAGTGAGCCAAGATTACACCATTGCACTCCTGCCTGAGCAAGAAGAGTGAAACTCCATCTCAATAATAATAACAATAATAATAATAATAATACATAAATCAGCCGGGCATGGTGGTGTTCGCCTGTAGTCTGAGTTACTCAGGAGGCTGAGGTGGGAGGGTCGCTTGAGCCCTGGAGGTTGAGGCTGCAGTGAGCTGAGATTGCACCACTGCACTCCAGCCTGGGAGACACAGACCCTGTCTCAAAAAAAGAAAAAAAAAGGCTGGGCGCAGTGACTCATGCTTATAGTCCCAGAACTTTGGGAGGCCAAGGCGGGCGGATCACCTGACGTCAGGAGTTTGAGACCAGCCTGGCCAACGTGGTGAAACCCTGTCTCAACTAAAAATACAAAAGTAGCTGGGTGTGGTGGCATATGCCTGTAATCCCAGCTACTCAGGAGGCTGAGGCAGGAGAATCGCTTGAACCCGGGAAACAGAGTTTGCAGTGAGCCGAGGCCATGCCATTGTACTCCAGCCCAGATGACAAGAATGAAACTCTGTCTCAAAAAAAAAAAAAAAGACATTGGATCTGTTTGTAGATCTACATAATCTACCTGCCAATCAATCTACACCTCTCCCACTCTGTAAGATTAAAACCCAGCCTGTTCCTACCCAGACTTGTGGGGACAGCTCCTTCTCCCTGCTCTGGGGCTGGAGAAATGTTTCTGAATAACAGTGTCTGTTTCTCTGGCTGCCCCTCCAAGCATGTTTCTGTCACCAGTTTCTTTTTTCTTCTCTCTTTTACTTTATTTTTTCCTGCTTAGCCAAGTAGAAAATAAGTGTAAAGAAGCAGGAGAAGGAAAAACCTTTAATCCCACCACTCAGAGGCAATTATAAAAATTGCTAACATTTCTTGAGTGCCACTTTGTATCAGGCATTATTCCAAATGCTTTGGATGCTTTATTTCATTTCATCCTCAGAATAACCCAGGGAAACTGGTACCATGATTACCTCCACTTAATAGAAGCTGAAGCATGGAAGGTACCTTGCCCAAGATCATAAAGCTAGTAAGTGATATAAGAAGGATGTGACTTGGGCAAACTCCACTTTCCTTCCAGTCTTTCAGTTATTCTGTTTTCTGAGGACTTTCCTGCTGGCTTCCTACAGCCTCTTGCTGTCTTAGTTGAGCCAGATATCTAGCCTTCACTTTACAAATATTTATTGCTCACCTCCTTTGTCTTTGGGCATCATGCTGGGCCCTGCTGGGAGGCAGGAGGCAGCTACAGAGAAGCTTTCCAGGGCCCAGCTGCCAGCAGTCCTTTAGAGCAAGGACCAGAGAACAAAATTCTTGCCCAGGGATAAAGCAATGCAGAAGCAGCAGCAAGAGATGCTGCCAGCAGGGCCTTGGGAAGGAGCTTCCCTGAGGATCCTACTCTCAGCTGAGCCCTCACCTAATGCCTACTTCTCCCACCAACTCCCATCACTGCATTCTCTCTCTTCCTGGGGCATGGCCCTGCCACCCAAAGGACCTGAGACCCTGGATCCCACAGCCCTGGGGCTGCAGCAGACCCGCAGGCTCATTCACAGGATCATTGCAGCAGCCAAAATGCCTTTCTGCCCTCCATCCAGCCAATCCACCAGTGACCACATGAATCACCTACAGCTGACTCCATTTTGTCCCTGTTCTGCTCAAAAGCCATGGCACTCAGTTAAGTACGAACTTCTCAGCTGGCTGGCATTCAGAGAGGGTCTCGCTGATCTAAACTCAAACTGCCTTTGCAGCCTTCTTTCTGCTGCCCACCCTGCTCACAATTACACCCCAACTGGAAAACTCCTTCTCAACAGCTCTTCCTTATTAACCACCCCACCTTTCCTTCACGTCCCATAGGAAATGGCTCTTCCTACAAAACCTCTCCTGATCATCCTCCCCAAACACAATGACCACCAGGCATACCTCTCCCTTTGAGGTCCGTAGTCCTTCATACTCCTTCCCGGGCGCTGATCTTAGGCTGCCTGATAGCTTAGTATTTTTTATCTGTCAGGTTGTAGCATAATTATTTTTTAATTGAGGTATAACTTATATACAGTAAAGTACAATAATCTTAAGTGAATTTTTTTTTTTTTTTTTTAAGATGGAGTCTTGCTCTGTGGCCCAGGCTGGAGTACAATGGTGCGATCTCGGCTCAAGGCAACCTCCACCTCCTGAGTTCAACCAATTCTCCAGCCTCAGCCTCCCAAGTAACTGGGATTACAGGCACCTACCACCATGCCCGGCTAATTTTTGTATTGTTGGCAGAGATGGGGTTTCACCATGTTACCCAAGCTAGTCTTAAACTCCTGACCTCTGGTGATCCGCCTGTCTCGGCCTCCCAAAGTGCTGGGATTACAGGCGTGAGCCACCGCGCCCAGCCCTTAAGTGAATTTTAAATGAATTTTTACACACACATACTGTAACCTCTAACCAGATGAAGATACAGCACATTTCTAGTGTCCCAGAAGGATCCTTTTGCCTCTTTCCCCAGGATCTCCTATTCTTTTTTTGAAATAACTTCTATTTTTAAATATTTATTTCTTTATTTACTTGAGACACCATTTCATTCTGTCACTCAGGCTGGAGTGCAGTGGTACAATCACAGCTCACCATAGCCTCGACCTCCCTGGTCAGCTCATCCTCCCACCTCAACTTCACCAGTAGTTAGGACTACAGGCACATGCCACATGTGGTCACAGTGTTCCACCACGTTGCCCAAGCTGGTCTTGAACTCCTAGGCTCAAACAACTCACTTACCTTGGTCTCCCGAAGTGCTGGAATTACAGGCGTGAGCAATGGCTAAAACAAGTTTTTATGCCTTAAGAAATCCTTTATTGGAAAATCCAGTACCTCCTATTCTTTTTTTTTTTTTTTTGAAACAGAGTCTCGCTCTATCGCCCAGGCTGGAGTGCAGTGGTGTGATCTCGGCTCACTGCAAGCTCTGCCTCCCGGGTTGACCCCATTCTCCTGCCTCAGCCTCCCGAGTAGCTGGGACTACAGGCACCTGCCACGACCATGCCCGGCTAATTTTTTTTTTTTTTTTTTTTTTTTCATTTTTAGCGGAGACAGGGTTTCACTGTGTTAGCCCGGATGGTCTTGATCTCCTGACCTCGTGATCAGCCCACCTCGTCCTCCCAAAGTGCTAGGATTACAGGCGTGAGCCACCACTCCCGGCCTCCAGTACCTCCTATTCTAATTTATATCATCATAGATTAATTTTGCTTGTTATTGGGCAGGCGCAGTGGCTCACACTTGTAATTCCAGCACTTTGGGTTGCTGAGGCAGGCGAATCACTTGAGCTCAGAAGTTGGAGACCAGCCTGGATAACATGGCGAAGTATACAAAAATTAGCCATCTCTACAAATTATACAAAAATAAGCCAGGCGTGGTGGCGCAGGCCTGCAATCCCAACTACTTGGGAGGCTGGAGCATGAGAATCACTTGAACCCGGGAGGCAGAGGTTGCAGTGAACCAAGATTACGCCACTGCACTCCAGTCTGAGCAATAGAGTGAGACTTTGTCTCGAAAAAAACAATATTTTTTTTTTGCTTGTTATTGAAGCTTTTTTTTGTTTTTTGTTTTTTGTTTTTTTTTTTGAGACAGAGTCTCATTCTGTTGCCCTGGCTGGAGTGCAGTGGTACAATCACAACTCATTGCAGCCTTGACTTCCTGGGCTCAAGTGATCCTCCCACCTCTGCCTCCCCGAGTAGCTGGGACTACAGGTGTGTGCCACCATGCCCAGCTAATTTTTCTGTGTCCTATTTTTTTTTTTTTTGTAGAGATGAGGTTTCACCATGTTGTCCAGGCTGTTCTCAAACTCCAGGGCTCAAGCAATCTGCCTGCCTCAGCCTCCCAAAGTGCTGGGATTACAAGTTTGAGCTACCATATAGAGCCTTGTTATTGAAACTTATATAAATGAAGCATACAATATACACCTTTTGTGTCCACCTTATTTCATATAATACTGTATCTCTGAGATTTACCTACATTATTGCATTTTCCAGTAGTCCATTGTCTTTCCTTGTTTTGTAGAATTCCTCTATGGAAATATACCAAAATATACTTATCCATTCTGTTGTTGATAGACATTTGGGTTGTCCCAATTTGGGATTAGTACAAAATCAGCTGCTGTGACCATCCTTGTATTTGACTTTTGCTGAATATAAGTATTCATTCTCATGAGCACATGTATGCAGGAGTAGATTTGCTGAGTTGTAGAATACACATACGTTAGCTTTAGTGGTTACTTCCAAAGAGTTGTCTAGAGATGCTACCAACTTACACTTCCAGCAATGTAGGTGAGTTCTAGTTGCTCCAATATTGTCTGTCTTTTTATTATTTATTTATTTTTTGAGATAGAATCTCACTGTGTCACCCAGGCTGGAGTACAGTGGCACAATCTTGACTTACTGCAACCTCCACCTCCCTGGTTCAAGTGATTCTCGTGCCTCAGCCTCCCGAATAGCTGGGATCACAGGCATATGCCACCACACCTAGCTAACTTTGTATTTTTAGTAGAGATGGGGTTTTGCCATGTCTGCCAGGCTGGTCTTGAACTCCTGACCTCAGGTGATCCCACTTTGGCCTATCAAAGTGCTGGGATTACAGGTGTGAGCCACAGTGCCCAGCCAGTCTTTTTATTATTTATTTTTATTTATTTATTTATTCTGAGACAGAGTCTTGCTCTGTCGCCCAGGTTGCTAGAGTGCAGTGGCACAATCTTGGCTCACTACAACCTCCGCCTTCTGAGTTCAAGCAATTCTCCTGCCTAAGCCTCCCAAGTAACTGGGATTTCGGACATGTGCCACCACACCCAGTTAATTTTTGTATTTTTTAGTAGAGATGGGGTTTGGCCATGTTGGCCAGGCTGGTCTTGAATGCTTGGCCTCAAGTGATCCACCCTCCTTGGCCTCCCAAAATGCTG
>NW_012101809.1:2431466-2445142 GCF_000951045.1 Mandrillus leucophaeus
CCACCATGCCCAGCTAATTTTGTATTTTTAGTAGAGATGGGGTTTCTCCATGTTGGTCAGGCTGGTCTCAAACTCCTGACCTCAGGTGATCTGCCTAACTCGGCCTCACAAAGTGCTGGGATTACAGGTGTGAGCCACTGCGCCCAGCCCCCACCTAGCCTTTTTAATTTTAACCATTTCAGCAGACGTGATGATGATTTATTTATATTTTTTGCAGAATCCTCTGACAACAAAAGCCCGTTTGCCCCTCATCTGCCACACAGTAGGGAGCAAGAGCCTTGCCTTTCTCCTCTGAGATGCTCTGTAGTGCTTAAATAAGAGCTTAAGAAGGCTTATTAAATTAAATGAATTGGTGTCCATGAAGAAGCTGTGCTTGGGAGCAGACAACACAAAGGAGGGAGCTCTTGCATCAGGGCAGGCCCATTCAGGTGTTCTAAATTCCAGCAAATAAGACTGTACTTTTAGGGATCATTTCTTTAGTTCATTACTAGATAAGTTTCTCTGAATATGTAGAGCGCTGAATTATAATAGATTTTAAAATAAATGAGTAAGTAAATTCCAGTGACTAACTAGATTTAGTTGCAATCAGGAGATCTTGTGTTTGGAAAGAAGGAGGGAAAAAAGGAGGGAAGAGAGGGAAGAAGGAAAGAAAGGAGAAAAGGAAGAAAAGAAAGAAGGAAGTAAAACAAGGAAGGAAAGAAAGAAGGAAGGAAGGGAGGGAGGGAGAAAAGGAAGGAAGGGAAGGAAGGAAGGAAGGAAGGAAGGAAGGAAGGAAGGAAGGAAGGAAGGAAAGAAACACCACTGTTTGTTTGTTTGTTTGTTTTGAGACGGAATCTTGCTCTGTCGCCCAGGTTGGAGTGCAGTGGTGCGATCTCAGCTCACTGCAACCTCTGCCTCCGAGGTTCAAGCCATTCTCTTGCCTCAGCCTCCTAAGTAGCTGGGATTACAACCACCCGCCACCATGCCTGGCTCATTTTTGTATTTTTAGTAGAGTTGGAGTTTCACCATGTTGGCCAGGCTGGCCTTGAACTCTTGAGCTCAGGTGATCTGCCCACGTCAGCCTCCCAAAGTGCTGGGATTACAGGCATGAGCCACCGCACTCAGCCAAAACACCACTATTAATCAATTGGGCCTCAGTTTCCTCATGTGTAAAATGGAGATAATAATACTGCCCTGGCTAATGAGAGAATGAGAGGCAGTGCTTTACCATTTGTAAATTTTAATTTGTAGATTGATGGAATTATTTAACCATAACCACCATCTGTGGAACTTTCTAAAATATATGGATTCCAGGGACCTAGCCCTGAAGATCCAGATTGGCATGATCTAGGGTGGGGCCTGGGTATGTACATTTTTAAAAAGCTTCAATGCTCAGCTAAGGGTGAAAACAGCTGGGGTAAAAATATGTATGATCATCATTATTGTTACAGTATGATCACCACCGTAGTTACCTTTTGGAGGATGAAAGTGGGAAACACCCTTCAGGGAAGTCTATAAAGCACCTAGATCCATTGTAAGTCCTTAAATAAGGACCACTGCCACTGTCTTCACTCCCTGGTCTTCTCTGGCCTGGAGTTTCAGAGGCAGGTTCATAAGTGTGTTTGTATGTGTTTTCATGAATATGTGCTTGGAAAAGGCAATGAGAAGAAAGCAAATTATGAGGGGTTTCTGTCTTGAGAGGAAGTTACTAGAACCGGGAAGAGCAAGAAGTCTGATTCCTAAGGGCTCAGGCCTATGCACTTAACTGTAAGAAACAAGTGAAAGTGGTCCCGTTGAGCTCCACGAGGAGCATGGCTAATCCTGTCACTCTGATTTGCATGTAGGGATGGTCTGCTTGTGGGGATGGTCAGTTCCTGCAGAACCGTAACTGCTGAGCTCATGAAGATCCCCCTGGGATCTGGTCTGAGAATCCAGCAGCCAGCTCTCTCCCTCCTGTTAGTACTTTCCCCCATCGCTGGTATCCCAGGGTACTGTCCATCTCTGAGAGGTCAGAGCAGGGCAAAGACCAACCCACCAATTCCCCTCTGCCCAGGGACCTCAGTTCCTGGGCCACTCCCTATCCAAGGCCACAAGGCCAAGTTCTAGGTCTCTTCCACTCTTTATACTCAGTAATGGGGACCCTACGGGACTAAGCTAGGGTCCTTGCATGTCCTGGTATGGAGGTGGGAGTGAGTAGAGGGCTAGGGCTCAGAAAAGGATGTGGGAAGAGAAAAAGGGAAATAAAATAGAGGGCAGGATTAATGAAGTGGCTTCAAAAGCTAATAGTGCATTTCCCAACATCTCCTCCTCTCCCATCCCAAGGGAACCTGCCCACAGCCCCAAAGCAGCCTGCCCACCTCAGTCCATCTGCTAGAGATCCCAGCGCTGGAAAGAGGCAGTAAGTCTCTCAAGGTGAGGGACAGAACTCCCCTTCCTTTATACTCCAATCTCTGGAGATGAAACCCCAGGTCTCAGCCCCTCCTGTGAAGCACAGGCCCACCCTCACCCCTACCCAGCTTCAAAACAGGCAGTGGGAGGTGCATTATCTGGCAATGCTTTGGGGACAGCTCCTGCCATCCGCAGCCATGGCCGTCTTAGTTTCTTTCAGCTCATCCCATGAAATGCCCTCCTTTATCGCAGGCCTCCTCCCTGGAAGCTGACTTGGAGCTAGATTCCCAAATAAACAGTAACTAATTGGATTAGGAGCCGATAATACTGTTGACCTTTCTTAATGTCTGCTGGCTGTCTTTCCACCACACTGAGGCTTAATTGTATGGGGTGGGGAGGAGGGTGGGGGACTTCCAGGAGTGAAATGTGACCCCTGTTAACCTCAGATAAAATGGGCTCAGCGTCTTCCCAACTGCCTGTCATCCCCCATGGAGCAGGAAGACACACATGCTCCCTCTCTCATCAAATAATTACACAGATGATACACACATGCATAGGCATGCATACAGAGATGCAAACAAACCCAGAGGCACATATGCATTCACACGTGGTGCACACATAACTTTGAACCTGGGTCATACAGGTACACAAGTCACACTTGAATGATACACATACACAATCACATATATGAAAGACAAGTATATGCATATACACAGATACACATTTGCAAAATGCAAACACATGGATACATATCGACAAGTATGTATTATTGCACACATGATGCAAATGCATAATAGATGTACTCATATACGTACACAAGATACATATGCAAGATACACTGACATGCACACATATGCATGATGCTTAAGTGAGCATGCAAAGTCCATGCTACATGTGCACACACACATATGCATGCTATGCATACCTTTGCACACCGATAGAGGTCAGAACCCACCCCCCCCACCACCCCCCTCCTACACACACACACACACACACACACACACACACGCCGGCAGTTTGCCCCATTCCACAGCCCATGTCTTTCCCAGTCTCTGCTGCTACCACTTTCTATTTGTTCCTGGGTTGTCTGGCTGTGTTTCTGGGATCCTGAGTTTATGGGTCTCTTGGAGTTCTGGCCCAGCCCCTCTGAGTGTCTCCTCCTTTCAGTATCTCTGGGGCCCTGTGCCCGTGTGGATCTCTCTCATCCTGGGATGCTGAAGTGGAAAAGGATCTGGCTGCCACGTTGGTAGGGAAGGCATGAAAAGGGAAGAGATTAGAAGGGGAGAAGGGTGGGAGAGAAGGGCCAGAGAGGGTAGAAAGGCGGGTCGGGGGAGAGGACCGGGAAAGAGGGGCGCAGGGAGCGAGGGGCGGGGGAGGGGCGCCTGCCTGCGCACAGCAGATGTTGCCGCTCCTCGGATGGAGCTGTTAATGTAAGTGGAGTTTCTGCAATGGTAATTAGGAGGGCCCTCATTACCCTGGCGGAGCCGGCTGAGAGCCGATAAAGCCGAGGGGGAGAGGGGCCGACATCAGGGTAATGGGGGAGCAGGGCCATTGAAGAGCTGGAGCCGAGCCGGGGACCGCTCCGCGCACAGCTGGAGCCCGGCAAGAGGGCCGCGGAAGGGGGGTGCGGACCGGGCCCGGAGCCCGGGGAGGAGCCGGGAGGCGAGCGGCGAGGGGCGCGGCGCGGCCGGGTCTGCCCCCGGGCTTCGCACCGCGAAGCGGGTCGAAGTACCGCGAGTTGGCCCTGACTGTCTGCAGGATGAGGGTGTTGAGGAGGGTTCCAGGCCGGCGTGCCTGCCTCGCCTCCAGCCCTGGGTAAGGAGATCCACCGGGGCCTTTGCGCCTATACTCAAGTGGCCAGACAGAGATGGGGCGGGAGGTGGGTATACGGAAAGGACACCCTTCCCCTCTATGGGCCCCGCCCCCTGTGCAAGGGTGGGGAACTAGCACCCTCGTCCAGCGTCTAGCGTGACCAAGATATGGACTCTAGAACGAGAGTTGAAGGCTCCAGAATGTCAGATCACACACTGGAAAAGACCAACCTTCAGGGTTGGATGTGGAAGCCTCTTGACTCTTTGGATTGAAAAAAGTCAATCCCCTCTCCTGGGAGGACTCTCCCTCCCATCCTCCCCTACATAATAACCTCCCAGCCCTATAGGAGCTACAAGCAAAGAGAATTGGAGAAGCTCGTCCAAGCAGTCCTAAGCACCTTGCTTCCACGCAGGGCTTTGCAGGAAGAGGAAGGGAGGCAGGGAAGGGTACGGTGACAGCTGTAGACATCACCTGCAGCTCTGCTCTACTCCCCAGCCAGGAACCCAGGAGGCCCTCCCGGACCCCCAGAATGGGGTTCCAGGGTGGGCAACTCATTTGCCATCTATCTTCCTCACACCTGAGTATTCTAGGATGGGCCTCCAGCGCTTTCCAGGCTAACTCAACGAACCCAGTCTTCTTAGTCAACTGAGAGCCATGTCTACAGAACAGACCGTGTGGCCATCTCCTCCTCCTCCCACTGTCTCAGGCAAAAGGACTCTGGGAACAGGAAAGAGGACTCTGGGAAGACATCCAGGAGGCAAGGAGTCGGTAACCAGGGCAGAGAGAGAGAAACTGTGGGGGTCTGTACAGGCCACATCCAGCAGAGGACCCCCACTCCCTTTTCATCCCTTCTTCACATCCCTCCACCCACAGCTGCCTTCAGAAGCCCAAGGTCATTGGCCCTGCCACTGTGGTTTGCCAACTCCTAAGGACCACAAAAGCCCAACTGTTGTGAAAAGGGTGGAACAGAGAGAGGGGCTTCTTTTCCTTCAGGCTTTGGGGAAGGCAAAGGCAAGTCCTGCCACTGCCCACTCCAGAGACAGCCGCATCTTCCAGGTGACTAAAGGCATGTAATGGTTCTGAGGAGACCAGGACTGTGGGGAGCTCCTGGGCTGGGTGGAGGGAGCTCCTGGGGTTGGGGAGAACCCCAGATGCCGCTCCCCTCTTGAGCTGCATGGCAGAGCAGGGGTTAACGGGGAGAGGCTACGAGGCTGGAGCTGCGAGGCTGGAGCAGGCGGTGGCTCCCGCCTCCTCACCACCCCCCCTCAAGAGTTGCTGACTCTTCCTTTTTGTTCGGGCTGACAGCGAGCACCTGGTGTGCTCCTGCAACAATATTGTTCCTGCCTCCCTCCCCCCAGGCCCCAGGCTCCCTTCCCTCTCCCCCTCCCCACCCGCCGGCAACCTTCCCCTCTGCCTCCTCTTTCCCTTGCCCCCTCCTGCCTGTGGCCTCCTAGGCACCCCCCTACCACAACCACCACAAGCACCGACCCTGCAGTGTCAATAAACACAACATATGCTGCCATTAATGTGAAAATCGTGCCCTCTACCCCATTCATCTCCTCAGCCTGCCCGCCCGCTGGGGGTGGGGGTGGGGGGTGGGGGAAAGAAAGGTCAAGTGGGAAGCATTAACTACCCTCCTTTTCCGATCTGCTCAGTCCCCACCCCCACCCCCAGACTGGAGAGAAGAAGAGGAATTGGAGGAGAAGGGATGGGATAGGGTGGGGGTTTTATGAGATCCACATTCTCTCCGACGTGCCCACTGAGCCTCCCCACAGGAAAACAGGTGAGCACCCTCATCCAGCCCACAGTCTTCAACTTTGGGGTGGGGGTCAGAGTGAGGCTCTTGGCCCACCCATGGACAGCCATGCTGCTGGCACACTTCTCCTGGAGCCAAATGTGGTTGCGCAAGTGGGTCGCATTCTCTTGCATATCCAGCAGTCATCTCAGCTCCTGGGGACTTTCTGTCTGTCCACAGGATTGTGAAAGAAATACCAGAACTATTCTCCATGTTGGGTTGGGCTTCAGAAAGCCCTTTTGATAGGAGCCAAATACCTCAGATAGCCAAGGTAGTGGTCTGGCCTCAGTCTCCTCAACTAAATCACCAGTTCCAAGACAGCAGGGAATAATAAAGATAAAAATAATATAATAACGACAGCTAACATGTATTGAGGGCTTATTTATGTACTAGGAATTGTGCTAAGCACTTTACAGGCTTTATCTAATTTGCTCCCCATAAGACCCCTATGGGGAAGTTACAACGGATATCCCCATTTTACAGCTGAGGAAACAGGTTTCACAGGGTAGCTAGCATGTATTGAGTGCTCACTGCATGCCAGGCGCTGTGCTGAATTCACTTAGTACAATGTTAATGACCCTGCAAAGCTGGCATCCCTATTAGTGTCATCTTACAGAACAGCAATCTGAGGCCCAGAAAGGTTCAGTAACTTGCCCAATGTCACACAGTCAATAAGCAGAACTTGGCCAGGAACCCAAGTCTGTCTGACAGCAAAGCTTATCATCTCAACCCCTTTACTTTCCTGCTTCTCTTTTCTATCTATCACCATCTCCAATAACCCCACAGCATGGCCCCCTCAAGTCTGCCCTGTGTGGGGTTGAACAGACACAGGGCAATGCAGAAGGAAAAGCTGGCGAGCAGCCTGAGCATGAGACAGAGTGGAGATTCATTCTCTGCTCAGGTCCTCCCTCATTTCACTGTCACTCCTCTGCCACTGAGCTGCGCCCACCCAGCCTGTGTGCTCACTGGACTCCTGCCCCCTGCCCAGCCCCATTTTAAGAATTCATGGTGGACAGGCAAAGTGCCCCTTCAGGCTCCCTTAGCACAAAGACATTGTGCTTGCCTCTGCAGCTCCTCACTTCTGAGACTCCAGTTGCTTTATTGATATTAACTTAACACTCCCCCCGCCACTTCCCCACCCGCCCTGGCCCAGGCTGACGGGCAGAAATCTGCTGCCTGGGCACCACCCTGACCTCTCTTTTCCTCTTTCATTATCCACTCCAGGCACCAGGGAGCCAGCACCAAAATTAAAACAATAACTAAGCCCGAAGTGGACCTAGCAGCCCCCACTCCCACACCAAGGGAGGGGAAAAAAGCCACAAAAACACCTGGAGAGGAGAATAATCACTGGAAGGCGAGGGGGTGACCCACTCCCACGCCATCACCCTTCACCTGCCTTAACCCTTCGTTCCCTGGACAGTTACCAAGGTTTCCCCATTTCATCCCTCCCACCTAGTCCCATAAAGAAACAGCAGCTCTGGCAGCTGCTCAGCCATTTGGTGCAATGGGATTTGAATAAACAAACCAGGGACAGTGAGGTCCCCAGAAGTCCATAGTCAAGGGCTAAGACCCCTAGAGGCTCCCAGTCCTGCCACAGCATGAAGTTCTTACTTTGGCAAATCGTTGGAGCATTGGTTGATCATTTACTTGGTAATCTGTGCTAAACACTTTATAAAGGACACCACCTTATCTGATCCTCACAACAACCCCACAAGGTAGGTGTTATTGTTGTTCCCAATTTTCAGATGAGGAAATGGGCCACACAAGTTACACGACATGCCCAAGTTCATACTAGCTAAGAAGTGACAGAATCAGGCCGGGCGCAGTGGCTCACGCCTGTAATCCCAGCACTTTGGGAGGCTGAGGCAGGTGGATCACCTGAGGTAAGGAGTTTGAGACCAGCCTGGCCAATATAGTGAAACCTCCGTCTCTACTAAAAATACAAAAAAAATTAGCCAGGCATGGTGACGTATGCCTATAGGCCCAGCTACTTGGGAAGCTGAGGCAGGAGAATCACTTGAACCCGGGAAGCAGAGGTTGCAGTGAGCAACCATTGCACTCCAGCCTGGGCAACAGAGCGAGACTCTGTCTCAAAAAAAAGAAAAAAGAAGTGACAGAATCGGGCTTCAAACTCAGGACTCTGTTTGCAGAACCTACAACTTAACCATTTTGCTAAGCCATCTGTGTGGATCTCTCTCGGTTGTTACTGGAGTCTCGTTAAACATGTAGGCTTAGTTCTGGGATCCTTTGGCCCTCAATCTCCCAGGCTACAGAATGGGCCTGCCGTGGCCTCTCATCTCATATCAGAGCCGGCTGGAAAGAAAGGACACCGGTGAAGGCAAGCCCAGTCTAGCTCTGCGGAGGCCAGCAGAGGGGGCTACTGTCCTGAGGTCAAGTGGAGGGAGAGGGAAGCTTAGAGAGGCCCATCTCAGGATAGTGGAGGTGCTGATTATCCTTTAGTGGTGGGCACCTACCCATGCAGCCCCCCTGGACATCTATGGGCTAGCACCTCCAGCAGGCGGTGTCCCTCCAGGGAGATTATCCTGTAGTGGTGGGCACCTCCCCGTGCAACCCCACTGGACATCTATGGGCTAGCAGCTCTAGCAGGGGCTGTCCCTCCAGGGAGACGGGGCAAAGCTAGAAGCACTGAACTGTCCTAAGTGTGCTGAGCTCTGCAGAGGGCCTTCCTGTCCTATGCCCCCTCAGCCCTACCTAGAAAGAACCTATCTCACTGCTCCATCAGTCCCACACCAGGATTCCCAAACCCCCAAGCTGGCCCCTTCCCTGCCTCTACTCCACACCACACTCCAACCTCTCAGGGTCTTCTAACCACCCCCTTATCTTGTCTAAGGTGTGACTAAGTCCTTATTCACCTTAATTCTGCTAACACCAAGAGGGAGACTTTTCCAAAGGCTCTGTACTACAAAACTGAAGGAAAGACTAGGAGAGCCAACACTTACGTTACCATGGCCAGGCCCTGTTCTAAGGACTTTTCCTAAGATTTGCACAACAATCCTAAGAGGTTGGGTACCCCTATCTTACAGATGGAGGAAAGGAGGGCCTGAGAATTCATAAACTTTAGCTGGCGAATGGCACAGCTGGGATTTTGATCCAGGCAGTATATGCTTATGCAACACTACTTTCTCCAAAGCAAAAAAAAAAAAAAAAAAGTGTAAAGTCTTTATTTAAGTTCCTTGTTCCACATTAGACTGTAGGCTCTCTAAGGGCTTTCTTGCCCATCATGGCATTCCCACAGGGTGAGGCAAAGTGGGACAACCATAAATGTGCACCAAAGGGATTCCAAGACAACTAAAGGCCTCCAAGGACTGCCTGACACACCCCAGTGGGCACAGAGGACATGATCCTTCCCCTTGCCTCAGCCATGGCTAGCATGGGTGCTAGACTCAGCCACACTGACTGCTGGCCACAAGCAGGCTCAGCTGAATCCAGAGCCAGGTCCGATGAGATCCTCCAGCCCTTCCAGAACTCTTCCATCTTCTCATTGGTCTCCCTTGACCCTATAGGTTCTGACCCAGTCCTGGCCCCCTCAGCTCATCCTTATAGCCCCTCAAGTGCCTGCACCACCTGTCTCCAAAGACAAGTCACACTTCATGAGGACCCTCATGGTCATGCCCTTCAGAGACTGCTACTCCCCAAGCCCGGTGCTCTCCTGCTATCATGGAGAATATTTTTGGTTAGGGCTGGCCCTGCCTTTCAGAAGTTCAGCCCCCTCACCCAACAACCTGGTTTCAAGTTGTCCTAAGGACAAGTGCCCTGGCTCCAGGAGCCACTCTGCTTCATACCTGCCCCCTGCCCACAGCTGACCAAAGACTTTCCTTTGCCACTGTCTCAATGCAAGCCCTCTATTGCTTCCATTCCTGACATGAGTTTCCTCCAAATCCCCACACTGCCTCCTGTGACCCACTTAAGAGTCCTAACTCTCTGGACTTAAAATAGAAAACACTAAACACAAGCTTTTATACTTACCGCTACCAGCGGAATAAAGGTTGCATCTTTAGCAAAAACAACATAACCACCTACTAATAATAACAGTTGCCCACCACTTCAAAATGGGTGGCCATTGATTTGCCCAGCTCTCCCCAACCCACTTCCTACCTGTCCCCAGGCTGTGGGTCTCTCGGGATGTGTGACGTGTATGACTGTGTGCTGTGTGTTTTTGCCTTCTTGGGAAAAACTCCAAAGTGACTGCTTGCCCTGGGCTCATCTATAATCTGGGGCATTGATCGGGGCCCATTGATAGCTGATTGTTTTCACACGTGACTCGGTCACATTCCTCTAATCTCCATCCTTCTGCTCGGTTTGCATGACAAGAAGTGGCCTCAGTGGAGAGAGGTCGCTCACCTCTGACCAGGATATAATTGGAAAAAGAAGGTCATTGCCGCCTTCGCTTCTAGGGCAGATCAGCTTCGTTCCATTTGTGTCACGAGCTCTTGCCAGCACACACTGTCAATGACATGGAGACAATGGCTGTGCCCCACAATGGAGCCCACAGAGATGTGCTCAATACAACACAAACACACCCCAGGATCCGCACTCACTCTCATCAGGACAGGCATGTACAATGACACACACACAATAGGTGCTCTCAGTAAATGCTGATGATAACATCAATGATACACCGGATGATGCATACCCAGTGACATCCGCACACACAAAAAGACGCACAAAGCAATGCTTACCCAGTGGCGCAGGTACCCAGCAACATATACACGCAGTGACACACAGACACATTCATGAGGGCAAATAGCCCAGGCTGAGTTACCAAGTCCAACATGAAAAAAATCTGTGACTTTTTCAGTGTACCCGCTTGGCAGGTAGCCCATTAGATCTTGTACTATTATTGATCCACTCGGAGCCAAAGCTGACAGTGCCCCACTCCTGGTATCCCCGTGTTCCCATTCCTAGTGCCCCCCCCTGCCCAAGGCAGTTTCTTCAGGTAATGTTCATGTGGGACTCTGTATCAGCGTTATCTGGGGAGCTCTGACACCGGGCATGCTTCCAGAAAGCACTGCCTGTACATACAAGCTCCTTACAATGCGTGCGTGCGGGTAAACACGCTTATGTTAAAAATCTCCCTCAAGTAATTCTGCTGTCCTCCCAGGTCGAGAACACTGAGCTGTCACCACCAGGTTCCCCTCTCCAGGGTGGCAGAACTTGCCCGTTGAGGGTGTTGGGCTGTATTTTATTTTCTAACTTAGTTTGGGAAGGGATGAGGCCCCAGAACTGAGAAAAGGACAGTCAATGGCCGGGAACCGAATGAGTTAAAACCGGGTCCTATAGCTTTGATCCCTGGCGACCCTGGCTGGCCTCCTTAGCGCCCGCGCAGCCAGCACAGGACGCTTCGCGCAGGACGTCCCGGAGACTCGCCCACGCTCCTCAGCCAGGCAGCGAAGGCCCAGATCTCCCAGCGCCTCCACGCCGCGTCGGCAGCGGCCTTGGGGGTCTTCCGGGGACAGTGGTCAGCCCTGGGCCGGGTAACCCAGCCTTTGGGCGCTTCCCCGGGGCTCTGGGGTCCCAGTGCGCCAGGACCAACACCAGGAAAGCCAGAAGGTTCCTTCCTTTGGGGCAGGAGCTAGGGGAGTCGCCCTACGCCCACCCTGCCACGCGGGACCCCTCCGGGAGAGGGCAGAGGGCGCCGGGCAGGGACCAATCTTCGGCGGCGACCGGTCACTCGCGCCCGAGCGAGGAGACCCTGAGATCCGCGGGGAGAGCACAGGGTCGCGCCGCCCTCTGGCGGCTCAATGACAGAGTTGAGGCCCGGGCGGCTGGCGGCTGCGGGGTCTGGCAGCTCCAGGAAAGGCTCCCCCTTGTGAAGAGACGCCCCTACGAGGACTGTCCTGTCCTGTTCCTGCCCTCCCGCTCCCGCTCTCCTTCTCTCCCCTTCTTTATTTTCTCTCTTTCTCCTCCCCCCAGTTCTTCCACTCTTCCTGCCCTTCCCCCCTCCCCGTCCTCACTCCTTTTCCCACCCCCGTTCCTTTCTCTCGTCCTTCGCCCACCCCCTCCCGCCCCCGCGGGGCAGCGCCTCGGTGCGCCTGCTTGGCAGTTAGCCCATTAGATCTCTTACTATTGATCCGTTTCTGAGCAAAAGCTGACAGCACCCCCCTTCCGGGCTCCCCACGTTCCCATTCCCCGCGCCCCCCTCCAGGCAGTCCTGGTCTGCGCCTCCTCCCACCCCCCACGCGGGCCGCACCGAAGTCTCGCCCTCACGAAGGACAAGAACAAATGTAATTAAAGCGACCGGCAAGGGGGGTGCGCCCCCACCAACGCGGGCACGAGCTAGGGTCCCAGCGGCCGGTGGCGGGCCTGCCACCTCCCTCCCCCGTCCCCGCCCCCTGGAGCGGGAGCATTTGGGTTGAGCTGCGCCTGTCCTATAAATCCACATATAATTCTCGCCTTTCCTGTTCAGCTAAGGAAAATAAACGTGTAAGGCTGTTTCTGGGAGCCCAGCTCAGGGACCGCTCTAAATTCTCCTCTTATTGAGTCGGGGCTGGAAATCATTCAGCTCGGCGGCGCGCCCCAGAACCACCCCCAACCCCCGCTCCGGCTCGCGCCCGCGCCCGCCGCGCACACGCACGCGCGCACACGGAAGGCAGGCTCAGGGTATATAAATATCTCCAGCTCTCCCCATAGCTGGGCAGATTTATTCCGCTGCCAAGCCTGCAGAAAATTGACTTGTTCATGGAGGCGGCTATTGACACATCACCGGGGGGAGGGTTAGGGGAGAAAGCAGTGGAGCCGGCGCCCCTCCATTATACGTTAATGTAATCAGCAGTGTGCGAAATGACTGCGCGGAAAATAGCATCACTGACATTTATATTAGAGGATATTGATGGCAGGAGCTGTGACCGCATCACTCTGCCTCCCGTTTCCACGGATTGACACAGGAGCCTCTTGTTGGCTCCATCCACGCTCGCCTCCCCTCCCCCTCCCCCTCCCGCCCTCTCTATGTCTCCACCCACTCTGTGTCTTTCCAGCTCTCCCCCTCTCCTCGTCTCACCCCCACCCTCCCTATTCACTCTTTGATCACTCATTTTCCAAATAATTCTTGAGCACCTACTGGGTGCCAGGCGCAAGGGTCTCTCCCTATGCCTCCTCTCCCTAGGTTTCTCCCTCCCCCTCTCCCCCACCGTACCCTTGCCCTCTTTCTCCCTCCTCCCCAGCTCTGCCTCTCCCCTCCCCCTGCCTTGGCTCGATGGCTGGACCGCTGCTGTCACAGCAGATAGATAATTGAAAAATGGGCCTCACCTTTGCAGCCAGCAGGAGTGGTTCAGGCAGTTACCGCCGGGGTTACCTACTCCATCTCAGGCCCAGGCTCCAAAAGAGATTCTGAGGAAATTGGATTTTACATGGATGTTTTATTCGAGCAGAGGCTTTAGTGTATATAAATACAGGCGAGGAGGCCTTGGCGGCAAGGATGAGTGAGGACAGACAATCCCGCCTGGGGCCTCCAGGCTCGGGGGAGGCAGGCGGGCCATGTGCTCAGCTCCGGGTCCCAGACCTGGACATCAGCGCATTCCCCCTCATCATCTGGGACTGAAAGAGGTTAATGCTTTTGAACAGCTCCTCAAAAGCTGTCTTGGGAATAAAAAAGTGTGTGGTTGCTGAGAACTCAGGACAGTATACTGAGAAAAGAAGGAAATACACTGGAGAAGTCTGAAGACTGATTTTTTTTTTTTTTTTT
>NW_012101809.1:2445737-2465291 GCF_000951045.1 Mandrillus leucophaeus
ATTGCTTTTCTAGGGAGTGACCAGCTGGGGAGCTTGAATGAAGAGGCAGAAGGGAAAGTGGTCGGACTGGGGAGATAAAGGACCTAACTCTCCAGTCCGCTCTCTGAGCCTGGTTAGCAAAGCATCTAGCGAACTTGGACAATGGTGGACAATGAATCTATAGACAAGATCACATCCTGGTGAGATTCTCTGGAGGGCCAGGATGAAGGATCATTGAAGACCAAGGTGAGGCCCTCCAGAGAGACCAGGTAGAAGGTGGGAAGAGGGCCTTTGTGGGAGGCCTAAATTGAAGGCACTTGGGCAAATGAGGGGCATCAGAAGACCAGGGAGATGGGATGTGGGTGTGGAGTGGGAGGAGGCAATGCCTGGGGACCTAGGATAAAGATTCTTTTGGCTGGACATGGTGGCTCACGCCTATAATCCCAGCACTTTGGGAGGCCAAGGAGAGTGGGTCACCTGATGTCACGAGTTCGAGACCAGCCTAGCTTACATGGTGAAACCCCGTTTCTACTAAAAATACAAAAATTAGCTGGGCATGGTGGCACACACTTGTAATCCCAGCTACTCAAGAGGCTGAGGCAGGAGAATTGCTTGAACCTGGGAGGCGGAGGTTGCAGTGAGCTGAGATTGTACCACTGCAATCCAGCTTAGGGAACAAGAGCAAAACTCTCATAAAAAAAAAAAAAAAAAAAAAAAGATTCTTCCAGGGCCTGAATGTCCCCTACCCCACAGGAAGGTCTACATTTCATTCCTGGGCAGGGTCTTTTCTGTGCCCTGTTTGATCTCTGATTAGAGTCTATGTGGCTGACAGGTGCAGCGCAAATCATTTCTGTTCCTTGGAAGGAGAGTCATGAGCCATCCCATGATTAAAGGACTGGAATGAAGGTGAGTGGACCCAGGCTCAGACTGCTCACTGAAGGGGTAGGGGCTTCTTCTGAGCTCAGAAAAGAGACAACAGCTGCCTTATCCCAGCCATATCACTGAAAGCTGGACTGTTCCTCCCCCAGAGCAACATTACAAAAACCCCCTTGTCCTCTGCCACATTGCTATACTGTTACATCATCAGCCTTTGGGGGCAGGACAGGTGCTGGATAGATGATGGCCATCCCTCCAGCTGCCCCACACATATCCCAGGCACTCCCAGATGGCACACTGGGAGCTCCAGTCCAGCTGTAGGATGGGAGTATTCTGGGGTAACTGGACTCCCTCTCAGAACTCTCCCTGTCTAACTGCCATCAGCATCTTCCCTCTCACCTACAGATTTCATTCATCCTAACAGCTCAGTGGAAAGGGAGTCCCTTTCCAGCCATCAGGGAGCCAGAACACTCCCACTTACCTTAGTTACCTGTGCCACCTCCTTGCCTTTGCCCTCAGTGAACCACAGGAACTCATGTCCTCACTATCTGTCTCCCAAATCAATTCCTGTATTTGTCTTCCTTTCCTGGCGACTCATTTGAAACACGGACCCAGAGATTCTGGTCTTGCTCCTAGCTTAGGACCCTGCTGTGGTGTTTGTTTCCCTCCAAAATTCATATTGAATCTGAATCCCCAAAGCAATAGTATTAAGAGGTGGGACCTTTAGGAGGTGCTTCGGTCATGCCCTCACAGATAATATTAGTGCCCTCATAAAAGGGCTTGAGGGAGTTGTTTGCCACTTTTCCCTCTTCTGTCGTGTGAGAATGCAGCAAGAGATGCCAACTACGAAGCAGAGAGATATCCTTTACCAGACACCAAATCTCCTGGCCCCTTGACCTTGGACTTTCCGCCTCCAGAACTGTGAAAAACAAATTATTATTATTATTATTATTATTATTATTACAGAATCTCACTTTGTAACCCAGGCTGGAGTGCAGCGGCGTAGTCTCAGCTCACGGCAACCTCCACCTCCTGGCCTCAAGCAAACCTTCCGCCTCAACCTCCCGAGTAGCTGGGACTACAGGCACCTGCTACCACAGCTGGCTAATTTTTTTGTACTTTTTGTAGAGATGGGCTTTACCATGTTGCTCAGGCTGGCCTCAAATGGGCTCAAGCAATCCTCCCACAGTACTTGGATTACAAGCGTGCGTCACCACGCCTGGCCTGAATTTCTATTATTTATAAATTATCCAGTGTCAGGTATTTTGTTATGGCTGCAGAAATGGATTAAGACAGACCCCTTCAACAGCATGGTGGTGAGAACATGAGTGCATGCACATGTGCTCCCTTGAGCATTGCATACCCAGGGAATAAGGGACACCACTCAAAGAACTGCACTTGTCTCACCTTGCCATCCAATTTAGGAAATTGACATTCGTTAGAAAAATAAAGGAGCAGCCAGGGAAGTGGCTTCCCACAGTGGGAAGGACGCCCCTCAAGGCTTTATGAAGGTGGGCTCCTGGGGAGTCATTCCTCCAGGATCGTCTGCCTGATAAGCCATCAGAGAAGACTCAGGGAAATGGGAGGTTGTAGGTACTGGAAAACGGAGCCATATATAATTCAATCATTTCTTGAGATTCGGAGTCTGTCCTTTCCCTCTCCCTATGTAGAGGCCAGGTAGAGGTAGGGTGCAAAGGAGAATGAACCTTTGAAAGGTGGCTACTCTGCTTCTGAGGAGCAAAGGAAGCCAGCAGGAGTTGGGAAGTTAAGCTCTAGGTGGAGAAGCCAAACTTGGCAGGGGAGTGTTTCCAACTTTAGCCACAAAGCCAATCTTAGCTGTGTGACTGAGGTGAAAGTCACTTCACCACTCTGGGCTTCAGGTTCCTCCACTGTAAAATGAGAAAAAATAGATTTATTTCCGTTCTAGTTTCTGTGATTCTAAAATGATGGGTGAGTATGATTGGAGAGTCCAGGTTTAGGATGAAAGAAGGAATTTCAGGGCTGAAGATCCAGATTCTTCCAAGAGGGATGAAGAGAGGTAATTGCAGGGCCAGTGGGGCCTGACATTCCTCAGAAGACTGTTGGTGGCTGGGAACCTGCCAGGGCCAGGACAAAATCAGCCTGGCCCTGGGGCAGAGAGAAGGCGGGGGTCAATTTAGAAAGCATGCTACCTAAATTGTCTCAAACTCACACTCTTTGCTCAGAATGTAGCTCACACAGCCCAGAGATCATGGGTAGAAACTCCAAGTGGCCAGGCAGGTGTCCATCAACCCAAGCAACAGAAAATCTGTGCACTCTCACGTTCTGTGCTTTAGAAGGGAATGAGTGGGAGGTGAGGGTCTTTGCTTTGTTTCCCCAGAGTTCCCTAATACCGTTTCCTGCTTGAGAAATGTTAGCATCACCTTGGCTGTTAGGATGGAGAAGGGATCAGGATGCCCCTAGTGGTGGAGACTGGTGGTTGGCAGAGGCGGCACCCCCTCAAGACTTACTAGAGGAGCACGGGATAAAATGTGAAGCAGTTGGAGGGAGGCCAAGGGGCACAGAGCCTAATGGAGGCAATCCCTCTGCCCTGTCTTGACTCAGGGCAAGATGAAACAGGGCAGGTGGCCAGGGAGAGTTAGAGCAGAAAGCTGACTTGGAGGATAAATCCCTGGAGGGAAAAGACTAGAAGCCCAGAGCACAGGCAGCCAGCAGGCAGCAGGCAGGAGAGGAGAGGTGACAAGGGAGGGAAGATATCCCTTTCCACGGATGTGCCTTGGCCCCTGCCCAGGCAAAGAGGGGCAGATTTTCCGTCTTGTCCCAAGCCCCTGCATCTGCCACCTTGTTTACCTCCTGCCTATTTATAGTTGCAAATTCCAAGCCTGGCATGGGACTCTGCGATTTATATGACTATAAACCTTCAAAGGGCACTGAGGGCTGGCAGGGAATGGATAAAGACAAGGGCAGTCCTCCCAAGGTCAAAATATTCAGTCTCCCACCCCTACTGACCTGACATCTTACCTACTGACAACAGGTTGTGAGGCAAGGTTCAGACAAATAAGAAAATGGGTAGGAAGCCACAGTCGCCACTGACTCTTCCTACCCTAAGCTTGTCCAGTTTAGGATTTAGAGCAAGGCAGAGCATGTCCTGGGTCCTGGAACATGGAGAGGGAAAACAAGAAAAAAAAAAAAAAATAGAGCAAGACAGAGAGAACCTGTTTTAGTCTCCCTGGCCCCTTTTGGGAGGGGTAGGGAAGCTCAGTGTGGGAGAGTGGATCTCACCAAGGATAATTGAATTTGGAGAGAGTGGGTGAGTCCAGGCTTTCGAGGGAGAGGATAAATGGGGATCAGCAGCCCAACTCCCACCTACCCTGTCCACTTAACAGGAGCAGGAAGAAGAATGAGACCTAGAGCACTCCTGGCCTCTGGCTTCCTTCTAGGGGTGTCTTTGGAGGCCTGAGTGGCTCACTTCTTATTCAGAACAGGGTGCACTGGTTTACCCAATGCCTGGGTGCCCAGTCACCATAGAATTCTGCTAGCGCAGCTCATAGGCCAGATCCTTGCCTTTAGAGGCACCCCCTCCTCAGCCTCTGGATGACCCTCTGCTTGAATTCATCTCCCTCTCTATTTTCTCTTGACCTCCAGCCCCCCATGTGTAGTCACCTTACGGCTCCCCACAAAGTGCCCCTTGCTTTGCCCCTGCGCCCTCAGCTGACTATCACAGCCTCCTGCTCTGCTCTTCCCCACAAGCCCAGCACACTGGTCCCCACTCCATGATTTGTCATATGTAGCTCAGCTCTATGTGTGTGTGTGCGCGCATGCGCGTGCACATGCATGCATGTTTGTGGAGGCATGTGTAAGAATGTGCCAAACAGTTATGAACATGAAGGAGGGGGGAACCCGGAATGGCTTTCTCCTTGACTTTTTTGTTATTTTCCCATCAACCTCCAGTCTGCTAGACTAAGTCTAAGGACTTAGGGATGGGAAATGTCTCTCTTAGAGTCCATGTGACCCACTGGCCATTTCTGACCCTCTTTTACAGCCCCCCGCTCCATCATCTGGGGTCTCAAGCCCCTCACCACTAGACTAAGCCTGGTGAGAGGCAGACAGAGCTGAGGGTCAGGGATTGCTCAGTTGGGATCAGTCCTCTGGCAGGGGAGGGCACTCAGTCAACAGAGACTCCCACTTGGCTTTGGGCTTGGTCTTGGCCCTAGGTAAAGTCATATAGGGAAAGGAGGAGGCCACAGGGCATGAGCCAATTCTTGGTCTTCTCCTCTCTTCTACCTTCCCAGCCAAGCCTATCCTTGGGGGCAGGGATGCAAATGAGTAAACCAAGTCAAAGTCCCATCCTTCTCTAAGAAGAGAGAGAGAATAGAGAAGATGTCAGAGAGCCCCTTTTGCTCACCAACTAGTCTTTTTTTCTTTTTTTTTTTTTTTAAGAGACAAGTTCTCACTCTGTCCCCCAGGCTAGAGTGCAGCAGCATGATCATAGCTCACTGCAGCCTCTGCCTCCTGCGCTCAAGCAATCCTTCTGCCTGAGCCTCTTGACTAGCTAGAACTACAGGTATGCACCGCCACATCTGGCTAATTTTTTCTTTTCTTCTTCTTCTTTTTTTTGTAGAAACAGGATCTCACTATGTTGATCTGGCTGGTCTTGAACTTGTGGCCTCAAGCAGTCTGCCCACCTCAGCCTTCCAAAGTACTGGGCTTACAGGCATAAGCCACTACACCGGACTCATAGTGTATTTTTTTTTTTTGAGACGGAGTCTAGTTCTGTCGCCCAAGCTGGAGTGCAGTGGCGCGATCTCGGCTCACTGCAAGCTCCACCTCCTCGGTTCACGCCATTCTCCTGGCTCAGCCTCCCGAGTAGCTGGGACTACAGGCGCCCACCACCGCGCCCGGCTAATTTTTTGTATTTTTAGTAGAGACGGGGTTTCACTGTGATCTCGATCTTCTGACCTCGTGATCCGCCTGCCTCGGCCTCCCAAAGTGCTGGGATTACAGGCGTGAGCCACCGCGCCCGGCGTAGTGTATTTTTTATCTAGTGCTTTCTCTGTGGTGGGAGAGGGGGTACAGGAGGCATTGTCAGTTGTGAAGATGGTGTCTGGGATACTTTATTTTATTTTTTAATTATTATTTGTTTCGAGACAGAGTCTTGCTCTGTCGCCCAGGCTGGAGTCCAGTGGCACAATCTCAGCTCACTGCAACCTCTGCCTCCTGGGTTCAAGTAATTCTCCTGCCTCAGCCTCCTGAATAGCTGGGATTACAGGCATATGCCACCACACCCGGCTACTTTTTGTATTTTTAGTAGAGATGGGGTTTCACCGTGTTGGCCAGGCTGGTCTCAAACTCCTGACCTCAGGTGATCCACCCGCCTCGGCATCCCAAAGTGCTGGGATTATAGGCATGAGCCACCTCGCCCAGCTTGGAATACTTAACTATATGCCAACTTGACTGGGCTATAAGGGATGCCCAGATAGCTGGGAAAACATTATTTCTGGATGTATCTGTGGAGGGAGTTTCTGGAATCAGTAGGTTGAGTAAGGAAGACTCACACTCACCACTGTGGGTGGGCATCATTCAATCTGTTAATGGCCTGAATAGAAGAAAAAGGGAGGGTGAATTTGCTCTCTGCTTGATCTAGACCATCCATTTCCTCTTGTCTTATGATTTGACATTGTTGGTTTTGGGGGCTTGGGACTTGGACCAAAACTTATACATCAGCACCACTCCTCCCAACAGTTCTCAGACCTCTGGGCTTGGACTGGAACTATACCACTCGCTTTCCTGGGCCTCTAGCTTGCAGCACATCATGAGATTTTTAGCCTCCATAATTGTGTGAATCAATCATTCATAATAAATCCCTTTATCTACCTTCTTCCTTCCTTCCTTCTCTTTCTTTCTGTCTTTCTTTTTTTCCTCTTTCTCTTTCTTTCTGTTTCTGTCTCTCTTTCTCTCCCTCTTTCTCTCCTTCTCTCTTTTCTTTTCTCTCTTTCTCTTTCTCCTCTTTCTTTATCTCTTTCTATCTCTCTCTCTTTCTCTCCTCTCCTCCTCTTTCTCTTTCTTTTCTTTTATGTTCTTTCTTTCTTTCTTTCTTTCTTTCTTTCTTTCTTTCTTTCTTTCTTTCTTTTTCTTTCTTCCTTTCTTTCTCTCTCTCTCTTTCCTTTCTTTTCCTTTCTCTCTTTCTCCTATTGGTCTGTTTCTCTGGAAAACTCTGACTCATACAGTGTATGAGGACCTGGGGAGAAATCAAGGACATAGATGGAGGTGAGGTGCAGTGAAGAGAAGCCAGGAGGACTTGCAGAGGGGCTGGCAGCAGGGCAGAGCTCACCTTCATGCCCTCTCCAGAGGGAGGCAGCAGAGGACCATGGGAACTGCCCCATCCAGCATTAGCAGTTCAGTTCCCTTTGTGTCACTGTCTACCATGGAGCCCATATCTAGGGACTCACCTTGTTTGAATGTTTCTACACTTTTAGCCCCTGCCCCAAGGAGAGATGCCTTGAGAAAGTCAGCCTTGATTTAGTCCGTCCCAAGCCCCTCTCTTCATTCCTATGTAGGGGCTTCTCTCCTTTGTGTCTAGAGCTTAGAAAACATATTTTTGTCCACTCCCCACCTCCTTACATTCCTCAACCTCCCCAACTCCCTACCTCCTACATGTCCTTGGAGTCCATGATCCAGCCCAGATTCACTACCCTGGAGAGGCCCGGTCTCTCTGCCCTGTGGCCATGCTGAGCCATGACCGTGACAACTAGGCATTGTTATCATCTGACCCCCACCATCCCTAGGGAGTTTCCAATAAGGGGCCATACTCCTAATGTCTTCTTTTCCCTACCCCCATTTAGGCACTCACCAGGCCTACTTCCTGGATATGAGGACCAGGTCTGGCCCTGGAGATGCACGAGAAGATGGTCCTGTGCTGGGGACCAGGCTAGCAGTGGGGCAGCAGCTAGTTGGAGGAGATCTGAGGTGTGGCCTTGAGTGTGATGAAAAACCAATGCCTCATAACCTAGTAACTTATCCCTCCCTGCCAACATGGCACATCTGTGGTCCCTCAGCCTGGTTGGAAGTGGGGTGGTGAGGAGTTGGGGGGCACAGGTAGATGGAAGGTGGGGAATGGGGTGGGAGGGCACAGGTCAAGGGAACAAATATATCATTTGTTCAAAGCTCAAAGTTAGGAAACTGGAAGCAACCTAGAGGCTTCAAAGTTAAATCCTGGAGCAGAGAGAACATCTCCTGTGCATCGGGTAGAGGGAGCTAGGGACAGAATGGCCTTGGTTTGAGGACGATCTTATCAAAAACGAAGCTAAGAGTGACCAGCTTTTAGAGACCAAAGAGGGCCAATGGGTTCCTTCTGAACTCTTACTGGGATGGGAGTGGCTGAGAGAGCTGTAGACCTGAATCCTGGGGAGCACAGCTGAGATCCCAGCAGAAAGGAGCCCATGTGTTAGTAACCACTATAGCCACAAGAAAGTCAGGGTCAGGGAGTGGTGGATTACTACTCGCCTCTCTTGTCCAGTCTCCTATCATTGACTCCAAGACATCTGGGTCTCAGAGAGTCCACGATGCAAGGCAGGCAGATACCTTACAGATCACCCGGCCTAGCACTCATTGTATAGATAAAGAAGACTCAGAGGGGATAGGAAGGATCCTGATTGTACCACCCACCATGTCAAGTCATCTACCAGCTTGGTTCTAAGACTTCAATTTGACCTTATCCTATGGAACTCCAGGCTTATCTGCCTGCCTGATGGATTCCTCCCCAGATTAAGTGTTCCCTCCACCCACATTGTTGCTCTATGTTTGGACCCCTCCAGATAGGCCTGATGGAGGAGCCCTGATTGGAAAATCTCCCCTCCCCTTTCCTGTCTGAGAATAGAGCGTCTTAGGGTGCTCCCTTTGCAACTTGAGATGTCACTGTCTTTCTATTACAACGTCTTTTCCACTCTGCCTCTCCCTTTCTCTTGCTCTTCTCCAAACCCTGTCCTCTCCACCCCCACCTGCCATCCCTCTTCTAGATCGAGCCCCAGAACCGCTGAGATGAATCTCTGCAGCTTTGTGGTTCTGGGCTGTGTTCTTCGTAATTGAGTTGTGCTCCGTAGTCGTGATGGGGGAGGGTGGCGCTGGCTGCCAGTGGGTCCAGTCCTCCTTCTGCTAGCTTAGCCCCTTCCACTGTGATCCAGCAGAGAGGGTGAGGAGGAGAGAGCTGGGGATGCTTCCTCTTCCCCAGCCCTCCTTCTCCAGCTATCTGTCTCCCCCTCTCCCCCTCCCTGCTTCATCTCCAGCACAAATCACATGGTGACAGCCACATCCAACCTTTGGGGAAGGGTTTGTAAATGTGTCTTCCTTAGCTGTGATCTCCAAATTGTTCCTTTTATTGCATTTGTCACGGTGAAGATTAAAGTCCCTGGGTGGCCTGCACCACAAATCACGAAGCCTGCTCAGGGAGAGACTGCAGGTTGGGAACTGATGGAGGGGTCTGGGCCCTGCTACAGGGTGTGCATGCATGTGTATACTCACAAACACCCGATCCCATGTGTGATGAGGACTTGTACTTAGGAATGGAAAGATGTGCTGTTGATATTGTCCTTCTGAGTTGTTACCACCCTTTATAGCACAGTTTTTGACCTCTTCCTCCAGGCTGTCTTCCAGGATCTCCCTGCCCAATCTGTGGTTGGCATCACCATCTACATCTACATTGCTCTTTCCCATCTCTTCCATTGCGGGGAGGGAAAGTTGTGGTCACATCAGAGATATTTCAGGATATCCCTCTGGATCTCTGGTCACATTGATCTCTAGATCACATCCTGGATGTGCTCTGTCGCCCAGGATGGGGTGCAGTGGCACGATCTTGGCTCACTGCAGCCTCAACATCCTAGGCTCAAGTGATCCTTCTGCCTCAGCTCCCCCAAGTAGCTAGGACTAAAGGTGTGCACCACCATGCCCAGCTAAACATCCTGGCAGCACTCTGAATGGATCAAGGACAGTTTGGGCCCAGAGCTCCCAAGGGACTCACATCCAGGCCCCAGAAGAACAGCTGATCTTACCCTGTCCCAGCACCCCCATATCCTGACTTTCTTTCTTATCCTGGGACACAACTGGGTGCAGAGGGGGCAGAGCTGACATGGAGGAAACACCGCTGAGGAACCGAGAGGACAAAAGCTCCCTTGTACATGTGCACTGAAAACAGCCCCCTTATGAGGTGGGCTTCCTGCCTGTCCCTCATCCACATTCATAACATTCAAATTTATGCTGTAATCTCCACCGCTCCATATGTATGAGCCTTTGATGGGTGTCTGGGTTTATGGGATGCACCCGGCCCTCCGTTCCCTCACCCACCCACCGCCTCCAACCACTGCAAAGATGCTCGTACATAATTGACATCGGCAGATTCTTTCATTATACAAGATTTAGCATCTGCTCAGGGATCGCTTGCTCCTCACTCACTATAGATGACTTTTCCCCGTGTTTCCTATTATCAATTCAAATTAGCCCCATTTCCCCACCCGACCAGTACAGCGTTTACACTTGACAGTGAGGAAACAGCAAGGCTATAATGGGCTCCTCAATTATTTAGGCCCAGGTAGGCCAGGACCCAGAAAGCCTTGACAAGGGGATATGCTGGGGTGGGGTCCTTGTAGAGGGGAGGATAGGGTGGCAACTACTTTGTCCCTGTTTGGCCTTATAGCCCTCTACCCTCTCACTTTCCACCCTGGGACCCCTCCCTTCCCCGCCCACACACACATAGGTCTCTAAGGGGCAAGACAGTCCCTTCCTGCCCCCATCCTCAGCAGCAGCTCTCTCCCCCTCCATCCCGTATTTGCTCCACATGAGTACCCAATGGGCCACTGGCTAAACCAAAGAAGGGGTCATTAGCACCTGCCAGGCTACCCCTCCCCTGAAGACGTCCCTGTCTGAAGGTTCATCTCTCTCCATGAGGGTGTGAGGTGGTGCCCCAGGATTTCAGAGATCAGCAGAAGAGTCAGAAATCCAGCTGTAGAGCCCTAGGAAGAGAGAGATAAAGCAGGCCCAGATACAGAGAGACACACATGAGAGCCTGAGGGAGCCGAGAGTGTCGCCGCTGGGGTTTCAGGAGAAGGCACAGGCAAGAAGAAAGGCTTGGGCAAGGCCCCCTGTTAGACCACACGGACTGTGCAGAGCTGTAATTAGGTCAGTTCTGCCCACCGACTGCTGTGCTATTCCAGGCCTAGCCTCCTGTAATAGCTCTTGGGCCCAGTAGCTATTCAGGAATCAGGGGCTCTCCCGAGCTCTCTAAATGGCCTAAGTACAGGGGCAGAAGCTCCTGGTCAGCACCGAAGCCCTAATCCCTCCTTCCCATCAACCCTCCTTTCATCTGAAGCAGGGCCCCAGGCAGTCAGCTCAGCTCAGCAAAGCCCTATGCCCACTTCTGCATCCCACTCCTGTCCCTTTCCTCAGCTCGGATCAGGTTCCAAAGGCAGCGATGGGGAGGTGACAAGCAGGGGTCGGAGAGGCTCTGGGATTAGCAGTGTCTTTCCCATGCTCGGCTTCTTCAGAATCAAAGAATTCCTCCGTCTGATTGGATTTACCCTAAGTCACAGGCGTGTGGGACCTTCCTTCCCTCAGCAACAGCTGGAAACAGCCCTAAATATGATTAATTAACGCCATAAAAAGCCCTGGACACAATTAAGATTTATGTGTATGCGTGTGTGTGTGTATGGGCACGCATGTGTGCGTGTGTTGCAGGGGAGTGGGTTGTGGGGGGTACTTGAGTGGGGGGAGCACGGGTGGATTACCAACCACCTCCAGGGCCCTCGGGGGGAGTGGAATGACATGTCCTCAGAGACATTGCTTTGACATCCATACCAGGCAGGGGTCATTTTATCCAGCCTCCAGCTTTTGAGCAGATTAGCCTTTCTGTGTCCCAGGGGCAGGGGCTATTTTCTTTTCTCTCTTCTCTGGCCAGCAAGGGGAGTTGGGGGTGGTTCTGGGGCAGGTGCCTCATCTTTCCTCCACCACAGCAGAATATTCTCCCTCAAACCTCAATTCCTTTTGCTGGGTCACTCTAGGAATCAGGGACACATACACAGTCCCCAAACATAGCTGCACTGACAAAGCCCAAATGGGACATAAAATAGGAACCTCAGAGGAATCTGAAGAAATTAGCTGCCAGACAAACCTCCCGCCCTTGGAGACAGCTCAGTTTCATCCTCAAAGACTCATGTCTCCAAGACAAGACAGAGGTCCTTGGACTTTCTCCTCACCTCTAAGATGACAAAATCTTATTTGTTGGGCTGTCTACTGCCTCCTGGCCCACCCCCATGTGATTGGGTACTTGTTCTCTAATGTGGTGACATCCCAGCTTCAAAAAGACACTGGTGATGATCGACATTATTTATAATCATGGAAAGGAAAGGGACAGGAGCACAGAAAACGCCAGTGAATCATTCAGAAATCAGTTATCAGGATCTTTGCAAGAGTCTTGGATTTTAATTTATTTTCTTTTATTTATTGCATTTGATTGATCTACTTCTGTTTTGCTGAAATGACTAAGCCTAGGAAGAGGTTGCTTAGATTCTAGCCCTGATGGCCAAAGAGGAAATATACCAGAAAGAGCATGGAAAATCCCAGACTCTACATCCCCTCTTGGGATCCTTCTGGGGTCAATGGCCTGAGTACCTGGGGCTTCTGCTTTATGGCATGGTCCCCCAGGGAGGAACCCAGGAGGTCTTGAGGATGCCTAGGTATTCCCTGGGAGAGGAGCTTCACACATCCTGGTGGAGTTACTAACAAACATGGATTAAATCGCTGGCACTAGAGTTCAACTTCCTAATATCAAGGCTAAGTAGGGCCAAGGGAGTGTGTAGATTCTCTGTGCCACTTGTCTCCATGAAGAGGATCACCCTTGCCTGGAGGCAGGAGAATGGCAGAGATGAACTTTCAGTGACTTTTTCTAGGACCCTGAGATTTTAGGAGCTTTTGTGGAATTCCTGAATTTTTAGCTGATGACTGAGTAGAGGAGCTAAGTTCTACTCCAGGGCTCCAGAGTGAAAGGTGTGCCTTAAAGAGGGGAAAGGGGAATCAATTTTCCCCAGAAGCTCCAGTACAGGCTTGTTGTGAGGATCAAAAAAGCAGGAGGGTATGTCCGGGGGTCCCCAGATGCATGTGTGATGGTGCTACTACAGGGGTCAGCTGTTCAGAGCACCCCACCGCCACCATTTCCACTCACACCCTTTGGGTTCTATACAGTTCCACTCCTATCACCTCTCGGTCTTATGGCTAAGATCAAATGTAGTATGTTTTTACCAGCTTAACATCTGATATATCCTCTATCTGAGGACAATAAATTAAATGGGTTTTTGGAGCAGGGGGATAGAAAAGGAGCTTTCTCCATCCACTCCTATACATCAACCTGGTATTGCAGGACCTCCAGGAATGGTGCATCACCAGAGGGCAAGAGAGAGTTCCACTCCCAGAGAGAGGGGTGAGGGGATGAGACGGTGTGAGCAGCAGACTTGGTGCCAGTGAGCAAACAAGGAAGAGGAGGCAAGAGGTGGGAAGCTGGCAGGAGGTGGACAGGAAGGCAGGCTGCCTGGAGATGGGCCACTCCCTTGTGAGTGTCCTTGTGCTTTCTTTACAGACTCTCTACTCCTTTGGGGCGTGGTATTGGTATACTTGCAGATGGCTCTGCACATCCTTATGGGTCAGTGTATCTGCACGTGTGTTATCTCTCTACTCTGTGACAGTACTTGGTGACCATGTGGCTGAGGATACCTGTGTGAAGAACAAGAAACTAGGGGGTTGCCCAAAGAGCACTTGGGTGTTTGGTTTGATAGCACAGTGTTTAAAACAAACATGAAATTGAATACCTTTAGGAAAACGTGCTTCTCAGGTGCAGCCACAGACCCTGCCACTCTACTGCATTTCACTACTTGTGTCACTTTTATAATCTGCCTAGCACTCAAGTCTTGACTCTGTGATCTCTTGAAGAAAAGGAGACAGGCCTCTATTTGTCCATCAGTTGGTTTCTGAATCATTAACTTCCCTCAGAAATAATGGCTGGGGTCCAGCCACCAGCTTCTCTGGGACTGAAGGGTACTGGAAGCCACCTTTTTTTCTTCTGAGTCAAAAACATCTGTACAAGGGAAGTAAACAAGTCCCAACCTTCCACGAGAGAAATGTCCAAGATCATATAGTGATACTAGCCTCCAGGCTGCCTCCGTGGGACTCCAAAACCCCTATTTTGCACACTGTCTCTTCCTTCATCAAGTGGGTTTGAGCTGAGGCTGAGATATGAGAGCTAGAACGAGAACAAGCCCAGAGACCCTGAGGGACACACTTGTTTCCAACTGGTGTGTCCTGGACATGGGCCCCTGCCAGAGGATGGAAAGGGATTTGGCCTGACATGCTGTTGGGATGGCCCTTGGGTAGACTCCTTGCTCAGTCCATTGTGTAGCCTCTCAGGTAGGCAGAGCCCTCCTTCCTGCCCAGCATCATCATATCACCACCCTGCCCCATCCGCCATCTCCCTGGGAGAAAGGGAAGTTTGGAGGCCAAAAGGAGGGTCGATTCTATTTTGTTTTGGAAGCTTGGAAGAGTAGCTGGAAAACATGTGGGGCTTGGTTTGAGGCTGGGGACAGGGCTGGCTCTTAGTGCCTGCTTCATCCTTGCAATCAGTTTTCCAGAACTCTCAGTGGAGCTTATAGGGTCAGGCTCTACCACAGGGGACCCATACTAAGATCATATCTATCCTGGGATGCCCCCACATAGGCAGCAGCTTCTAAAACATGAATCTTGATATAAGCCTTTTACTTGACTTCTAAGAAACTTAGGATGGTGATGGGAATGTAAGAAAGGGTAACCTTTGTAAGGGAGCTGATCTTTTATAGCTGCTGTTTACTGAGTGTCATATTTTGAGGTTTTTTTTTTTTAGTTTTTTTGTCATTTATTTTGTGTCAGACGGTGAACTGAACCTTTTACTTACTTTATTTCATTAAATGTTTATAACCATCCGGTGAGGTAGGTGGTATTATCTCCTATTGCTCAGATAAGGAGATTGAGAATCTAAGATAAGGAGATTGAGAATCTAAGAGGTTAAAAACCAGTCCAAGACCACATAGCTATTAACTGGGGAATCTGGCTGTTTCCACTCAAGGGCACTACCTTCCTCAATCAATACAAAACCTGAGGTCAATGAGTAAGGTGGGGGTAGGGTAGAGTTACCAGATTTAGTAAATAAAAATACAGGATGCCCAATTAAATTTGAATTTCAGACAAACAACAAATAGTTAAGTATAAATACATCCCAAATAGTGTGTGGGATATACTTACACTAAAAATTTGTTGTCTGAAATTCAAATTTAATCAGGTGTCCTGTATTTTATCTGGCACTTCTTGATGGGAAGTGGGGTGAGGGCCTGGCCCAGCTCTGCCCCCGTTTCCTAAGAAGGTTCCTGAGAGGTACAGGCCTCAAGTACGGGATGGTCTGAGCTCAATCAGATTGTGCAGGCTGTGCTGAGAGCCCTTTTCTCCCTTCCTGAGTGTGGCTAGGAAGAGGCTGGGCTTGGAGTCTGGGCTACCCTGTCCAGCCTCCCAGGCTTTGTGCTGAGGACGTCAGAGATCACACCCATTTACCAATCAAAAGGGATTTTTCATCCCAGCACTAGGCTGCTCAACCACAAGTGGTGCACCAGCACAGACATTTGGCCGGGTGCGGTGGCTTACGCCTGTAATCCCAACACTTTGGGAGGCCTAGGCGGGCGGATCACCTGAGGTCAGGAGTTGGAGACTAGCCTGGCCAACATGGTGAAACCCCGTGTTTACTAAAAATACAAAATTAGCCGGGTGTGGTGGCGCACGCCTTTAATCTCAACTACTCTGGAGGCTGAGGCAGGAGAATCACTTGAACCCGGGAGGCGGAGGTTGCTGTGAGATGAGATCTACTGCATTACAGCCTGGGCAAAGAGTGAAACTCCATCTCAAAAAAAAAAAAAGCTTCAAGCTGTTGGCATGGGAAGAAATGAAACCTTCCTGGCATTCATTGTACGATTTAGCACTGAATTAGACCGTGCGGGTGAGGGTGGAGTCAATCCGGTCAAGGTTTAGTAAGGTCTAGCCCAGCCCTGCCTTTGGGGCACCAGCTTCTTCTATTTTCCCTTCCGGGGACTCTAACTCTGGGCGGGCCTGACGGGGGGGCAGATGGTAGGAGGGGCTCTTTCTGACCCCTAAATCCCCAAGCTCTCCAGCCCCCCGTTGCCCCACCCGCGTCAGGCCTCGGGCTGGGCTCAGGCCCCAGGCGCTGCCCCGGCTCCCACTCTGGTTCCTGGCCTCCGTCCTCCGCAGCTGAGCCCCGCTCGGCTCCACCCCAGGCTCCATCGCCTGCTCTATCGCTGGCTCCCGATCCGGCTCCCGTTCCCACTCCCGGCCCGGTGTGCTCAGCTTGCTCGGGGCGTCTCCCTACTGAAGAATTATGTTGCATAAAGCAGGCGCCACCATCTTGAACTGGCAGTGAACTTTGCTTTCTACATATAAATACAGATAGCAATCACACCCCAATCAGCGCAGAGGCTTCAGGGCATCATCTCAGCAACTCTAAGTTTCCCATTACGATAATGTGATTTTCACTCAGTCTATAATATCAACAGCCATGAATAAAGCAACTGGCTCTTTCTGTCTCTCTCTTCCCTCCCCCCTTTCTCTGCCTCTCTCCCACCCACCTCAGTGTTTCTTTTCCTCCACACCCTCCTCTTCTGTCTCTCTGCAACCCCTCCTGGTGATCTCTGAGTCTCTGAGCACCTCCGCCTTCCTCTCCCACTACCTCTTTCTCCCCCTCATCCTCTGGGACTCATATTCCCTAAATACTAATGGCAGGGATTTGCTGTGCCCCATGGCTCAGTTAAGTTCTGCTCCCCAGCTCTGCCATCATCTGCCTTTGCCTGAAGGTGAGAAACTGCGGAGTGGGGGTGGGGTGGCCAGCTAGGCTTTCCGGGAGGGTGAGGAGCAGGGAGGCGACTCTGCTCCTTCCCTTCTCTCTCCCTCTTTCCTTAGGTACCAGGAGGGCTCTCTGCTAGGATTCCCACCAAGAATGTCAAAGCCAGAGGCTTAGGGACCAAAGGACCCAGAAGGGAGATCTGAAAAATTCCTGCTTAGGGCCGGGTCCTGGAGGCTCTGATTTTTCTGAGTATTGAGGGACCTAAATTCAACCAGATTCCAAATGCCAGAAGATTGTGAGTAGATACAGCTGGTGAGAGGGTGCTCTGGAGACGCCTGCAGAAAAGAGAGGAAACTGGCCCAGCGTCCTAGGGACACTTCTGAGTACGGCTCGGTCCTGAGACTGAGGGCAGTCCAGACTGGAACTGCCTTTGCCAGGACATGTAAAGGCCCGCAGATCCTTGATCAAGGTGTCAGCCACTTTGTTGGAGCTCCTGGAAAGGGCTTCTCTTTCCTTCATGGACATTCTCCAGGTTGGTAGTGGTGCTGGCGGGGGAATTTTCTGTGCCTTTGGTCATTCATGTATCTATGCCCCCTGAGTTTGTATGCCAGTTCTTTTAAACTAGCATTGGGATCGTGGACAGTGCTCTTAACTTCTCTAAGCCTCAGTGTCCTCTTCTATAAAACGGGCATAATAATATACCTACTGAACAAAATAATGTATGTCACAGTGCTCAGCACATTGTTAAATGTTCAATAACTGTTAGCAATTATTACTATCAGCAATTATTGAATAATCATCTGCTATGTCTGTGACACAGGGCACCATGGAGGTTAGGAGCCTGGGGTTTGGAGACAGATGATCTGAGTTTGAATCCTGCTTAGCGCTTATTAGCTTTGTGGTCTTGGAAAAGTCACAGCCTCTCTGAGACTCAGTTTCCTCATCTGTAACAGGAATAATAATAGTCCCTACTTCATAGGGTTGTTGTGAGGGTTACTCAGGCACATCTGATGCTTGGCACGGTGTTGATATGTGACACGAGCTCTCGAATATTCCCAATTAAGGGTCAGTCACTGTGGATCCAGCCATGAGTAAGGCCAACACTGTCCTGGCTGTCCTGGGGACCACACTCTCTCTGTGGGTTATAGTCTGGGCCCCTGGCATTTTCTAAGGCAAGTGTCCACTAATGGCCTTGTCTTTTCACTCCTGTGGAGGATGAGGACTTGCTTCAATTTCCCTGGCTATAAGAACTGCAACCTTTTCAGTTGCCCTCCTTTCTGAGGTTGGAGCTAGGACTCCTGCCCAGCCCCTTTCCTGGATGAGGAGAGAAGGTGACCCTTGAATGTGCTCTCTTAGGCAGGGGAGACAAATTAGAATCACATCCCCATTTTGTCCATTTCTGTAGCTCTAAGTGTTTGGGGGTCAGTTTGCTTGCTTACTTTTAGTTTCTCTTGGTTTCTCTCTGAAGGCTCCTTTGGAGCCATTCCAAGCTGATTTCATGTGAAAGAGGAGAAAGAAGACTCTACTCACCTCAGCTGGGCCAGGAGGGGCCTCGGGAGTGTGGCAGTGAGAGCTCGCAGCTCTGGGGCCTAGAGAGCCAGTATCACTGAGGCGGACTCAGGGAGGAAGCTAGGGGTAGCATGGCTGGCAAGTGGCAGGTTTGGGTCTCTTCCCTAATACTTAGCCTCTCTCCCCTGGCTCCAGGAGGAAAGAAGCTACCCTTCAAAATCCAGAGCCATAAGCCAACATTTTTTTTTTTTTTTTAAGACAGATTCTCGCTCTGTCACCCAGCCTGGAGTACAGTGGTACGATCTCGGCTCACTGCAACCTCCACCTCCCAGGTTCAAGTGATTCTCCTGCCTCAGCTACACAAGGGACTACAGGCTTGTGCCACTATGTCCAGCTAATTTTTGTATTTTTAGTAGAGACCATGTTTCGCCATGTTGGCCGGGCTGGTCTCAAACTCCTGACCTCAGGTGATCCACCCGCCTGGGCCCCCAAAAATGCTGGGATTACAGGCATAAGCCACCGTACCCAGCCAACCAACACATTATTAACCAAGTGCTGTAGCTAAGGGAACTGAATCGCCTGTAAACTCATGACAGAATGCGGAGTCTGGTCTCCTCCCTATGCCTAACTCCACTGCTCACAGACAGGGTCCATGCCTTCCAGGTGATCATTGCCCAATATTGGGGGACAGGCATGAGAACATGGAAGTGAAGCAGAGTGAGAGACACTTATAGAGGTAACTACAGGCTGCAGCAGCGCAGAAAAAGAGTGGTCATTTCAGTCTGAAGAGCCAGGTGACACTTCATAGAGGAGATGGCGCTCCAGTTAACATAAATATGGGCAAAATGGGATGGGCAAAGAAAAGGAAAGGCATTCAAGCAGGGGGAATAGCATGTTCAAAAGCCTTGAGGTGTGGAACAGCCTGGCACATCTGGAGAACTCCACTGAAGTACAGAGGAGGGCATAGGGAGGGTACATTGGGAGAGAGGCCAGCAGAAGGAGAAAGAGAGTAAAGGGCTGTGCCAAGGAGTTAGGCTGTCACCCTGTGAGCTGGGGACCACTGAAGGGCTTTCACATGGAGTGATCTGCATTTCAGAAAAATAGCTCTGAGGATGATACAGAGAATGGGGGAAGGGTGCAACTGGAAACATTGGAGACCAGGAGACCAGGGAGGAGGTTTTTTTTTCCCCAGGCTGGAGTGCAATGGTAGGATCTCAGCTCACTGCAACTTCCGCCTCCTGGATTCAAGATATTCTCCTCTCTCAGCCTCCTGAGTAGCTGGAATTACAGGCGTCCACCACCAG
>NW_012101809.1:2466521-2467039 GCF_000951045.1 Mandrillus leucophaeus
AAAAAAAAAAAAAAAAAAAAGAGTTTAGTCAGGGTATGTGGATTTGAGGGTTACTAGCAGATAGATGGTAATTAAGGCCATGGGAAGGAGGTTGTTTACTTGGGAAAGACAAGTTTGAAGAGGCTTAAGAGTAGAGGTCTTAGGGAATGTCCACATTTAAAGGAGTGATTCTCAACCTTAGTAGCACATTTGGATGAAATGGGGAGCTTGAAAAACACCAGTGTTGGCAGGGGACAGTGGCTCACACCTGTAATCCCAGCACTTTGGGAGGCTGAGGCGGGTGGATCACGAGGTCAGGAGCTCGAGACCATCTTGGCTAACAGGGTGAAACCCCGTCTCTACTAAAAATACCAAAAAATTAGCCAGGTGTGGTGGCGGGCACTTATAGTCCCAGCTACTCGGGAGGCTGAGGCAAGGAGAATGGCTTGAACCTGGGAGGCAGAAGTTGCAGTGAGCCAAGATCTCACCACTGCATTCCAGCCTGGGCGACAGAGCAAGACCCTGCCTCAAAAAGAAAA
>NW_012101809.1:2467089-2467955 GCF_000951045.1 Mandrillus leucophaeus
CACGATCTTGGCTCACTGCAACCTCTGCCTCCTAGGTTCAAGTGATTCTCCTGCCTCAGCCTCCTGAGTAGCTGGGATTACAGGCATGCACCACCATGCCTGGCTAATTTTTGTATTTTTAGTAGAGACAGGGTTTCACCATGTTGGCCAGACTGGTCTCAAACTTCTGACCTCAGGTGATCCACCCCCCTTAGCCTCCCAAAGTGTTGGGATTACAGGTATAAGTCACCACACCCAGCCAAGGGAGACGGTTCTTACAACTGTGCAGGCAAGAGACATGGAGGACCCGAGTTATGGCAATGGTGGTGGGAACACCGAGGAGTGACAGACTAGATAAGGCCTCTGAAAGAATGGACAGGATTTTGTGCTTGATTGGATGTGGGAGCTGACTGAGGAGAAGACTCCTGGATGGCCACCAGGTTCTTGCCTTGGACGAACGGTGGGATGATGACAGAGATGGAGAATAGAAGTGGTGGAATAGATTTGGGGAGAGTGCAGAAATACTAAGATCTGATTGAGACACGTACTTTAAGAGTCTGGGGTATATCTCAATAAAGATATCCAGGAGATTAAGAGAATTGAAGAACTTTATCTCCGTACACCTGAAGTCTAGTAGGGAGTTGGAAATACATGTGTGGCATTCAAAAGAGTTTTGGGCTGGGTGCAGTGGCTCATGCCTGTAATCCCAACACTTTGGGAGACCAAGGCGAGTGGATCACTTGAAGTCAGGAGCTCAAGACTAGCCTGGCCAACATAGTGAAACTCTGTCTCTATTAAAAATACAAAAAAAAATTAGCCCAGTGTGGTGGTGCGTGCCTGTAGTTCCAGCTACTGGGGAAGCTGAGGCAGGAGAATTGCTTGAATCC
>NW_012101809.1:2470480-2471460 GCF_000951045.1 Mandrillus leucophaeus
TGTACTCCAGCCTGGGTGACAGCGCGAGACTCCGTCTAAATAAATAAATAAGCCCTTCAGGTGATTCTAACATGGCATTGGGGTTGAGAATCAAAGACTTGCAGGGAAGCAGGGCACGGTGGCTCATGCCTATAATCCCAACACTTTGGGAAGCCAAGGCGGGCAGATCACTTGAGCCCAGGAGACCAGCCTGGGCAACATGGTGAAACTCCATCTCTACCAAATATACAAAAAAAAGAAAAAAGAAAGAAAGAAAAAACTTAGCCAGGTGTGGTGCCACATGCCTGTAGTTCCAGCTACTGGGGAGGCTGAGATGTGAGAATCGCTTGAACCTGGGAGGCAGAAGTTGCAGTGAGCCAAGATCTCACCACTGCATTCCAGCCTGGGCGACAGAGCAAGACCCTGCCTCAAAAAGAAAAAACGAAAAGAAAAGAAAAAGACTTGGAGGGAGGGCAGAGGACCTAGGCTAGCAAAGAAAACTGAGAAGGAATGTTCAGGAAGATAGGAAGAAAAACAGGAAAGAGGGGTGTTGTAGAGTAAAGAGAGGACAGTTTCAAGAAGAGAGAGTTCAAAAGCATCAAATGATGGAGAATAATAGTAGTTAACACCTACCCAATACTTATCCTGGCTTTACGTGAATTCACTGAGTCTTCCTGAGACCCTGAGGCAGGTGTTATTATCGTTGCCATTTTGAACATAATAAAACTGAGGCACAGGGATGCTAAGTACTTGCCCTAACTCATACAACTAGTAAGCAGAAACCAGGCTTCCAGCCCAGGCAGGCCACTACCAAATGTGTGCTACACCACCTCTCTTGCAGAGGGCCAAGTGACATGCACACTGTTCATGAGTTTTAGCAGTTAGGTGGTCAGTGTAGCCTTCCAATGGCCCAGCTCTCTTCTCCTTTCTCCTCTCCTCTCCTCTCCTCCCTCCCCCGCTTCCTTCCTTCCTTCTTTCCTTCCTTCCTTCCTTCCTTCCTT
>NW_012101809.1:2475715-2479569 GCF_000951045.1 Mandrillus leucophaeus
GTGTGTGTGTGTGTGTGTGTGTGTGTTTAAATGATTGTTAAAGTGCAGCATCCTTTGAGTCCGCCTGTCAGCCTATCAGAAACGTCATCTACAACCTTCACTGTTTGCAGTTTAATCTCCCCTGCCTCCCCGTGGGCCCTGTTCTGACATTTTAAACCCCATAAATGACAGTAGTGCTCTAAGCCATTTTGAAAAAAGCCAAGCATTTGGAAAAAAACATACATAGAGACATCCCCCTAAATTCCCCTTTCTCTGAACACATGCTCACTCATGCTCATAAGTCGAATCGCACACACGTTCACACCCCTGCACTGGCCAATTTGAGAGAAGTCACAGATACCGGTGCTAGCCAACAAAGTGCACATGTGATGGCAGGACACAGATGCTTGGAAGCATGGCTGTGTTTCTGGCCCATGCATAAACTTCAGTGGACACACAGCAGGGACACCTTTCTTCTCTCATTCTCAAGTTCCAACCATTCTTCTGCTCCTTGGCTTTGAAAGGGAAGGAAAGAATCCAGCATCCCTGGAAGGCTGTCACGGGGAGCTGTTTCCTGTAATTTGGACTTAGAAACCAATAGGAGCTGGGCACGGTGGCTCATGCCCGTAATCCCAGCACTTTGGGAGGCGGAAGTGGGTGGATCATTTGAGGTCAGGAGTTTGAGACCAGCCTGACCAAGATGGTGAAACCCCGTCTCCACTAAAAATACAAAAATTAGCCAGGAGGTAGTGGTGCGCACCTGTATGCGCACCTGTAATCCCAGCTACTCAGGAGGCTGAGGCAGGAGAATTGCTTGAGCCTGGGAGGTGCAGGTTGCGGTGAGCCGAGATTGTGCCACTGTACTCCAGTCTGGGCAGCAGAGTGAGAAGACCCTGTCTCAAAACAAAAAAAAAAAAAGAAAGAAAGAAAAAAGAAAAAAAGAAACCAATGGGGTGACAAGGGAGCTTGAAGAGCCCCAAATCTTGGGGTTTAGTGCCAAGAAAGAATGTACATTAACAGGATCAAGGTTCTCAACCCTTGGAAAGCCCATGAGTAGAAGGGATAACATGCAAGTTGCACCCCACCTACCAAACCAGTGAGCTCTCAACGTTTGGAGACCCAGAATGAAAGAAGAAAATTCAGAGATACGTAGTCACAGGATGAACATGTGAGTGTAGAAGAAGGTGGTATAAGATGTTAATTGTGAGCTCTGTAAGAACAGGGCTCTCCCAACTCCTGGATGTATCCCTGGAGTCTGGCACAGGGTCTACAACATAGCAAAGGCTTACAAGTACTTGCTGAATGAATGACAAAGAATCTGAAGCTCTTGATGGCAGGGCTGGTTCCTGTGGCTCTCCCTCCCACCACCTCAAGTCATCATGTACTTTAAGGAACTTGTTTCCAAGGCAACCAATTAGAGTCGGAAAGTGAGGGCTGTGACGTCAGGCAAGGATAGGGGGTGGGTGGATAAACTGCCATCCCCCGTATCCCTAGCTCCCAGCTCAGTCTCTGCAGCCTTGAAGGGAACACTTCTGAAAAGAGGAAAAGACACAGGGCATTGCCCTCCTGAGAGTACACTTCTGGGTCAGGGCCCAGGAATAGGGACTGTGTTGGAGATCTGATTCATCTGGCAGTGCCCCTACCTGCCACCCTATTCCAAACTGCTGACAAGCCTGTGGGTCCAGCGGTGAGACAGTGTAGGCACACTAGAAGGGTAACAGTAGTTGGGGACCACTGCCCATGCTCCTCACTATCGCCTAGGAGGGAGAGATCTTAGGCTCTCGTTATTTGGGGGACCTGTAAACAAGGCCCAGAATGAAGGAAGTCTTGGATCAAAGAGGAGGAGATGCTGCTCTCAGGCCTCACTTGAGACCTTTCTGTCTGCCCCTTGGAAAGGATGTATGTTTTGGTTTATGAGAGGAAAGTATACACTTTAAATAAGAGTGGGAAGCCAACAAAGAATGCATTTGGAGAGTGTAGCAGAGACAATCCAATGGGTGGTAGCTCACAGATTCTTTCTTGTAGCAGAGAATGAGATGTGGGTAACAAAACTGCAGCAATTCGAACCCCTAGATCCTTGAGATCATGTTAGGCTTCCCAAGGGAAAAGTCTGGCCAATTTGGGAAGGTCATTCTAATCAGAAGATAAAAAGCAGAATGCAAAGGACCTTGTCCTTAGGGTACAATGAGAATACTAGGCATTCACTTGTTGAACTTCCTGGCCAAACTATGATAAGCCCCCACACCAGCTGGGTAGGCCCTGCTCTGAAGATGATGAAAATGATGATGCTGACAATGATAAATAGCTGCAGCTATATTTTTCATGGCACTGTACTTTACCAAATACCTTTATCATTGTGGTAGCCCTGTTGATAAGTAGGGCAGGAATTGTCCCCAGGTGTGGTTCTGGAAGCAGACTCGGAGATGGCAAGTACTGTGCAGGAGCTTCACTGGAGAGTGCTCTGGGAAGGTGCTAGAAGTGCAGGACTGGGCAAGGGAGAAGTGGGGTTGTGCTGCAGTCTCAAAAAAGGCCTTGACTGACCACAGGGGGCTCTGAAGCTGGCTGGCCCTTCAGAACCGTCCTGAGTTGGAGAGAGGCAACTGGGCCTTCACATACCCCTGGTGACCAGTCACTGGATGCAAGCTGCCCCAGAAAAAGGACACGATCTCAGGTGGGGTAGCACTCTTCAGCAGAGGCAAATCCAAGGAAGGCTGACAGGCAAGGGTGGCAGCTGAGGGGACCATCCTTCAGTATGGAAGGGGAATACGGCGTGACACCATGGCACCCACTATAGCAATTACCACTCTCATATTGGAGGTGAGAAAACTGAAGTTCAGAGAGATGTAATGATCTGCCATATCATACAGCTATTACACTGGCAAGGTTAGAGTGTGGCTGTAGCAACAAGAAGGGCTTTCAGTGTAAAACTCCTTCAGTATAAACACAGGAGTCAGCTGCTGAGGAAACGCCCTCTCCCTGAGCTTCATGCAGGACAGGCAGTTGGAGCTGAGGGTGCCCTGAGTGAGGGGATGGGAGAAGGACCTCAGAGTGCTTTCCCCCAGACAGAAGAGTCAGGGTGCAGAGACCCTGTGCCAGGCCTCCAGAGGGCCTGCTGAGCTCTGCTGAGGTCCAGGGAGCCTCCTCCCCCACTGGAAAGTGGAGACTGTGACCTTAATCCTTCCCATCACAGAGGCCACAGTGCTGGCTGCTCCAGGCCATGGGAGAAGCTTTCCTGACAGATGTGTTGGATTGACCAAAAGACCAATAGGAGCTTTGCGGAGATTATGCTGTCTGCTCGATACTTGGCCTCTAAGCCTCAAGAAATGGAAGCTCAGAGGGCCTCCTTGGTGGCTTCTAGAAAGGGCCAGAGCTTCAACCATTGCTGGGCTCAGGGGCCCAGCAATGGTCAGCTTCTCTGGCCAGCCCCTGGCTGCTTCCAAAAGGCCTGGCAGAAGGCATTTGCCGAGGGGTCAGCAGAGGTGAGGGAGGGAGTGGACAAGGTGACAGAAGGCGAGAGTCAGTGAGACAGAGGCCAAGGAACAGGAGGGGCCTGACCCCCTCAGGACCAGCCACCGCCACAGAAACTGACCTGGGGGAGAGAGGCTCTTGTCTCCTTGTCTGGGCTTGTTTTCAGGATGCTGGGGCCAGGCATCTGGGTCTATGAAGGATTTGGAAAGTCACTGAAGAGCAGGGTGTGTGTGTGTGTGTGTGTGTGTGTGTGTGTGTGTGTGTGTGTGTGTGTGTGTGTGATGGGGCTGGGGTGGAGGCGGTGCTGCCATCAGATGTGTGTGGGGAATGGAGTGAAGGGAATCCGCCTGCCTCTACTGCCTTCACACTGGAACCATTGGGTCCACAGCACAGGCTAGGAGCGACCG
>NW_012101809.1:2480879-2483853 GCF_000951045.1 Mandrillus leucophaeus
CCTCTCAGTCTAGGTCCCTAAGGCAGCTTTCTTCACCTCCCTGGCCTTCTCCTGGTGACTGGGCTAAGTGGAACTGGTTCTCCTCCCTTGCTCTTGGAGAGACAACAAAGTCCACCCTTAGGAGGTGGCCACAAGTGAGCCTGCATTCATCAGCCTGAGTGAGCAAGCACCCTTTGAAGTCTCCAGAGTCTAGGAGGGTGGGGAGTTGGGAGGGGGGTGCAGAGGGAAAAGGATCTGATCCTCCTGGGAAGTTAAGTCTCCTGAGAAGTGATGCAGGGAGACTTTGAGGAGGAAAGAGACTGGAATCCACATTCACAGTAGAGGTAATGTGAGTGTGGCCTCCAGGCCCCGGAGCAGTGGTTCTCAACCAGCCTGCCTGTTAGAATTAAGGAGAGAGGAGTGTTAAAAATACACCAAAAGTGCCACCTCCAGAATAATTGGATCAGAATCTCTGGGAGTGGAGCCCAGGCACTGATGGTTTTTAAAAGTTCCCCAGCTGATTCTAATGTGTAGCCAGTGCTGAGAACAGCAGCCTGGAGAAAAAAGCTCTGAATAAGTATAAAAAGACCCCAGTTCTACACTCCAGCTTTGTCACTTCCTAGCTGGGTGGTCTTGGGCAACCCATCAGACGTCTTTGAGCCTCTCTTACTCATTTCTGTAAAATGGGCATAGTAATGTCCACCATACTTACCTTAAACAAATTATTCTGATGCTGAGGTAGACTTGGATGTGATGTATTTTGTTAATTATGAGGGTACTATGTGAAAGTAAGGTGGAATTAACTCATACAGACAAAAGGACAAATAAGCACATGTGTTCATTTTGCACAGGTAGATGCACTTGAGTGAGTACACACACACCTCACACAGAGAGCTGCTGGTTGGATTTTGAAAGCAGAACTGTGGCTTTCTAGTCATGGTCCTTTATGTTTTTAGCCTTCAGAATATGCCATTAAAATATGGAAAGATGGTGTGTGTGTGTGTGTGTGTGTGTGTGTGTTTAAATGATTGTTAAAGTGCAGCATCCTTTGAGTCCGCCTGTCAGCCTATCAGAAACGTCATCTACAACCTTCACTGTTTGCAGTTTAATCTCCCCTGCCTCCCCGTGGGCCCTGTTCTGACATTTTAAACCCCATAAATGACAGTAGTGCTCTAAGCCATTTTGAAAAAAGCCAAGCATTTGGAAAAAAACATACATAGAGACATCCCCCTAAATTCCCCTTTCTCTGAACACATGCTCACTCATGCTCATAAGTCGAATCGCACACACGTTCACACCCCTGCACTGGCCAATTTGAGAGAAGTCACAGATACCGGTGCTAGCCAACAAAGTGCACATGTGATGGCAGGACACAGATGCTTGGAAGCATGGCTGTGTTTCTGGCCCATGCATAAACTTCAGTGGACACACAGCAGGGACACCTTTCTTCTCTCATTCTCAAGTTCCAACCATTCTTCTGCTCCTTGGCTTTGAAAGGGAAGGAAAGAATCCAGCATCCCTGGAAGGCTGTCACGGGGAGCTGTTTCCTGTAATTTGGACTTAGAAACCAATAGGAGCTGGGCACGGTGGCTCATGCCCGTAATCCCAGCACTTTGGGAGGCGGAAGTGGGTGGATCATTTGAGGTCAGGAGTTTGAGACCAGCCTGACCAAGATGGTGAAACCCCGTCTCCACTAAAAATACAAAAATTAGCCAGGAGGTAGTGGTGCGCACCTGTATGCGCACCTGTAATCCCAGCTACTCAGGAGGCTGAGGCAGGAGAATTGCTTGAGCCTGGGAGGTGCAGGTTGCGGTGAGCCGAGATTGTGCCACTGTACTCCAGTCTGGGCAGCAGAGTGAGAAGACCCTGTCTCAAAACAAAAAAAAAAAAAGAAAGAAAGAAAAAAGAAAAAAAGAAACCAATGGGGTGACAAGGGAGCTTGAAGAGCCCCAAATCTTGGGGTTTAGTGCCAAGAAAGAATGTACATTAACAGGATCAAGGTTCTCAACCCTTGGAAAGCCCATGAGTAGAAGGGATAACATGCAAGTTGCACCCCACCTACCAAACCAGTGAGCTCTCAACGTTTGGAGACCCAGAATGAAAGAAGAAAATTCAGAGATACGTAGTCACAGGATGAACATGTGAGTGTAGAAGAAGGTGGTATAAGATGTTAATTGTGAGCTCTGTAAGAACAGGGCTCTCCCAACTCCTGGATGTATCCCTGGAGTCTGGCACAGGGTCTACAACATAGCAAAGGCTTACAAGTACTTGCTGAATGAATGACAAAGAATCTGAAGCTCTTGATGGCAGGGCTGGTTCCTGTGGCTCTCCCTCCCACCACCTCAAGTCATCATGTACTTTAAGGAACTTGTTTCCAAGGCAACCAATTAGAGTCGGAAAGTGAGGGCTGTGACGTCAGGCAAGGATAGGGGGTGGGTGGATAAACTGCCATCCCCCGTATCCCTAGCTCCCAGCTCAGTCTCTGCAGCCTTGAAGGGAACACTTCTGAAAAGAGGAAAAGACACAGGGCATTGCCCTCCTGAGAGTACACTTCTGGGTCAGGGCCCAGGAATAGGGACTGTGTTGGAGATCTGATTCATCTGGCAGTGCCCCTACCTGCCACCCTATTCCAAACTGCTGACAAGCCTGTGGGTCCAGCGGTGAGACAGTGTAGGCACACTAGAAGGGTAACAGTAGTTGGGGACCACTGCCCATGCTCCTCACTATCGCCTAGGAGGGAGAGATCTTAGGCTCTCGTTATTTGGGGGACCTGTAAACAAGGCCCAGAATGAAGGAAGTCTTGGATCAAAGAGGAGGAGATGCTGCTCTCAGGCCTCACTTGAGACCTTTCTGTCTGCCCCTTGGAAAGGATGTATGTTTTGGTTTATGAGAGGAAAGTATACACTTTAAATAAGAGTGGGAAGCCAACAAAGAATGCATTTGGAGAGTGTAGCAGAGACAATCCAATGGGTGGTAGCTCACAGATTCTTTCTTG
>NW_012101809.1:2486708-2495938 GCF_000951045.1 Mandrillus leucophaeus
GCTGGAGTGCAATGGCACGATCTTGGCTCACTGCAACCTCCGCCTCCCGGGTTCAAGTGATTCTCCTGTCTCAGCCTCCTGAGTAGCTGGGATTACAGACATGTGCCACCATGCCCGGCTAATTTTGTATTTTTAGTAGAGACGGGGTTTCTCCATGTTGGTCAGGCTGGTCTCGAGCTCCCGACCTCAGGTGATCGGCCCGCCTTAGCCTCCCAAAGTGCTGGGATTACAGGCATAAGCCACCGTGCCCGGCCCCTGCTCTTTTTATTCTCAACTCTTGCTGACTAGGAGGTGAGAAAGGAAGCCTGAGCTGTCACAAGGAAAGGACCCAGACATGCAAGAGGCAAAGGAACAGGAACATCAGAGCTCTGGAGTCTCTCTGCAGGGAGAGTCACAGGAATAGACCAGCCCCTGCTCACAGGAACACAGGGTCCTTCTTGCCCTTTTCTGGGGCAAAAGAGTGAGTGGCCACAGCCTCTGTCCTGGAGACCCCTATCAGAAAGGGATTGCTTTGGGTGGTGTTTTTTTCACTCTGCTACCTTCCTCCCCACCCCACCCCATTTCCCTTCATGACCTTGTGACTCCATTAGGTCTCCTTTCTTCTTGCTTCAAGAAAAAGCCAGGCGGGGAGGGCTGGGGACCAGGGAGGGAGGCAAGGCGGGCAGAGAGGCTGAGCCAATTGCAGCGTCTGCAAGGTGCAAAGCAATCAGCGGAGCCGCTGGTGAGCGGGGTCACTCAGTAGTGTGCACATCAGGGTGAAATCCTTTCAGCTCTTCGCCAAACCCCTAGTGAAAGACAATCAGGCTCGCTGTCACCGAGCTAATTCTGTCTATATAAAAGCAGTAATGAAATTCACGGCAGGATTACCCTCTCCATCCAATGGGCCAGCGTCGTGGTGACATATCTCTCTTATTGCCCGAATGTAACACACCATCTAATTTACGTCGTGTAGCGAGCAGGAATGAAATGTTCATAAAGAATTGCTGCATCTCGTCACCTTAACTGCGGCCCGGGGCTCTGAGGCATCTGTCAGGGAGAGGAGCAGGAGGAGGGAGGGCAGGCGGGGCTCAGGGAGTAGCAGCCGGGGGCAGGGGTTTCTGTGGGGTTGTTGTTTCTTAATAGGGTGAAGTGGAGGCAGAGGGAGGTAGGGGCTGGGCGGGGGTCAGGAAGAGAGAGGGTGAGGGGAGGGGCGCAGAGCACTTTGGGGAGGTGAGGATGAATAAGGGTAGGTTGAAGTGGTCTGGAGGGAATGTTTGGAAGTCTGCGGGTTTGGGTGAGTTTGGGAGGATAAATATGAGTGCCTAAGTGTCCAGGGGTTGGTTGAGGAAATGACCCTCTGGGTGCATCCCAGTTACTGCAGGGCCCCTGACCATCTATCTCTTCCATCCTCTGCAAGTGGAAACCCAGCCACCTGTGAAGACTATCAGAACAAAACTCTCCAGTGAACAAGAAAGAAGCCCTTTTATAAAAGTGAATAAGGAGCAGACAGACACGAGGAGCAAGTTTCATAAACCTAGGAGTTCTCCATGGCTACTCCCCCACCCTCAGCAATTGCAGGACCCAACTGGCCATCTGCAAGCCCTTTCAACGCCACTCAAAAATGTTCTTCTCTTCCACTCTTTCCTCTCCACCCATCAGCACCCTGCCCCCAAACCCAGTCCAAAGTCATTGCCATCTGTTGCCTAGATACCTCAGTACCCTCCTCACCGATCTCTCCATGAGCCCTCCTGTCCCCTCTGGCCTCTCTTGCTTCCTCAACTCAGCCAGGTAGTGATCATGTCATCATTACCTCTCTCAACTTAAAACCCTGCAATGGTGCCCCCTTGCTCTTAGGGGATACCATTGCAGGGTGTCCCCTAAGACCCTACCTCTCCAGCTTCTTTGTCCCACGCTCCCAGTCACAACTGTGCTCCAGCCGTATTGGTCTTTTCCCGTAGTCTGAATAAGGTGCCGTGTTCTAAGAAGCCATGGGGGCTGTGCACGTGCCTTTCCTTCTCGTTAGAAGACTCTCCTTGGCAGCGGCAGCATCACCAGACCCCGTCCAGCATGGTCTTAACTTCTACTCCCACTTCAGATGCCAGCTGAAGCCCTGCATCTCAGGGGAAGCCTTCTGTGACTACTCACTCGCGTAGCTCTCTCCTCTTTTATACACTTCTTTGGCATCATTTACTTCTTTTGGTAACTGTTTCTTTATAGCCTGGATTCTCCCACTGGACTCTGCACTCCATGAGGGGAGGGACCATACTTGTTTTACTCACCATTATATCCCCAGCCCCTGGCACAGTACCTGGGGACATTCTAGGTGCTAAATAAATACTTGTTGATGCCATGTGGAAGCAGCTGATGGAAAAAAATATGTTGAATGAACAAATAAGGGGCATGCACAACCATTACAAGGTGAGAACCAACCAACCTCCCTCCCTCCCTCCCTCCCTTCCTTCCTTCCTTCCTTCCTTCCCTCCTTCCTTCCACAAACATCTACTGAATGCCTTCTGAGTGCCAGGCACTGTCGGAGGCACTGTGGCCGCAGTGCTAAACAAGTGAAGACACAGTCCCTGCCCACGAGGAGCTCATGAGGGGAGGGAGAAAGACAGCCATGGGGCTAAACCTGTCCTGTGCTGCCTTACTCCAGAGAAGAGCCACATCCTTGCCCACTGGCACAGTCACCTACAAAATGTGGCTGATTCTCTGGGGCCGTAGAGAATTCTCCTTGAACTTCCCCAATACATAGCTTAGCTACTTGTGGGGTAAAAATACCAATAGATAAAAGAAACTTTATTGAAGAGTGATAACTAGATTTCTCTTCCTAGTGATAATAATAGCAAGAAGCATTTAGTGAGTATCTGCTATGTGCTGAACACCTCATCTCATGTCATTCTCACAACAACTGTGACATCTAGTATATTATTTTTGTTTTAGCGATGAGGAAACTGAAGCTGAGTTTAAAGAGTTTGCCACCCAAAAGGTCACACCTGGCATACAATGGATGCTTGTTAAATATTTATTGAGTGAATGAATGAATGAGAAGCTAATAAGCCAGGACTGAAACCTAGATTTCTGGCTCCAAAGCCCTTGTCTCTTTCTACTCTTTATTCCAAGCAGTTAGTTTTGAACTCTCAGAGTCAGTATTAGAAAAATAATCTGATGTTGGGCTCTGGATCTGTGCTTTCTCTGATCTGGGATCCACAGCCTTCCCACAGCTGCACATGGCACCTTAGACACCAGGCCTGGCCAGGGCAGGAAGTTTAGGTCTAGAGAAGACCAGATCTTAAGCCCTCTGGAAGATGTCCATAAGATGAACCCTTCCCCATCCTGCCCAGTCTTCCTTCAATACCCCAAACTTGGGTTAACTTATCAAAAGGACTGAGCCAAGACACTTGTCTGAGAGATGGAACATCACTCCTGCATGGGTAGAATCAACCCATGTCCCTTGTACCCAAGCTATGTGACCGTTTCTCATTAACTCAGAGATGTTTACTCACCAGACGATACATAGTTGTGTGTGCATGTTGTGTAGACATGTATGTATACATATGTGTTAGTGAATCCATCCTTTCATTAGTTCTCCTGTAGTTCAGTGGTATCTACTATCTGTGTATGCAGATCCCACGTCTGCACCCTGAGGTTCCCTCTCCACAGACATCTGTGGACAGGTGTTCCTGGACCTGTCTTTTCCATACCTGGAAATTCCATACCTGGAAATGCCTCGCTTGTATCCTCCACTTCTAGAAACTGAATGTGACCTTCTAGCTAATGCTTACGGGCCATAGAGTGGGATACATTGCTATTTGCTTCCTCTTATTTTGAGGAAAGTTCTACACCCTGGCAGTGGTTAACTTTTTTTTTTTTAATCAAAATGCTAATGCATAGATATATCATCAAAGAAATAATATATGCCTGGCACACAGTAACCTCTCAATTCACGTTAGCTATTAACATTATTATAGCTCATTTGTCCTCCCTGACCAGAGGGCATCCCTTCTTCTATCATAGCCCTGCTATGTCTGAAAGTACAACTACCCATAGTTACACCTGCCGGGGAGCTGTGTGAGGCTTGGTGCGCTTGTAAAGGTCTCCTCTGGTTAGATTGCTCCCAGCCATTGTCATCCATATCTCTCAGCAGGATGAAAATCTCACACATCCCTGGCAGGCAGGACTCGCTCGTATTTTTTAAAGTCTCTAGAAAATAATTCTCAGGGGTTTCTGTAGACATTACATCCAAAACCTTAAATTTCTAAGACACAAATTGTTTCCTAAACTCATCCGTCTGCAGCTGACATTTTTTTCTAGGCAAGACCTGAGACCAGACACACTGGCCAATGCCTACCAGAGAAGTATAGTTTTAGTCATGACACTTTGATATGGTTTGACTGTGTCCTCATTCAAATCTCAACTTGATTTATATCTCCCAGAATTCCTACATGTTGTGGGAGGGACCCAGGGGGAGATAATTGCATCACGGGGCCAGTCTTTCCCATACTATTCTCGTGATAGTGAATAAGCCTCACGAGATCTGATGGGTTTATCAGGGATTTCTGTTTTTGCTTCCTCCTCATTTTCTCTTGCTACCACCATGTAAGAAGTGCCTTTTGCCTTTACAATAATTCCCCCAGCCATGTGGAACTGTAAGTCCAATTAAACCTCCTTTTCTTCCCAGTCTCAGGTATGTCTTTATCAGCAGCATGAAAACGGACTAATATAGTATATTGATACCAGTAGAATGGGGCATTGCTGAAAAGATACCCAAAAATGTGGAAGCAACTTTGGAACTGGGTATCAGGCAGCGGTTGGAAGAGTTTGGAGGGCTCAGAAGAAGACAGGAAAATGTGGGAAAGTTTGGAACCTCCTAGAGACTTGTTGAATGGGTTTGACAAAAATTCTGATAGTGATATGAACAATAAGGTCCAGTCTGATGTGGTCTCAGGTGGAGATGAGGAACTTGTTGGGAACTGGAGCAAAGGTACTCTTGTTGTGTTTTATCAAAGAGACTAGTGGCATTTTGCCCCTGCCCTGGAGATTTGTAGAACTTTGAACTTGAGAAAGATGATTTAGGGTAGCTGGCAAAAGAAATTTCTAAGCAGCAAAGCATTCAAAAGGTGACTTGGGTGCTGTTAAAAGCATTCCATTTTAAAAGGGAAATGGAGCATAAAAGTTCAGAAAATTTGCAGCATGATGATGCAGTAGAAAAGAAAAACCCATTTTCTGGGGAGAAACTCAAGCCAGCTGCACACATCTGCATAAGTAGCAAGGAACCTAATGTTAATCCTCACGAGAAAAATATCTCCAGGCAATGTCAGAGACTTTCATGGCAGCCCCTCCCATCACAGGCTAGGAGGCCCAGGGGGAAAAAGTGATTTTGTGGTCTGGGCTATGTGTAGACTAGGGACTTGTGTCCCGTCTGCTCCAGCCATGGCTCAAAGGGGCCAATGTACAGCTTAGGCTATGGCTTCAGAGGGTGGCAACCCCAAGCCTTGGCAACTTCCACGTGGTGTTGAGCCTGTGGGTGCACAGAAGTCAAGAATTTGAGAACCTCTGCCTAGATTTCAGAAGATGTATGGAGATGCCTGGATGCCCAGGCAAAAGTTTGCTGCAGGGGTGGGGCCCTCATGGAAAACGTCTGCTAAGGCAGTGCAGAAGGGTTGGAGCCCTTCTGGGGCACTGCCTAGTGGAGCTGTGAGAAGAGGACCACCATCTTCCAGACCCCAGAATGGTAAGATCCACCAACAACTTGCACTGTGCTCCCAGAAAAGCCACAGACACTCAATGCCAGCCTATGAAAGCAGCTGGAAGAGAGGCTGTACCCTGCAAAGCTACAGGGGTGGAGCTGCCCAAGACCTTGGGAACCCACCTTGTACATCAGCGTGGATGTGAGACCTGGAGTCAAAGGAGATCATTTTGGAGCTTTAAAATTTGACTGCCCTGCTGGATTTTGGACTTGCATGGGCCCTGTAACCCCTTCGTTTTGGCCAATTTATCCCATGTGGAATGGCTATATTTACCCAATACCTGCACCCCCATTGTATCTAGGAAGTAACTAGCTTGCTTTTGATTTTACAGGCTCATAGGCAGAAGGGACATGCCTTATCTCAGATGAGACTTTGGACTGTGGACTTTTGGGTTAATACTGAAATGAGTTAAGACTTTGGGGGACTGTTGGGAAGGCATGATTGAATTTGAAATGTAAGGACATGAAATTTGGAGGGGCTGGGGCAGAATGATATGGTTTGTCTGTGTCCCCATTCAAATCTCAACTTGAATTGTATCTCCCAGGATTCCCATGTGCTGTGGGAGGGACCCATGGGGAGGTAATTGAATCATGGGGGCCAGTCTTTCTTGTGCTATTCTCGTGATAGTGAATAAGTCTCATGAGATCTGATGGGCTTATCAGGGGTTTTCACTTTTGCTTCCTCCTCATTTTCTTGCTGCCACCATGTAAGAAGTGCTTTTTTTTTTTTTTTGAGACGGAGTCTTGCTCTGTTGCCCAGGCTGGAGTGCAGTGGCCAGATCTCAGCTCACTGCAAGCTCTGCCTCCCGGGTTCATGCCATTCTCTTGCCTCAGCCTCCTGAGTAGCTGGGACTACAGGTGCCCGCCACCTCGCCCAGCTAGTTTTTTGTACTTTTTAGTAGAGACGGGGTTTCACCATGTTAGCCAGGATGGTCTCGATCTCCTGACCTCGTGATCCACCCATCTCGGCCTCCCAAAGTGCTGGGATTAAGGCTTGAGCCACTGCGCCCGGCCAAGAAGTGCCTTTCATCTCCTGCCATGATTCTGAGGCCTCCCAAGCCATATAGAACTGGAAGTCCAATTAAGCCTCTTTTTCTTCCCAGTCTCGGGTATGTCTTTATTAGCAGTGTGAAAATGGACTAATATACACTTGATAATCCGAACTCCTTTCCTTTGGCCCAAATGGCCTATCCTCCTAGCTAATGATAGGTTCTTTGGCTCTACTAGCAGCTGACATTCCAAACCAAACCTGCTTCTTCGGGTGAAGCAAGATATCATTCAAGTTGGACAGATACAGAGCATTCAGTAAGCAAGTACCGGGGAGAGGGGAAAGAAGAGAGAGAACACAACCAACCATCACAAAAAATTGGGATTCTCCAGACAGTATCTGTCCTGAAATTGGCATAAGACAATTTTTTTTTTTTTTTTTTTTTTGCAGGATCTGCATGAACCCAGGGGTCTGTGCCTAGAAGTGTATTAAGATTAAGTTTTATTTGATTGTCTTTGGACAGGCAAGAGGGTTAAGGAAGATTATATGGAATGAATAAACTAGAAGAGGTTGGTGATGGATTAGAAATTGGAATCCAACCCTGTTGATGTGTTTATTTGATTTTCACATTTTCCTACCCTCTTTATTCCCACTCCCCTTTCCCCATGCCCAGACTGACATAAATGATACCTTGATGGCTATTTCAGTTGCAACCCTATATATCTAGGGAAGCCTGAGCTCCCCAGCTGCCAGCCAACTCTGATCCCCTAATCCCAAAGAGACCAGCTGGTCAGAGTTCTCAGGGATGGCAGACCCCAGTGCAGATTGGGCCTCTACTACCAACAGTCTCTGGTCATGGTCAGATGGCTTAACTTCTCTGTGTATTGGCCTTAATATCTGCCTCCTGCTCCCTTTCCACACACACTACCCCAGATGATAGCAAGAAGCATTCTAAACTTCTTGGAATACTATTCTGGAAATTCACCTTTCTATTTCTCACTATCATTACCAGATCAGAATATAGTCCTTAAGAGGATTAACATGATCTTGGGTGGGCCAGTCGCTTTACTGCTGGCCTGGGCAGCTGTTTAGTCATTGGTCACCAGGAGAAAGTGAGGATGGATCAGTGCAGCTCAGCCCTGCCACTCAGTGCATAAGAGCAAAGATTATTTTCCGGGATCCTGGGCTGTCTGCAGATTTTGGGAGTACCTACAGATACCGCATGGTTTAAAACTCCATTGGTGAAAAGCAACAACCAGCATCCACCCTCGTTGGAGTTCAGTATGATGGTGAGGGGGTGTCTAGAATATAGATAAAACTGAAAGGCCCCTCAAAATGGTGACTAATTGATGATTTGAAGAAATAGGCATAAATTTCTGTTAAGTGTGGGTCAAATCCCTTGCTCTCCAGGCCCTCCTAAAGCTCAATTTAGTGGTCATTGCCTGCTCGATGCCACTAAATTTTCTGGTAATCTGCAGGGATATGTAATTATGCTGTAGTTAGTGATTGTTCACTAAGTAAACCCTTGGTGTAGTTACCATGTAAGTCAACGGTATTTACAGGATACTTTTTCTGCCTGTAACTCAAAGCCTTACCGAAACAAATTGGAATTGCCTTCTGGAGGCCGTTGTTATAAATTACAGACCCAACATCTGTCCACATCTGCAATGTCTAGACAGCCTGTCTCAGCTACAAGAGAGAAGAGAGACGAACAAGGGAAAGGGAGGAAGACTTTAAGAGTGGCAGAGAAGTCTCAGATTCATACAATTTTTCTCTTCAGAGGTTTTCCCAAAGGCTTGCTGTGCTGGCTTCTAAAATTGACCTGAATTATCAGCAGCCCAGTGCCAGGCTCTGGAGGGTTTGGGGCCTGGTCATCACCCCTGGATGTGATGGCAATGCATCCTCTTCTCTTGGGCCCTATCTCTGCCCCGACAGATTCTCAGAGGTCACAGTAGGGCCTAGAAGATGGAGTTATAAATACAGAAATTGACTATGGCCAGATCGGGAGAATCGGCTGTGTCTCCAAACATCCCCCCTTTTCTCTGTCTCCTGCTCCCTGACTCTCACCACCACCTGGCTCGGCTTTTCAGAGTGGGGTGAAGCATTCATTTGCCTACCTTTCCTGCGGTCCCTCTCCTGTACCCACGATAAGGAGCCTGCCCGTCAGCTGAGTGATTGTATTTTTTTACAGTTCCTAGCACAAACCTTCTCATTTATATGTAAAGCAGCCATTAGTCATAGCTCCGTTCCCACACACTGCCTGATGTACAATCACATTTTGCAGCGGATGAATCTTTCCACACAGCTGCTCTGCTATGAATAATCCGTCTCTAGGCCCATAAATCAGAAAAAAATCATGCACCTCGTTCGCCTGATCCTTACACAAAGTCATATATTTTACATGAGGACGAGCTAAATATTCATGAGTCTTAAAGGCTTTTTTCATAGGCACTTGTTGGGGTTGTTTTCTACTGTTGGGGGGATACCAAGGTTGTATTTAGGAGAACCAGGGATTTT
>NW_012101809.1:2496063-2498126 GCF_000951045.1 Mandrillus leucophaeus
AGAGAAAGAGATAGATTGATTGAGATTGCAAGCTTATGTCTTAGTTATGTGGGACAAAGGATGCTATTGTGAGGTCTTAAAAACATGATAAATACTTGTGTACCTGAGCTTCGATCCTACCCAGAGCCATGAATATTGCCTCCCTGACCTTCAAGGTCATTTGATGAACCTTTGCCTTCTGACCTGTGGAACAATGAATTTGGTCCTTCTCTGTGTAGGAAGGTGGCTGGGAGAGCCCCACCTGGATTTGATAAAAGCAGGATTTGGGGTGAGGGACGGGGGAAGGGGGAAAATCAGCAAATGCAAAGGAAACTGCTCTGATGCTAGCAAAGCTTCCTACCTACACGTGACTTAAGACCTCCAGCAGCTACCTGGTATTCTGTGTCTGCCCCATTCTTGTTTCAGAAAGCATTTAAGGTGGCATTGCTCATCCCCTGTTTTATCTCCCTCCCTGGTCTGTCTCCTTCCACTCACCCTCTTAGCCTCCCTCATCATCTCGCTTTCTTGTCTCTAGGCATCTTCTCAGATGGCCCCGTGCTCTGCTGGGGCAAGCTCCTCAAACTCTCTCCGTCTACGAAAATGCAAAATCTGACCTCTCCAGAAGCCTCCTTCTACTAAATAGAGAAGGGAGACTTACTTGCCTTGCTGTGCAAGCCCCACACTCTTGCCTTCCCTAACTAACCCACTCATCATACCAGCCCCTCTGCTGCCAGGTGCTTTTTCATTTCATTCTGGCATTCACTCAGCATTTGTCTGTGTGTTCAGTGGCGCTGTCTGACTGACGCATTAATGCCATGGTCTGCAGTGGTGATGATGATGTGTCCTCACTTGTCTCTGAAGGGTAGCAAATTCTGCTTCTTGGATTTCACTGACAACACAGGGAATGCATTTTTAGGGAGAGATTTCTCAGGTTTAGCTCTAGATCTGGAAACACACGTATGCCATGAGACCCTTTAGCCTTCAGTGGATAATGATAATAGCCTTCAGTGGATAATGATAATACCTTGGGTTTGAGTAGGCTGTCCTTGGATGAAGAACTGTATCAAAAGTGTAATGGCACTCAGGGGTTATTTCTCTATTTAAAATCACTTCTCTATTTAACAGATGGGCAAACTGAGGTATAATCTTGGGAAATTCCTTTTTAAACTTCAAATCAAGAGGTCATGACAGGCAGCTGCAATTACTTCTGAGTTGACTTTTGTGATCTGGACTCTGGGCATCAAGCTTTTCCACCACCCTCCAGGGTCCAAGGGCCAGGGATCGAAGCCTTGCCCCATTTCTCTCAGTTCCCAGGCTGACCTGTTGTTCTGCTGCCCCTTGCCCCTCCTGCCCTCAACCCACTTTTGCTAATGTTCGGAAAAAATTAAGTCAAAGAGCCTCCAGAGAGGAGGAAAAAGTCCAAAGAATCACAGATGGCAGACTCGCAAATTTAATTTAAAATCATTCTTTATTATCCAAAATATTAAAATTAAAGCTATAATGCCCAAAGGAAAACACAGATGAAAACCCCCAATGTTTCATGGCTCTTCCTCAGGGGGTCCCAAAAACACTGAGTGGTAATACTTTTGAAAAGAAAGCAGGAGTGCATAAGCAAAGAGCCAGCTGTAGATCATTGAGCCAAACACTCAGTGACTGACCCAATCAGCTTCCCTTAAAGCCAAACACCAACTGTTTCATATGCAATTAATGATTGCCCTGGCAAATTAAAGTGCATCAAGTCATCACAGGCATCATTGAATGAGAAGACACACAGCAGTCACAGGTATCTCATCCCTGGCATCTACATAATGATATTACCAGGCTAATCTAGGCTCAGAGATTTAATTCTGCAAAACACCATGCACTAAATATTTATATTCATAAAAGGGCTAAAAAAATGCCCACATGCTACCTCTAGGCTCCCCATTCATCTAGAATAGGCTGCTGGTTTATCTGCTGGGGTCTATGGTTGGGAGTAAAGGGTACAAGTCAAGTGTCAGGAGGATCCCAGTGTTCCTGGCCCCCAACTTCACCTTTCAAAAGGGTCTTGACCGGGTGCAGTGGCTCACGCCTGTAATCCCAGC
>NW_012101809.1:2499161-2501170 GCF_000951045.1 Mandrillus leucophaeus
GCCCAGGCTGTAGTGCAGAGATGCCATCTTGGCTCACTGCAGCCTCTGCCTCCTGGTTCAAGTGATTCTCCTGTCTCAGCCTCCCAAGTAGCTGGGACTACAGGCATGTGCCACAACACCTGGCTAATTTTGTATTTTTAGTAGAGATAGGGTTCTACCATGTTGGCCAGGCTGGTCTCAAACTCCTGACCTCAGGTGATCCACCTGCCTCAGCCTCCCACAGTGCTGGCATTACAGGTATGAGCCACCACGTCTGGCCTAATTTTTGTATTTTTACTAGAGATGGGGTTTCACCATGTTGGCCAGTCTGGTCTTGAACTCCTGACCACAAGTGATCCGCCTGCCTCGGCCTCCCAAAATGCTGTGATTATAGGCATGAGCCATTGTGTCTGACCTCCAAATACCAAATTCTAAGGCACAAATATAGTTGTGATTTTGGATGCCACCATGCCTGAACTGAAGAATAGGGTCTCTCCAAATAATCATAAATAAACCAGTGCTGATGGAAAGAAAATGTTTTCTTTGGCCTTTTGGATTTGTCTTGGTTTCCTCTACTAAAACCTAATTCTGAGCTTATGACCCCTACTCAAACATTCTCATCTGAGCATTCAGCACACTGCTGGGCCTCAGCACCCTTACCACGTAAAGGCATAGAACCTAACCTGGCTTGGCCTACCCCCATCCTCATCAGGTTTCCAGGATCATTTCTATGTCCATCCTGGAGACTGCTCTCCTCTCCCCGCTGGCATTCCAAACCCAATTATTTTCGTTCAGCCCCCTCTGCCCTTTCTCTCTCCCTGGTAGAAAATGCAGATGATGGAGGCTGCCTATTCTCTGTGCATACCATGACTTGGAGCCTTTAGCAACTTTTCCAGGGCTCTGCATATTATAATCAAGATGAGATCAGCTAATAAAAAATTACATTGGTTACAATCCAAAAAGATTAACCAGCCTTAAGGGTTTCATGGCTATGCATTACACTTTTCAATTTTCCTACAATTAAGCTAACAACAAATAATATTGACAAATAACTGCTAGATGTGCTAGTTGAAGCCTGGCCATGGAAGGGAGGGTGGTTCTGCAAGTCTGGCCATTCCCTGCTTATAAGTTCTAGCAGACACTGGGCTGCTGGTACTTGAGCTGCTCTGGTGGAGAAGTGATGAGGAATGGTTGCTGTACTTGCTCCTAAATAAAGAATTTGGGGCCGGGTGTGGTGGCTCATGCCTGTAATCCCAGCACTTTGGGAGGCCAAGGCGGGCGGGTTGCTTGAGCCCAGATGTTCAAGGCCAGCCTGGGCAACATGGCCAAACCCTGTCTCTACAAAAAATATGAAAATTAGCTGGGCATGGTGGTGTGTGTTTATAGTCTCAGTTACTTGGGAGTCTGAGGAGGGAGGATTGCTTGAGCCTGGGAGGCGGAGGTTGCAGCAAACTGAGATTGCACCACTGTACCCCAGCCTGGGTGACAGCCAGACCCTGTCTCAAACAAACAAACAAAATATTAAAAGATGACAATCCTGACACTTGTTCTCCCACCACCTCTGAGAAATGTTTCTGGTTTCTACTGATTTCTCAACCTCCTGCTGGAAACAATCCAAGATAAGGAGACCTATATTCTCACAAGGCACAACTATATCAATTCATTAATTAACCTGAAGTCACAAATCCAAGACCTAAAATAAATTAGACCTAGCATTAGCAAAATTTGGTACAGATAAGACTAAGAGTCTCATTGAAAACCCTCTCCCACACAGATGCTGATAGAGGTCTGTGGAGGCGAGACTTCCCCCTGACTGGCTGCCCTGGCACTGGGGATGGCACGGAGGAGTGGAGGAAGTAAGGGTGGTTTTTTGTTGTTGTTGTTTTTTGTTTTTTTATACAGGATCTCTCTCTGTTGCCCAGCCTAAAATGCAGTGCTATGATCACAGCTCACTGCAGCCTCAACCTCCTGGGCTCAAGTGATCCTCCCACCTCAACCTTCCAAGTAGCTGGGACATGCCTGGCTAATTC
>NW_012101809.1:2502133-2503107 GCF_000951045.1 Mandrillus leucophaeus
CCACCCAGTCTTCTTGTTCAGAATCTCTGAATATGGGGCTGTTTAACAAGCTCTCCAGATGCTTCTTAGGCACCCCCCATCAGAACTCCTCTGGTATAAACTATAAACACTGCCCTCAAACAGTTTCTGCCTGTAATCCCAGCACTTTGGGAGGCTGAGGCCGGTGGATTACTTGAGTCCAGGAGTTTGAGACCAGCCTGGGCAACATGAGGAAACCCTGTCTCTACAAAAAAATAAAAGAATTAGCCAGGCATCATGGCATGCACTCGTAGTTCCAGCTACTCGGGAAACTGAGGTGGAAGGATCACCTGAGCCTGGGGAGGTGGAAGCTGCAGTGAGCTGTGATCATGCCACTGCATTCCAGCCTGAGTGATAGAGACCCTGTCTCAAAAACACAAATCAACACAGTTCCTAAGCAAACCCAAACTCCTCACCATGCCATGCAAGCCCTCACTAAGCTGACCCTAGGCAGCCCTCACTTCCACTCTCCTTGCTGTCTTCGTTATTATTATTATTATTATTTTGAGACAGAGTCTCGCTCTGTGGCCCAGGCTGGAGTGCCATGGGGCGATCTCACCTCACTGCAACCTCTGCCTCCTGGGTTCAAGCAATTTTCCTGCCTCCACCTCTGCTGGGACTACAGGCCTGCGCCGCCACGCTCAGGTAATTTTTTTATTTTTAGTAGAGACGGGGTTTCACCATGTTGGCCACGCTGGTCTCCAACTCCTGAGCTCAGGCGATCCACCTCCCAAAGTGCTGGGATTACAGGTGTCAGCCACCATGCCCAGAGCCTGTATTCAGTCTCTCCTACAGGCCCACTCACTGTACTCCTTTCTCCTTCCTTTGTTCTAATTCAGCCTGGTCCCCGCCTTCATATATGCTTTCCCCTCCACTTCCTGCCTATATTTGTGTGTGTGGTTTTTTTTGTTTGGTTGGGTTTTTTTGTTTGTTTGTTTTTTGTTGTTTTGAGACAG
>NW_012101809.1:2504622-2505838 GCF_000951045.1 Mandrillus leucophaeus
AAAAATAGAGACAGGGCCTCACCATGTTTCCCAGGCTGGTTTCGAACTTCTAGGCTCAAGTGATCCACCTGCCCCAGCCTCCCAAAGTGCTGGGATTACAGGCGTGAGCCACCACGCCCAGCCTGTTTTACCTGTTGCAGCCACAAAGAGACCTGAAGATTCAAGAGTGGCCCTTTAGCTCTGTTGTCTGACTTCTCCTCCTGCTCAGTCAGTGTGGGGCTTTTGTGCCCTTGACCCTACTGGGAGGCAGAGCATGACCGTTCACTTGCCTCTTCTCTTCTTTTCCACCTCCACCTTGGTCCATCCTCAGACCCTCTTTTATTCCTGGCTCCCATGGTCTGGCCCTTTCTCTGAAGAACTCCCTCTGTTGGATTCCCTGCCAGGTGATTGAACTGGGGAGAACGTTGGGAGGCAAACTCTCATAACACAATAATTAGTTCTTTAAAAGCCCAACTTGGCTAGGTGTAGTGGTAAGTACCTGTAATCCCAGCTACTCGGGAGGCTGAGGCCAGAGGATCACTTGAGCCCAGGAGTTCAAGACCAGCTTGGGTAACATAGCAAGACCACATTTTTTTTTTTTTTTTTTGAGATAGAGTCTCACTCTGTCACCCAGGTGGGAGTGCAGTGGTGTGATTTTGGCTTACTGCAACCTCCATCTCCCAGGTTGAAGTGATTCTCCTGCCTCAGCCTCCTGTGTAGCTGGGATTACAGGTGCCCGCCACTACCCCCAGCTAATTTTTTTTTTTTTTTTTGTATTTTTAGTCAAGATGGGATTTCACCATGTTGGCTAGGCTGGTCTTGAACTTCTGACCTCAGCTAATCTGCCCAACTGGGCCTCCCAAAAAGTTCTGGGATTACAGGCGTGAGCCACCATGCCCAGCTAAGACCACATCTTAAAAAAAAGAAAAAAGAAAAAAAGTTCAAAAGCCCAGCTTTACAATCCTTTGCACATCTCCATATTGGCTAATAGAATGTCTCCTTCCTGTTAAATTCTCTATGTCTGGAGAATTCAAATAAACAAACAAAAATCTACTCTGCTGTACTTAGGTTCAAAGCCGAATTCTGGTAAATTAATCTTTTTTTTTCAAGATGGAGTCTTGCTCTGTTACCCAGGCTGGAGTGCCGTGGCGCAATCTCAGCTCACTGCAACCTCCACCTCCCAGATTCAAACAATTCTCCTGCCTCAGCCTCCTGAATAGCTGGGATTACAGGTGCC